>NC_083610.1:14191416-14549994 GCF_029168945.1 Cannabis sativa
TGTTGTAGGTGATTAAAAATATAGTGTAACAATCAATCTTCCATACATATCACTAACCAAAACATATCATACCAGTCTTGCCTTTTGGCATGTGTTTGTAAGTTTCTCTCAAAAGTTTTAGTTTGTCCTTTCTAGTTTGACTTTTTATGGTCCAATATCTCAACTTTTTTGTCCAATGGCTTCGAGTAGTCGAGTCGTGCATGATTTGGAGGATCAATATTTGAATATCGAACTTAAAGATGAAGGGAGAATGGTAGAGTTTGATAGCGTGGATGAGGAAGAGTTACTGGTAGATGATCGATAGTGCTTGGTGGGTCATTTTTGGAACGTGAGAGCGCTGGATTTTGAGGCAATAAAACACACTATGGTAGGGCCTTGGAAGCCAGGGAAAGGGTTATTTGTAAAAGAGTTGGCTTCGAATCTCTTCTTATATCAATTTTACCATGAGACTATGAGATCGATATTAAACGTGTTATTAATGCCAGTCCTTGGACGTTCAATAGGTTGCCATTCTTGTTTGGAAGGGTGACAAAAGGTGGTGATCCAAAAGCGGTGAGTTTGAATAAGCTTGATATGTGGGTCCAAATTCACAATCTTTCGTCCAGGTTTGTGATGGAACAAGTGGCTAAGGAGGCGGCTAGGACCATCGACGATTTTGTCGAAATAGACCCAAAGAATAATGGGTTATGGCGTGATTATTTGCGTGTTCGTGTCACCATCAATATTGATCTCTCGCTAAAATAGAGGATGAGGATGAAGAAGACGGGTGGTGAATGGTTTTATGCTAACTTTAAATGTGAGTATGTTCCGACTTTTTGTTTCATATGCAGTATCATTAAGAATTTTTGCCACAAACTTTTTGATACGCTGGCTGAAGAGATTGTAAAACTGTATGGGAATTGGATGCATGCTTAGCCTCGAAAGTAGAATTTTTTGATGCTTTCTCAGTACTTGCGTACGGATACTGAAGCAGATGAGCATTTTTTTAGGGGTGCTTTGGCGAGACAAGACGATGGTAAGGAGGACATCATGGTGGTCAACAGTTACCATTTACAGCTGGGGAAAGAGTTAATGTGCTTAGTGGGAGTATCAATCAATCTCTTAAAACGGGTTTTGTGAGACCCGATTCAAACCTAATTGGGTCGGGATGAAATTTTGAGCAAAAATTTGATGAAAACTGTGGAAAAATAAAGGGTTTTATTCAGGTTTCAATTTTTAAGAGATCTACGGATTTAATTTTGAGTATACCTACATAAACTTAGGTAGATCTAATGAAATACATCCAAAAAATATGAACTAAAATAAATCGGACTATGGTGGTAATTTTGATCCAGTCCAATTCAAAAAATAAGTTGTGTAAAAATATTGTGGATTACTTAGTAATGAGGTTTGCCCAATCAATTTTGGTCAATAATCAATTTATTGAAAAACCAAAATTTGATTTCATAATGAAAATTCATAAACCCTAAAAGTTTAATCTTATTTTTTTTTTTCCATTTATTCAATAATTTCATGCATATAATATATTAACATAAAGAGAATTTAATGAAGAATAAAACTCCTAAAATTTTGAGATTAAACAACAAAAAAATCTAACATATAATTGCGAAATCAATATGTAATTAGAAATTAATATATAATTAGAGATAATTAACCTATATCAATCAATTATTACACAAATTATTGGTCCTAAATTATATACAATTGGCGATCTGATACCATAAACTTAAGATCAATTTTTATATAATATAGAACACAATAATTATACATAATAATTAGGTATGTGTACCTAATTGATCCATAGCAATTACCATAATTTGATAATGTAATACTATCAATTAAATCTTCCTCCTCAGGTCTCTAAATCAGAAGCAATTTCATTTTTCTGATTATCAAAAGTATACAATTGTGATGAGACAATATGTATTTATAGAGTTAGGGAGGGAACTCAACTACATAACCCTAGTTGGGCAGGGACTGCTCATCAAAGGCTTCAGTTAACTAGAAAAGTCTCCACTTCTGCTTCAACTAGATTTTACATACACAGATACTATGCCTATCAACTATTAATCATTAACAATATGAGCTAATATAACAAAGAACTATTCAATCAACCGAACTTTTAATAAAACTAATAAAAGTTAATGTAAGTCTAAATAAAAGTCTAACAGTAACAAGGTTAGGGAGGACCATTTTCGACAAATTTTCAATTATTTTTTGATAGATTTTCGCTGGTTTGTTTATTTGTCTGAATAATTTTCATTGCTTTTCGATAGTTAATTTTTTATTGATTTTTCGACATATGTTTTTTTAATGAGTTTTGGATAGTTTCTCAATTGTTTACTATAAGTTGTGTTATGTTATTTTTACTTTTTTTTTCCGAAAAGATTTCAATGGTACGTATTTCTATAAGATTTCAAGTATATTTATTTTGCCTGATAATTTTGTAGTTTGTTGATGATTTTGTTTATTATTTCTTAACTAAATTGCTTTTGGTTTGTTTTAAATTACAGAATTGACTGTGTTTATGCTTGTAAAGTGTGTCACGATCTTGCTAAATATTCTACTCTCTATATGTCACACGACCTCTAAAGTCTCCAGTCTAAAACTGGAATAATATATGCTCTAGAGATATCTGTAAAAAAAAAAGGTATAAATTTAGTTTTAAAAAAGATATCAAAAACACATCTAAGATCTCATCAAAATTCCATCAAAAATATATTTTATCTTGGGCAAAACAAATATACAAACTTCCTAAAAATCCTATTAATATGCCATCAAAAAACTATCAAGAACTATCAAAAAGCAATCAAGGAAATAACATAGCATATAACTTCAGTAAACTATCGAATATGCATCGAAAACATGTCAAAAAATCAATGAAAAATTTACTATCAAAAATCAATGAAAAATTATTCAGACAAATAGATAAACTATTGAAATCTATCAGAAAATAGTCAAAATAGTGTTGAATTTGGTCTTCCCTGACCTTATATGCCATACATCGAGAAGTCATCGAGAACATATAGAACATATATCGAAAATTAATAAAATACCCAAATTACACCAAAAAACTAGATCTCCCGATTTCAAAAAACAGCAAAACAAAACCAATGCAAATAACAATACAAAAAATTATTTAAAAACACTTACTTATTATTTTGCGTGTTTTGGCCTTCCATGGTGGAGTAGTTGCCTGGGCGTTCTTGGGATGGTGGTGTGGTCCTCCTCTAGCGTTTGTGGCGTCGTGGTCTCTCTAGCGTTCATGGCATCGTGGTCTCTTCAACGCTCGTCATCTCTCCAATGGCTGAGTAGAGAGAGACAATAGAGAGAAATAGAGAAGAGATTAAGAAAGAGAGATATGAGTGTTTTCTAAAAAATTAAAGGAAGGGTAATTTTGGTATACCATTAATTAGGGGTGTACGTCGGTCGGTTTTGTCGGGTTATATATAGCATATTTTTATCAACCTAATATAAATATCAGGTTGCAAATATTTAATCGTAACCCACTCAATCAAAAATTAGAGAAAGTTCAACCCGCCCAATGATTTCGTCAGTTTGGTCGAGTTAACCCGTCCAAACCGTTCTTCACCTTTTTTTTTTATTATTATTTTTGTTAGTTTCTACTATTCAAATAATTAGATTTTTAAAAAATAAAAATATATTATTTATATTTCAAGTTAAAAAATACTATAGTTTAAATTAATTTTGAGAACCTTAATATAAGATAATTATAATTGAGTAAACATAAAATAATTGAATAAAATAATTAAAAAAAAAGTAATAAAATATGGTAGAGATTTTAAACTTTAACTTCAATATCCAAATACAATAAAAAATTATTAACTATAAAGTCTAAGTTATAAGTTAGACACTAAAATGTCTAAACTTTAAATACAAAATAGTTTAACTAATAAATGTAATTTATGTGATATAATATATACACTTCTATAAAAATATATAAATCGGTTTAATTCGGTTTATTCGGGTTAATTGGGCGGTTTAGAATAATTTGTAAACCACCCAATATATTCATTGGGCGATTTGGATTTTCATTGTATTATTTCGGGTTGTATTTTTTGTCGGTTTATTCGGTTTGGTTTGAGCGGTTTATTCGGGTTGGGCGGTTTGTAAATTTTGTTGAGCACCCCTACCATCAATAATATCGGCATAAAATGGGATTTATTGACTCCATCTGGCGGACTCGCAATGAAAAGGTACACAATAATTGTCTCGTTGATGTATTTAAATGTATTGACTCTATTCGCTCTTCTTTTGCAAATCACCATGCTTATTTGCTCCCTTGCACTATTTCACACTCGGAGGACGTTTGGCGGCCCCCTCCCCATGATTGGGTGAAGCTGAATTGTGATGTTAGAGTAGGGTTGAAAAGCATGTGTGCAGCTGCAGTCGCAAGGGATCATGTTGGCAAGGTGATCTGGGTTACTACCTCTAAGCTGGAGTTCTCTGACGCTCTTTGCGGGGAAGCGGCGGCTTGCTGTCTAGCTCTGGAGTCGGCAAGGGATCGTGGTTTAAAGTTTATTTTGATTGAGAGTGATTCGAGAATAGTGATCAATGCTCTTTGTAATGTGAAGAACACTTTGCTGGTGCAGAGCCCCAAGAACTAGAACAAACCAGATGAATTCTTTACTGGTGCAGAGCACCAAGAACCAGAACAGAGATTTTGAGAAAAAGAGAGTAATGATGTAGTTAAACCACACCCTCTCAATATGACAAAGTCTTTATTATATAGGCACTCAAAGTTGTTACAACATAACAGAAAAACAAACAGAAAAAGAGGCTAACAACTTTAACAAACACAAATAACGGTATTAACTACCGTGACTGTTTACATCCCCCCTCAAACGAAAAGGGGTAGAGGCCATTTGAAGTTTGGACTTAAGATAGAGAAATCTATCAGTGGACAAAGACTTTGTTAAGGCATCTGCAACTTGATCAAATGCAGGCACGTATTGAACTCGAAGTTGCTTGTCAAGAATCAGATCTCGCACGAAATGAAGATCTAGCTCAATATGTTTTGATCTTGCGTGAAACACAGGGTTAGCAGCAAGTGCAATAGCACTTTGATTGTCAACCCAGATGACAGGTGAGTGAGTGTAAGTGAACTGTAATTCTTTCAACAGATTGCCTATCCATCTTAACTCAGCTGCAGCATTTGCCAAAGCCCTGAATTCACTTTCGGTGCTCGATCTTGCCACCACTTGCTGTTTCTTAACAGACCAAGAGACTAAGTTTCCACTTAAAAACACAACATAGCCTCCTGTACTCCTCCTATCATCAACACAACTTGTCCAGTCGACATCCGAGTAACATTGGATTGACAGTTCAGAAACTGGTTTGAACAGAATTCCCTCACTGGGTGTGCCTTTTAAGTAACAAAGTAATTTCTTGCAAGCCTCCCAATGCAAACTAGTAGGAGCTTTAAGAAATTGACTAATTTAGTTGACAATAAAAGCAACATCTGGCCTTGTTAAGCTAAGGTATTGAAGAGCTCCTATAGTACTTCGATACTCAGTTGGATCTGCAATAGGTTCCCCATCATTGATGCTGAGTTTGACATTAGAACTGCTAGGATTTGAACATGGTTTTGCTCCTTCCATTTTGAGTTTAACCAACAAATCAGTGATATATTTAGACTGAGACAAATACATGCCAGACTGATTTCTTACGATTTCAACACCAAGAAAGTAATGAACTTCACCTAGATCTTTGAGCGAGAACACCATGTTTAAATCATGAATGAGCTTGGAAATTAGCTGCTTATTGGGGCCTGTGACCAATATGTCATCGACATATACTAGAAGGATAATCTGTGTATCTCCTGAGCCAAAAATAAACAGTGAGCTATCAGCCCTGGAAGCTTGAAAACCCCTGTGAATCAAACTTTGTTTCAATTTGTCGTTCCAGGCTCGGGGAGCCTGCTTCAAGCCATAAATGGCTTTGTGCAATAGGCACACATGATCAGGATACTCAGCATCTTCAAAACCTTGTGGTTGCTGCATATACACCACTTCATCCAATGTGCCATTCAAAAAGGCATTACTCACATCAAGCTGAGTGACACTCAAGTTGTTAGACACGGCCAAAGAAAGAACTATGCAAACTGTCACTGGTTTGACAACTGGAGAGAACGTTTCAGCATAATCGATTCCTGGAAGTTGAAGATAACCCCGTGCAACAAGTCTGGATTTGCATCTGTCCAGAGATCCGTCTGCATTCAGCTTCACACGAAAAATCCACTTATTTGTTATGACTTGCATATCATCTGTTCGAGGAACCAAAGTCCATGTCTTGGCTTTCTTGAGAGCTTTATTTTTTGAATCCATTGAGGCATACCACCTGGGATCTTTTAGAGCAGTCTTGACAGATTTGGGCTCAGATGGAAGTAAGGATTCTGGTAAGGGATGCTTGGTGGCTAGATATATTTTTGGTTTTCGAATACCATTTTGTGATCTGGTAATCATGGAGTGAGATCGAGTAGAAGGTTGTGATGTGGGAATGGTTGGAAGGTGATTTGTAGGTTCTGTGTGTGAAGTATTTGGCACAGAAGGTGGTAATGGGGCAGGTGGCAGGGTACTGATATAGGCAGGGGCAGGTGTCAACACATTGGCAATGTCTGGGGCAGGTGTCATGGAATTGGTAGGGGCTGTGATTGCTGGAGAAATCCCAGGTGAAGCCATAACATCTGGACTGGAGAGATGTTGTGCAGGAACAACCTCAGCAGTATCATTTACATTTGCATTCAACACAGGAACAGAATTTTGGTTACTGTCAGAAGTGGAAAAAATAGCAGTAGGTAAATTCGAACTTGTGACAGTAGAATGTACCTGAGTAGAAGGTTGAGATGTAGATGACCAATTACCAGGAAAGCAAATCTCATTGAACACAACATGGCGTGCAATATAAATTCTGCCTTTGCTATTTTCACACAAGTAGCCCTTGTGATATGAAGAATAGCCAAGAAAAAGGCATTGTTGGGATCTCATGTCAGTCTTGTGGTTGTTGTAAGGTCGTAAGTAAGGAAAGCAGGCACAACCAAACGGTTTTAAGATGTTATAATCAGGAACTTTGCCAAACAAACACTCATAAGGACTCAAATTGGACAAAACATGAGTTGGTAATCGGTTTATGGTAAAAGTGGCACAAGAAAAAGCATGCCACCAATAAGTGAGATCAAGACCAGCCTGAGCTAACAAGGTTAGACCTGTTTCAGTAACATGTCTATGCTTTCTCTCCACTCTCCCATTTTGTTCATGAGTGTGGGGACAAGGGTGACTAAATACAATACCCTGATCAGAAAGAAATCTAGCAAAAGGCCTATATTCACCCCCTCCATCAGCTTGAACAACTTTGATTGGTAACTCAAATTGCTTTTCAACCATGCTTTTAAATTTGACAAACATGTCAAAAGCTTGAGATTTGACAGTGAGAGGGTAAACCCAAGAAAAACGACTGTAGTCATCAATGAAAATGATATAATATCTATAGCCATCCTTCGAAGGGACATGAGAAGGCCCCCATAAGTCAGTGTGGACTAACTCAAGGGGTTTATTGGCACGGCTAGTGGAAGTGGGAAATGGCAACTTGTGATTTTTCCCTAATTGACATGCATTGCAGAATGTAATGTTGCCAGTATGAGGAATGTGTTTTAACACTCTGTTTAGGACGGTATTGCCAGGATGTCCTAACTTGCAATGCCAATTATTTATATCATTTGTATTGTGGGAAAGAAAAACAGTAGGAGAAGTAGATGACAAACAGTCATTTTTATTCATAAAGGTTGAATTACAAGTATTTAGAGATTCAGGGATCTCTGTAGTACAAGAACAGTGAAGATTACAATCTTTATCCACCGAAAAACCAGATTCAACATGAAGACATTCAGCACTTGAGCTTGATGAACAAGAAGCATCACCAAGAGAGTATAGACCATGCTTACGTTTCCCTTTGAGTAGCACAGCTCCCGTTTGTTTGTCCTTGACAAAACAACAATGCTTGTGAAATTCAAGGAAAACATTGTTATCATCAGTAAGTTTAGAAATGCTAACTAGATTTTTGGTAATGGAAGGGACATGAAGTATAGATCTTAGTACTAAAGAAGATGAATGAGATGAGGGTAGAAAGGTAGAACCTGTTTGGGAGATGCCTAATCTCTTACCATTTCCAACAGCCAAGGACTCAGGACCTGTGTAGGGGGTAGGATTGTCAAGAAGATTGTCATCTGAGGTAACATGATGTGTGGCTCCTGTGTCAGCGAACCATTGACAATCATCACCAAAATCTTGCACCATAGTTGTAGCATAAGCCAAAGGATCACAATCAAATTCTTGTTCAGTTAAGTAGGCACGGGGATTGTGTGGATTTGGCTTGGGAACTTGCCAAGATTTATCAAATCTATAATGGCATACAGGGGCAGTATGTCCACTCTTCAAGCAGACTTGGCAAACAACTCGATTTTGAGGAGGTCTGTAGTAAGAGCGACCACGACCGTGGGAAGAATTTGAACCATCTGTATTGCCAGATTTGGTTTGGGAAAATGGTCGAACACCTCCAGATCTCCCAGAACCAAAGGCCAGATTAGCTTGAATTCTCATGGATAGATCATCCATTTGGCGATGATGTTCAAGCCGACTTTCGTGTGAGAAGAGAAGAGCTTGGACCTCTTCAATGGTGAGAGTGTCACTTCTGGATGTAATACCAGAAACCACCGAATCAAACTCGGGTCCTAGTCCATTCAGAACTTGAAGGACTAAATCTTGATCTTGGACAGGTGAACCTGCCACTGTTAGAGCATCTGAAATAGATTGCACCTTTTCAATGTATTCAGAAATGGAAAGATTACATTTGTGGACACGAGAGAATTGGCCTTTTAATTGAAGCAATCTTGCTTTGGTTTGGCTCGAAAATTTCTGCTCCAGGGCACGCCAAACAGAAGAGGAGGAAGTGTAGGTGGCAACCGAAGCAAGAACGACTTCAGTCATTGATGATCTTAACCAAGAAAGGAGTAACTGGTCCTTCTTTTTCCATTGAGAGTATTGAGGATTTGGATCACCATTGACAAGATTATTGGGTGGTGGTTGACCAGTGAACAAGATTTCATCAAGTTCATGACCAATCACAGTTGGTATGACTTGAGATTTCCATGAAAGATAGTTGTTTCGGTCGAGCTTGATCGTGAGAGTGGAAGTAAGTGAGTGCGAGAACGGATTCCATGAAGTTGATTAAGTAGCAGCAATAGCACCAATGGTGGCACCAGGATTAGAGGTAGAGGACGACATTGAGAAATGTCACAGTAGCGATTGATACCATGTAATGTGAAGAACACTTTGCTGGTGCAGAGCCCCAAGAACTAGAACAAACCAGATGAATTCTTTACTGGTGCAGAGCACCAAGAACCAGAACAGAGATTTTGAGAAAAAGAGAGTAATGATGTAGTTAAACCACACCCTCTCAATATGACAAAGTCTTTATCATATAGGCACTCAAAGTTGTTACAACATAATTGAAAAACAAACAGAAAAAGAGGCTAACAACTTTAACAGACACAAATAACGGTATTAACTACCGTGACTGTTTACACTCTTAATGGGAAAGATTCCCATTGGGAGCTCGACAACTATGTCTCATTTTGTATTAGATCCTCTCATTTTTTTGTTGGATGTATTTTCGAACATATTAGTCAACAGTGTAATTTTGCGGCCCATAATGTGGCTAACGGGGCGTTTTCCCACTAGAGGTTCGGTTCCTTACCGATTACCTCTATCCCAGATAAACTCTTTTGTAATGACCAGAAAGTCTAATTGCTTTTATAAATATTTGCACGCTTTTTTTTAAAAAAAATAAAAAATAGCCATATTCAAAATAAATAGAAAGTGTCGACAAGATGTTCACTGTTTGGGAAGGAGTATTTTGTAAAATAATTATTTTTTTTTTCTTTTTTGTGCAACCATTTTTTTTCTTCAATTAAATCCTTTGACCATTTCGATCGAGTTCTCAATCTCTATTAAGTATATAGTCAATGATATGGATAATGATTTATCAATTATCTAGTGGTAATGAGATGAAACGTAAGAAAAAAGTAAAATAAAAAGAACGGGTGGATCGAAGTTCATAAATTAATGATATACCTCGTAATAAAATATGAAACAATAATTAATTTTATCGATTGTTATATTATATTTTATTTTATTTTTTCATAAGTTTAACTACTTTTTTTTTATAACTAATAAGTTTAACTACTGAAAATTATGTTTTGTCATGATATTTTATTTTTGTAGCATTTGACTAGGATTTTTTAATTCAGTTAATCATATGATGAATTTGTTTTATTTAATCCTTGTATGAACAATCTTTTTTACTACTCAAACTCCCACAGTTCAAGCCTAACAACTTTTCTTCTTCTTATTTCTTTTTCCTGAATAAGCTCTTTCCTTCTTAATAGATAAAAAAAAAAGTTATACATTAAATCTAACCAAATGTATAAATTATAATATATGTGCATGGATTGGACATCACTGTACATATACGTAAAACTGAAACCATTCTATATATGCAACTTAACAGTTGGATCGTAATACATGCATATGAATATGATATATATATATATATATAGATAATATATATATACACAGAATTTCATTATTGAGTTCATCGAAGTACGTTAGAATCTCTGAATTTGAGTAGGAAAGCTCTTTTATAAAACTGCTCTCTGGCCAAACTTCTGATCTGCTTAACATAGCTTTCGAAGCTCATCAGTCCCATTTCAATCCCCTTATCCATGGCATAAATCGTATCCTCAATCGCTGTATCACCAGCCAAGCACTCCAAAACCGATTCACACTCAACAATCTCGAAAGCTTTCTCGATTTCATCCCCACCAATCGCCGCCACCAACTCCTCCCGATCATTAAACCTCAGCCAATTCCTCACCACATCCGCCTGCTCAGCCATCTCCGATCCTCTGTTCTTCAATTCCTCTTTCTCTGTTTCCAACCCACCAATCATTCTCTCCCCAAATTCCACCCTCTTCCTCATTTCCGCTCTCAACTTCCTCAACTCCTCGATCTCACGCTGAGCTCCAGCCTTGAAATTCGCCACGTCGTAGTAAGCAGCCCCGGCGAGTCGATCAAGAGCCTCGCGCTTCGAGACCCTCGAAGGGTGTGCGAAACCTGAGCTTATTCCGCCGCTGCCTGAGCCCGTTGTTTGCACCGCCGCCGGAGAGTACTGTGTTAAGGGATGATCGTGGGTGAAAAGTCTTGTGAGGTTCCGGACTAAGACTGGGAGAGAAGACCTTGGGTGAGCCCAAGTCTGGAGATAGGGACAGGTGGTGGAGCCAGAGAGGTAGACGAATGGGTGATCACTGCGAATTCGGTCGTTGTAATTTGGGGAGACGAAGACGATTGGAGCCATGAAAGGGTGGTTTTCGTGGAGCCAGATTGTGATGGGAACAAGAGGTGTGTTGGGAGTTGCAGAGATGCGGAGTTCTCCGGTGACGCACAAGAGGTTGACTGCCATGCCGTCGTTGTGGACGAAGGTGCCAAAATTGGGAGTGAAATTGGGAAAATCTTGGAGAAACGAAAGGAGGTGATTTCGAATCACCCATTTTTGGTTTGGATCTAAATATGAGAGGTTGAAAGGACTATCAGAAGAGAGAGCTTGTTCTATGAATTGGATTTTAGTTGGTGATGCCATGAATATAGTGGAAGAATAAGAAAGACCCACACTTATAACTACTTCTTCACTATTACATATTAGCAAGCAAAATAAAACTTCTTAGTATTATTATAGTTTTAATGTTGTAACTAATTATTTGGACTATATATATCTATCAATCTAAATATATCGTTTCTAGAATAATAAAGAAATATTATAATTTTGGTCAAGTTATGAACCAAAAGAGACTAGGTAATGAGAAGGATATTGTAATTTCTTGGAAGTTTTGAGTTATTGACTTGATGGATGTTTCCTGAGGCTTGCTTCTTTCGTATCATGACTTGACTCGGCAATATTTTGTTTAATACAAAAAAAAGGTAGAAGAAATTCATTAGCTTCTAGATTTCTTTTCTTCTCAAAAAAAAAAAAAAAAAGAAATATACATTTATATGTTTATGTTTTATTGTTTAAAGACAATGTTGTAGTGTTTGCAAGTGACTGATTTTTTTAATTTTAGTGAGTAGACTTTCTTTCAAGTTCATCTCCTAGTATATATTACACCAAATTGTCAAATTCCTCTAGCAAATTAAAATATAAAAGTAGTTTTCCGATTCTAAAAAAAATAATGGGATAATTTAAAAAAAAAATACAAAAACAACAAAAAAAAAAAAATTATAAAAGTAGTCCACCTATCCCGAATCTTTGAGAGAAAATGCATCATTTAGATCAGTAGTCAGCTTATGAATCGACACTTTATTAGGGCCTGTAATGAGAATATCGTCCACATAAACTTGAAGACTAACCAAACTCTGAGCTGAACTAAAAATAAACAGAGAGGTATCAGCTTTGGATACTGCTAAACACCAGTAAAAGAGAGTTATTTTGAGCTTATCATTCCAAGCTCAAGGGGCCTGTTTGAGGCCATATAAAGTTGTCTAACCTCCCAATTAGATGACACTACAAAAGTAAGCACCATTCGAACTGTGATAGGTTTAACTATAGGACTAAAAGTGTCCTCATAGTCTATACCTAGTTGTTGAAGAAAGCATTTAGCCACCAATCTAGAATTGGATTTATTAAGAGAGCCATCAACATTCAATTTAATTCTATGAACCCACTTGTTTCCAATAAGATGCATATGAGACTCATAAGGAACGAAAGTCCATGTCCCTGTACAAATAAGAGCATCAAATTCAAGTTTCATAGAGGCAAACCAGGTTGGATTCTGAAGGGTAGGTTTAATGGATCTTGGTTTAGTATAGAGTAGAATCTCAAGTAACTTGTGCTTGGTAGCTAAATAAACCTTTGGCCTATAAATGCCTCTTTGAGATCGTGTAATCGTAGATTGAGTCCTCTAAGGTGCCTGAGCTACCATATCAACATCGAAAGCATAGGGAGCTATAGTTGAACTAGGAGGTGAGCTAGACACAAATGTAGTAGGTAGTGGATAGTTGATAGATGAGGCATAGAAGACTCATTCAACTTAGTGGAGGTGTTGGAAGAAACTTCCGAAGAAGCTGCAGTAGCAAGGATAACATTGGACACCTTTGGAAAATGCAAGTGTGGCTCAGAGATAGTATTAAACTCATTTGGAGAATGCAAGTGTGGCTTAGAAGAGATCAGATACAGTAGATGAAAACAATACATTAGTACTTGATAGAATAGAGCTTGTAGAAAACTGAGCAGTAGGAAAAATAGGAGAACTAGGAGGTACCCGAGTTGATAAGGGAGATCGAGTTGCTGGAAAGACAAGCTCATTAAACACCATATTTGGAGCTATAAAAAAGTCTAGCTACCAGCTGTATTCTCACAGAGATAACCCTTATGTTTGAGAGAGTAGCCAAGGAAAGTGCATTCTTTAGATCTGAACTCCAATTTATGATGATTATAAGGCCTTAGATGAGAAAGTAAGCACATGCAAAAGACTTTAAAATACTGTAATTAGGAGCTTGGTGGAACAAACACTCAAAAGGACTAATATTTCCAATAACATATGTAGGCATTTTGTTAATGGAGTAAACAACACATTGAAAAGCATGCCGCTAATAAGACATGTCCAAACTAAGTTAAACTAGTTTCTGTGATGGGTCTATGCTTTCTTTCAACTCTACCATTTTGTTCACGAGTATAAAGACAAGGATGTTAGAATAATATATCTTCAAAAAGCCTATATTCACCTCCACTATCATCTTGAACACTGAAACTGTTTTTCCACTAAGCTTTTGATTTGAATAAATATTTCAAAAGCTTGTAATTTAAGGGTAAGAGGGAAGATCCAAGAAACCTTGCTATGATTATCCACAAACACAATATAATATTTATAATCGTCATTAGTCACAATATATGAGGGCCTCGACAAGTCAGTATATGGATTAACTCAAGAGGTTGAATAGCATGAGGTGTAGATAGAGAAAAAGGAAGTCTATGACTTTTACCCATTTGACAAGCATTAAAAAATTGCAACTTTTTTAAAAAGTGAGGTATATTTGATTTTGACAGTATTCTCAAGCTTACAGTGCCAAAGATTGATGTTAGATGATAAATTTAAGACATAAGAAACCAGAGAGGAAACCAGAGAATAAGAAAAAAATGAGTCTTTATTGATTGCAACTATATTACATAAAGAAATTGTATTCAAGTTTGAGTACAAGTTTTATTATAGGAATTGGAAATACAATCTATAGAAATAGAAGATACATCAAAAGTAAAAAGATGACACTACAATAAAGTGTTTGAAAGACTCGAATTATCATCTCCTAGGTGGTATAGACAATCTTTAATCTTCCATTTGATTAAGATTGCACCCGTTTATTTGTCCTTGACAAAACAACAAGATTTGTAAAATTCTAGGAAGACATCATTGTCCATGGTAAGCTTAGAAACACTAACAAGATTTTTGGCTACAAAAGGGACTTTAAAATAGAATTCAAGTGGATTGGTGGAGAGGAATGAGAAGAAATAATGGCTTTACCAATCTAAGAGATGTCAAGTTTCTTATCAGTTCCTACAACCACAATTTCTTGGCTAGAATAAGAAATTGCAGTCTCAAGATGATCCATGTTATAAGCAATGTGATTTGTAGCTCCAATGTATGCATACCAACCTTGATCATCACCAAATTTAGGAACAAAATGAGGTACAAAGGCTTGAGACTCATAATCAAGATAATGTTCAATCAAATTAACTTGAAGCAATGATGAACCAGATGTGAATTTAGGGTTGACCCAATTTTGTCAAATCTAAATTGGCATATCATTGCAGTATGGCGATACTGCATACAAACCTGGCATAAAGGAAGATTTGGATCGAGATTTGATGGTCGAGAAAACTGGTAATGACCAGACCTTCGTGCAGAAAATTTTGATGAATTTTCATGAGAATCTCCTCTACCAAAGTTGTTGTAAGGTTGATAAGGCCTAATTATTTATCCAAAGGTTAGATTTATAGACATCTTGTTAAAAGATCAATCATCGAAGTGTGACGTTCAAGACAAGTTTCATGAGACACCAATAATGCTTGAACTTCCTCTAGTGAAAGATTGTCACTCTGAGATGTAACTCCAAAGACAACGGGATCAAACTCCAGTCTAATGCCATTAAGAAAGTGTAACACCAAGTCGAAATCAGTAAGTGGATGACCAAATATAGCTAATGAATCAGAAAGAAAATTTGATCTTATCAACATAGTTATAGATCGAAAAAGTACCTTTGTGAATATTAGAAAGTTGACCTTTGAGTTGAAGAAGACGAGCTTTAGATTGGCTCAAAAACTTTTGTTCCACGATTAAGATCGCCATTGACGATCAGAGCCTAAAAAGAAGAAGGTTATCTTTCCTTCGTCATTGTGTGAAGATAGGATTGAGATCGCCATTGGTGAGCCTCTGAGGTGGTCCAACATCAGAGAATAAAATTTCGTCCAGCTCATGACCAATTACTGTTGATATGACTTGAGATTTTTGTGCTAAAAAGTTTGTACGATCCAATTTGATTGTAAGAAAAAATATGAGAGAATTAGAACTAATTTTTAACCAGCATAACTAACTAATTAGATGGTTGGTTATAATGTTCTACTAATAATTTAATTGATCCTAAACAATTAAGGCCATCTCAAAGATGATATGGGAGGGATATGTGTGAGTTAGTGGGTAGGAGTTCGATCTTTATATGTATTAAAAAAAGTAAAAAATAATAGATCGTATATATTAACTCTCCTTTTTTTTTTTGATGGGTATATATTACTACCAAGATTTTCGTATTGGACGTAGATTGTTTGATTCATAAAATTATAAAGGAATTATTTCACAAATATACACAAAAAAAAAAAAAAAATTTATAAAAATACGGTTGTACGAAATTTTAAATAATTTTACGATTTTTAGAATTTTATTTATAGAAATACAGTCTTTTTATGTTTTACTCTTATTGTTGATTTTTTGTTATATGTATGTTATTTTTTATTGTTGTTTGGATGTTATTGTTATTTTCTTTTTACTTTAATATAGTTTTTTTATTATTTTTTGTGTTGTTTTTATAAAAAATCGTAAAAATTATAAAAAAAAAAATCTTTAAACGTAAATATATATGTATATTTTTTGCAAAAATTAATATTTTATGTAATTATCCCAAATAATAACCTATAATTATAGTGAAATGAAAATTACACAATCCAATTATCCATAGGCTTAGTATTTTGTCAATTGAGGAATATAATATTGCATTTATATTGAAAAGAGACAAAAGTAAACAATTTGGGCTTGTTCTTTACTAAGATCCATGTACAAAATGGATAAGATGAAACATTGTAGCCCTTCTTAGAAGAGAGTTTTAGAATATTTCTTACTTAAATATGATACCTCTAAGTTTGGTCATTTTAATGATTCTTTTTTTCTTATTTTTAAACTATTTACCATATTTAATTTAATTTTTAAAACTCATATTTAATCTTTAGATAAATTACCACTAAAGATTTTTCATTAAAAAAATTGATTTCTTTATCAAAAAAAACTTGTTTTTTTTTATCAAAAAACTAATTTTTCTTTTTATCAAGAAACTAATTTTTTCATCAGAAAATTAATTTTTTCATCAAAAAATTAGTTTATTCATCAAGATACTAGTTTCTTCATTAAGAAAATAGTTTTAATTATATAGACGTAAAATTTATACACGAATTTTTAAGTTTTCTTAGAGTAAATACTATTTTAGATCTGGTGTTTTTCAAAAATTACCGATTTGATCATTTATTTTATTAAATAACAAAATATTCTATATTTTCCAAAATTGTAAAAAATGAATTTTGAACTCAATTTTTGATAATTTTTTTAATATAACCAACAATTTTGAATACGAACAAATATAGAAAATATAATCACATTTGTCATAACATCTCTAGATCGCATTATTATTAAATTTTATTTTGGCAAAAATCAGTTCAGGGTCCTATTTATACTATTTTGAAAAGTACAGTATCTATTTTGTCATTTAACAAAATTAATAGTCTAATTGGTAATTTTTGTAAAAAATAAGGTCTAAAATAGTATTTCACTATTTTTTATGGTATTCTTTCTTATCTATAATGATTTATTCCATATTTTTAATTTTCTTTTAAAAAAAAATTATCATATTTAGTGTGATTAAATTTACAAGACAAATACATCAATTTTTTCTCCATATTTTTAGAAATACCCCTTATTCTTAAGCTAATTTCTATTCAAAATTGCTATAAAATAAAAATAATAAAAACATCGTTGTTCAATTTATAATTATATCCCATGTTAAAAGAACTGTTAATCAAGCAGTTCATGGACTCGCTAAATTTGCTTTAGGGTTAGATGATGACATACGTTGAATAGGAGAAATACTCTATCTTTATTTTTTCTGTTGTTGTAAATGATTCCAATTTATAACAACAGTGATTATTCTAAAAAAAAAAAATAATAAATAAATAAATAAAGTAGAATTTGATATACAGAGGTAAAGGGTTTTCAATGTAATAAATGAATATTTTAGTAGTTGATAGGTTCCTTTCACCACGTATACAGTTAGACATTGCTTCATAATCTTCGCTATTATTTATATTATTATTATTATTAACATTTTGACCCCACACAAAGCAATTATGTTACATTTTGGGCCCACTATTTTTTTTTTTTTTTTTTTTTGCAAATGATTTAAAATAGAATACAGAAAATTTATTGTTTACTTAGAAAAAAACGCGGATATGGATAAGAATAGCTATCACAAATTTAATATTTAATAAGTTTCATTACTAAAATTTTACAATCGCAATGATTGATTACTATGCTTAATACTAAATTATAGATAAAAATGTATTTTAAAATTGCAAAGAGAAAAAAGCCTATGCTTTTAAAGCTTAAAAAGAATAAAGATATGGTATTTTCCGAGATTGCTGAGAGGCCTGGTTCAGTACGAGGCACGCAAACGACAAAATTCGGTGCACGTTAGCATAAAGTATAGAGCAAATGACTTCTATGCGCCAGGTGTTAAGGATTATTGCTATTGTTATAACTGACGGAAAACGTTTGAGTTTTCGTCTTTGACCGGAAAAGGAAAACGACTAAACTAAATAAAGACAAACGGCGTTCATCTCTACCACCCACCTCCTTGTGCAACGGAAAATAACAGTTGTGCTTTCTCTTATTGTTATTTCTAGCTACAAAATATATTAGCACCATTCTCTTATTGTTTCTTCTTCCCTTTTTCATTTTAATTTTTAACCACAAATGTTACCAAAAGTAATAATTATGGTATCAATTCAAAACCTTTATTTGATGATTTTAAAAAAAATAAATAAAGAACTTGTACTGTTGTCCATATGTTGAACAAATTTGGGACTTTGAAGTTTGATACCCATCTTTTTTTTTTTCTTTTGCAAAGTCGTTTGATACCCATCTTTAATTCAATCAATCAAGGTCAAATGAAAACTGTATTATACCAATATGTATCCAATCCAAAGTTTAAAGGAAAAAAAAAACACTGACATGTACATACAAATACAAAAACTCGATCCAAATAGAAAAAAAAACATGAGACAAAACTCGATCGTAACTTTCATCATGTTTTTCTCTTTATATTATCAAACTGTATATTCTATGCTAGTCTCTTGATATTAAGTAAAATTAGACCCTTACAACAAAAAAACAGAAGGGGATCGACATGTTACAGTAGTACTATCACATAAGCAAACCATATACGAACGTGATTCTTCCACAGTTAAAAAAAAAAATCAAAAATCAAAATTTTCATGGCTCATCGACCATAACAGAAGCCAAACCAGTGACCTTTTCCTTGACCCCAAAACCAATAAGTTGTCTGGGCACCATTATCCATTCTTTCAGAGCTTTAGATTTTTCCTCTTCCACCACACCCGATTCGGTCTTCTTCTCCACTGAAACTGAGTTGCAGCAGCACCGACAACTCGGACCGGACTCGCCGCAGCAGGGAGGCGCGTTTCGTTTGTGAGAAGAAAGCCACTTGGCTTTGATGTAATCAGCCTTCCTCCACGGCGGGACAGGCATTCCTTTCTTCTTTAAGCTCTGCTTCGCCGCCTCAGCGACCACCGGAATAATCCTCTGGAGCCGGTCGGCTTTCCCGACGAATATGTACGGTATAGTTTGGAGAATTGTCTTATAGGTCTTGGTTGGTCGAGCGATTTCAAACTCTGATCTAAAATCAACGTCGATTATTAATCGTTCACCATCGATTATAACGTCTATGTATTCGTATTCTCCTGTACATAGATACAGACAAATTTAATTAATTAAATTGGATTGGATTTTTTCTTCAGGAAATTGAGCACTGATTTTCTTTTCTTTTCTTTTTTTTTTTATATATATTTTTTAAAATTTATTTTATTCCTTATGTCAGAAAAAGGAAGATGAATTAAATTGGATTTTCCTTCCGTGTTTCCCAGCAACCAAACAATATATATCCAAACGATTATTTAGGAAATATTAGATTTAAAATGACAAAATTAGTACCGGCAGGGTATGAGGGGGATTTTTCCCAACGAGATTTGCAGATTGAAGCGTCGTATCCGAGAGCCAATAATCCATCAGTAACGATTTGTCTGCAAATTTCGTCTTTACGCTTACAGATCTTGTTCCGATCAACGATCCTAGCAGTATCTGCTAATAAATTCCTTTCACTAACACTCGAGCAAAGAACCAAACCCTAACCACACAAGAAAAATGTTCAGAAACGAAGAACAGTTGGACAGATTTTTTTTCTCATTATTATACTGAAAACGAAAAATTCGTTCATACACTCTGATCAATTCACCTTGAGAACTTCACAACCCTCGCCAGAATTGACTAAATTGGAATCATGACCAAATCCATTGAATAAGTCCGAATCTTCTTCGGAGCTATCGTTACAGCTCCTGTTGAAGCAGTTGCAGCGGGTCCGGCCACACCTCGAAGCAGAAATTTGTTTCTCGTTTCCATTACCTCCCTCGATAAAATTCTGAACCATTTTCGCTAAGCACACCGAGCTCGGCTCGAACTGCAGGTCGCCGGAGCTGTTATTGTTCGCTTCTTTGATGAAACGCGGTTCGTCTCCGCTGCCGGCCTTCTCCACCAAAGGCGCAGGCGCAGAAAGCCTCAAGACACTCGTGAACTGCCGCTCGAAGAGTCGCTTGAACCGTGACGTCTTCACCGCCGGTTTAACTGGTTCGATTAACCGAGTCGGTTCCTGAGTCGGAGTGTGACAATCAATGGGCTGGATCTTCATCGGGAATGGCATCACTTCAAAAGCTCTTTCTTACTCGATCGGTAGCACCTCTACTATTTGAAAAAGCTATCTTCTGAACTCCATTTTCAGACCAGAAACAGAGCTGGTTTTCCGAGTTTGAAAGTCAAAGAATTTGACCGATATATCTTTCTTCTCCAAGTCCTAAAATATATATATATAAAATAAAAAAAAATAAAAAAATCCCCAGGAGGGCACTGAACTTCAGAAACCAAGAAGGAAAGAAGTACAACCACTCTCTACCGAAACCCAAAATTTTATATAAAAAGAAAAAATAAAGTGAAACTCAAAAAGGGAAAATTATGAGAGTCACACAATAAAGCCTATGCTTTTACCAAAACAGACATTGAAAACTCTGCATCACCTTCATCGATCAGAGCTACGTACAGAATCGACTCAGAGATCCACAATTTTGCAAAAAATGACGCAGTTGAGCAAAATTCGAGGCTCAAAAACCAGACAAAGGCTCGGTTTAATCTCTGCGTGTTTATATATTTATAAATATGTATATAAAATATTATATAAGGCTTTCGCACCTCTGATTGCCAAACCAAGTATGGAATAACTTCAAAACTCTGCCAAGTTAAAGTCGCTTTTGCTTCAGATAAAATGGTTAGAGATTCCCCGTGATACGCGAGAGTAAGATACTATATAAGACGTCATGGCCATTTAAATTTGAATAAGCACCGATCACCGGATCCTTCATTTACCGGCGAATAATCACCGGCGGTAAGTTTTGAAAATGTGAAAGAGAGAGAGAGAGAGAGAGAGAGGAATGGGGCGATCAGTGGTTTCGTGTTGTTTTGGGTTACAGTTTCTTAAGTTAGGGGGAGACATAAGCAGCAGAAGCGTGGGAATATAAAGATAGAAGGTGAGGAGCTCAGTGCTGACTAGGACTATACTGCCACCTGTAAGTCTTACGTGTCAGGATGTTTTATCTATCTCCCTCGGAAAAGGAAAATGTTTGAATCCAATCAATCGATGATGGATGGTGTCAGCAGTTTGAACTATTTTGCAGTTAAAACGACACCGTAATAATGACATGATTCTTGTTCCTGCTATGCCCACAATTGTTTTCATCAAGTCACCGAAGTGGTGGTTACTCCATCATGTCTCCATCTCCGTTAACATTTCAGGTTTTAATTTCATGAAACAGTCTTTGAGTTTTTGGGAAAGAAAACAATTTGTTGTAGGTTGGATTGGAATACATAACTAATTTTTAATATTAACTCCAACAAAAAAAAAAATAATAATAACAAAAATAAGTAAAATTTAAATGTCTATTACGTTCAATACTCTATCAAAATACTCTTAAATGTAATTAAAAATTTAAAATAATTAAAACAACAATTGTCAAATAATAAACTAGAACAAGCATCATAAAACCATTAAAAATATAATTTATGTATAATTTTTTATTTTTTAATATTTTCATCATATAATAAATATAAATAATTTTTTTAATATATATAAATATAATTGAATTAGATTGATTTTTAATTAAATTTTGAGATTAAAATATATAATATATAATATAATAATAATAAGATAATAATTAGGGATACATAATTGAACCATAGCTATTATCTCAAGTTTGATAGTACAATTCAATCAACTAAGTCTTCTTCTTTAAATCTCTAAATTAAAAGAAATTTTATTTTTATCTGATTATACAATTGTGATGACAATATGTATTTATAAAGTTAGAAAGATGAGCTTACCAAAGGCTTCAGGTAATTAGAAAAAACCACACACTTTTACTTTAATTAAACTTTACACATATGTTAAGCCTTGTTGGGATTAAACTCACTTAATTTGTCAAAGTCAATAGGTCCATCTATTCACTCATCAGATGAATCTGAAGAAATCTGTTTTTAGTTGTAATAGTTGGCTTTAATACCAACTTAAAGAGGACCCTACCAACAACTATACATAGGAGTGTCTCTACTCTTTCAAGGGATTTCTGATCTCCAATCTCCAAAGCTCATACTTCAGATTTAAAGACAAGTTTAGGGAGAGAGAGAGAGAGAGAGAGAGAGAGAGAGAGAGAGAGAGAGAGAGAGAGTGTGTGTGTGTGTGTGTAAGCGCGTGCGTGCGTGTGTCCAAGGAGTGTGTGTGTGTGTGGAGGGATTTAATGGGAGTATCACTCTAGAAGTGATATCTCTCATATTGTGAGACATTTCTACATTTCTTTGTAATCATTCATTGTGTTGAGTTGTAATCTTGAGTTCATTCGATTGTGTACTATTGACTATTTAAGCAATAAAGATCAATGATTCACTCATTCTTAAGCTAAGTTTTCTTTGTCTAAATTCAATTAAGTTCTAGTTTTGATTTTGTGATTGGTTTTAGTTTTATTTGTGCATTCTTGAGTATCGTTACTACTGTAACAATCGATTTTGAGGGAGATCATTCACCACAAATAGTATCACAGCTCAGGGTTTAAAGTTCAAGAATCACATTCAACCAATCAAGAATTATCTTCAACATTTCAAGAATCAAATTCAAACTTTCAAGAATTGAATTCAAGCAATCAAGAACCTGGTTTGAATGGCTACAACAAGATTTGAGGTGGACAAGTTAACTGGTTCCAATGATTTCAGCCTATGGAGAATCAAAATGAAGGCTATTCTAGTTCACCAAGGGATCTATGAAGCATTTAATGTTGAAGTCATGGAATTGATTGAAGACAAGAAGGAAACTTAAAATTGAAGCCAAGGCACTTAGTGCCATCCTCCTTAGTCTTAGTGATGAGGTTTTGAGGGAAGTTTTAGATGAAGACAAGGCCTTGGGTCTCTGGAACAAGTTGGCTTCAATATACATGAAGAAATATCTTCCTAAAGTGTTTTCAGATGCCCAGGATTTTCATGCTCACACTCTTCCTAAAGTGTTTTCAGGTTGTAGCCATGACAGTTCTACACCAGCAACTCCTAAGCCAGGTTATTTTAAATTAAATGTGGATGATGCTTTGAATGATCAAATGCATAAGGTTGGAATTGTAGCAGTAGTTACCAACAGTAAGGGAGATATTGTGGATGCTATGTCCTCTCCTTTTGATGGTAATTTATCCCCCTTATTGGCTGAAGCAAAAGCTTTGCTTTGTGGCCTTCGCTGGTGTATAGTTGTAAGGTTCCTTTTAGATTGCATTGAAAGTGATTGTCTGCTTCTTATGCATAAAGTGAAAATCAATGGAAAGATAAGTCACCTTTATCTGATATGGTGGAACAAATTCTATCATGTCTCTCTGTTTTTCCTTCTACAGCTATCCTTCATGTACTAATTAAGGGATCACAATGTAATGTCTCACAATTTAGCTAAAGGTGCTATAAGGCTTGAGAGAGTGGTCCTTTGGAATGGCGATGTTCCAAAGATTTTCTAATTTTATTGTAACATGTACTCTATTTGTATCTCTTCTTTGTGGTTGCAATATATATATATATATGTATATATCTTAATAAAAAAAAAACAAAATTACAGTAGAACCTCTATTTAAGAATACTCTATTTAAGAATAACCTCTAATTTGTTATAAAAAAATCAAGTCCCGATTTGGGCCAGTTATAAATAAGAATAACTTCTAAATTGTAATTAGTTATATATTTTTTAAGTCCCGTATTAACAAAGTATACCTCTATATAAGAATAATTACATCTTAATAAAATATATATATGTATTTTGTAAATTTATTTATGTAAAATTAATAATTATATTTTAAATTATAATACATGTATGAAATTATATTTACTCTAAAATATTTCTATTATGATATAGTATTAATGATTATTTATTGTTACATTGATATTTTTTGGTTTTTTAATTTTTTTTAGTGTAACTCTATTTAGTTATAACATCCTAATTAGAATATAATTTACTTGGTCCCAAGTATATTCTTGGATAGAGATTCTACTATATATTGTAAACATTGTAACAACTAACATTGTAATACTATTTCAAATGGAAGAGAATTAAACTTGGTTCACATTCCATTCAAAACAAGCACACCCTAAAATGTTATTGTCATTATAACCTTAAGTGGGAACGGGAATATGATCAAACACGTTGTCAAGTTTTTATCATTATTATTTAATTTTTCACTTAGCAAATCATAATTTTGTACAATTACCTAGTAGGTAGGTAATGATTAATTAAAGGACTAAATTTCTTCTTTTTCAACCTTGACACAATTACTTATTACTGAGTAATATAACTTCTTCGTTTTTATTGTAATTAACTCTTGTAATTCCGATTAAAACCTCCATTTATTGTTGCTATATGTGATTTGTCATGATTTTTATTTACCATATTATTCATTTAAATAGCATTTTTTGTTAATGATATATCTAGAAGATTATCCGGAGAAAGATATGTCATACAATATGTTTAGATAATATTTTATTTTTCCATTACAATCTAAGAACATACTTAAATAATATAATTCTAGTAGATACAATAAGATGGATACCGGTCACAACACATCTTATTAAAGAATTAAAGTGGAAAAAAAAAATAGAACTAATAATTCACACTTAAGACTAGTTTGTAACGCCGTATTAGATTATATTGTATTGTATTGTATTAAATTATATTTTATATAATATTTTAATGTAAAATTATATATGATATTAATTTTTATGGACACTTAAATATATAATATTTTAATATAAATTAAAATTTAACATAATATTATATAAAAATATGATATATAATTTAATTTAATATAATACAATGGGAACTAATATTACATTCCAAAAGAGTCTTAAAGTATTACATTCACCAATTAACTTTGATAAATCCAATAGAATACTTTGTTCATTTCGTAGTCACATTACATGATGTCATCAATAGTGTCATTTTCTGGAGACTTTAGCTTAGGATTTGAGATTTAAAATATAAAAAATAATTCACAATTCTAATCTTTATGAGAGCAGAAATATTCGGAGATAAAACAAAACAATACAGTTGGCAGGGACACGGTGTCACATTAAGGATATTAACACTATATATTAATTTTTACATTGTTATAAAATAATATAAAATAATATAAAGTAGATGAGAAGAAAGAAAAAGAAGATGAAGAGAGAAAGAAAAAGTGAATGAGAATTTCTCAGTTGTTTATTCCAATGGGGTGAACCCCTATTTATACAAATACAAATACAAGAGTGAGATATTAAGAAACTAAAAAAAGGGGAAACTAAGGAAAAGAAGAATGTTGATTACAATTCATGGTAATAAATAAAAGATTTGGACATCCACATAATTATTAATATTTATAACACTCCCCCTTGGATGTCCATAATAGCTGTCTTATTAAAAATCTTGCTGAAAACTTGGTCAAAGGAAAAAGAGTATAGTGTAAACTAACTCCCTCCCCCTCATTTAGGCATTTGTGGAGATCTTCTAATCGACGAATTTCGATCTTGTCTGCCGTCTTCTCAAATGTTGATGTTGGTAATAACTTTGTGAATAAGTTTGTAAGATTGACACTTGATTGAATATGTTGAACACCAATATGCATTTTCTTGAAGCGTATAAAGAAAAATTTCGTGAAATGTGTTCTAACTCTATCTCCTTCAATGTACCTCCTTTTAGTTGAACGATGCAAGCAGTATTATCCATAGAGAATTGCTTGTGTTGATACTTATTTATTGAGTGCAATCCATATGTTTCCCGAATATGTTATGCCAATGATCTCACTCACACACATTCTCTACTTGCTTCATAAAATGCAAGTATGTTAACATGATTTATAGTTGTCTCGTTAAAAACCTTGCCAGAAAAACCCAGTGGGACAAAATCTGAGCTAGGGAAAAGAGTACAATATATATTTCATATTCATAATTATTTGCAAGTTGCCTCGTTAAAAACCTTGCCAGGAAAACCTATTGGGACAAAACCTGAACTAAGGGAAAAAGAGTGCAACATGAATATGTCTCCCCCTCGTGCACATATGATCCATAATTCTTTTGGTGATAATATATCTCATAAGATTATTGTTATCACTTTTAAAACATCACCATATATAATCTTTGATCATATATTTTCTATAACTCTTCCAGAGTATGCATGGACTTCTAAATTATAGATGAGGGATTCGTGGAACATTAGTCTTTATCCAACTAATTGTATCATTCATGTGTGTACACAACTTTGTTCATACAAAAATTTAAAATTTCAAGTAGATATGAACATAACACATTAATGGTACTACAAATTTTCATTTGTGACAATGATGGTACTCCAAGACCATATATTTATTCCATCTTGTTTTATGATCTTAATTTCCATATCAAATGATCATATATCTATAATTCTTTATACATATGAAGTACTTCAGGACTTCAATACTAATGAACAAACTTTATACATTAATATTTCTCGAAATACAAAAGAAATAAAAGTTTGTTCTTCAATTAATCAAAAACTCTTCAAGAGTCTATTACAACGTATAATTTACGTATTTATATTGCATAGACAACCATAGGTATTTTTCAAATAATAATTTACTTACATGTCTTTATTTCATACAAAGATCTTTGTCATATAGTGCGCGCGACTTTGAATTTATATCACTTAAGACATGTATTAAATTCTTCTAGAATTTTTAGATAAGGCTTATTTCAAATTCTCACTATATTAGGAGCTCCAAATAAATAACCTTTTGTTGCAACATTTATGTGACGCTTATAAATCCTCATAAAATATATTCCAGACTATAATCAAATCATGATTATATTTTCTCAATATTTAAGCCTTACTTCAATCAATCTCATGTCTATGCAAACTTTGTACAACAATTCATTATGTACAAATACATATATGCAAATTTCTCATTAGAAATATTTATTTGCACATCCTACAGGTCTTACTTCACTTTATGTGAGTAAATTTGCCTGGATTGCGTCATAATATTTTGGCCAAAAATCAAAATGTATGTCGATGATTCTCGACAAATCTAATACCATGATCCTTGCTATCTCATGTTAGTTTATTGCATATGCAAACATTCAATATTTATTGTCGACAAAAATTTCAATAAATGATAATTTCCTCCCGTATTGACATAACTTATAGAGATCTCTTTAAATTACATATTTTTCAAATATGTTTATCATTTATAGGTACCTATATAGAATCACTTCAGGGATTCAATTATGATCAAATGTGTTATGTCTAACTTCTCTTGGGAGTCTTTTCGAGTACCGTTTTCATCACGGTTATCATTTTAATACTTTATAACATTAAGGTATCTCCATGAGTACCTCTAGATTTAACAACTTCAAGGCAAATCAAATGAACATTTATTAATAATTTCTACATTGTTCATTTATGCTTCAGGCGTTTTCAACTCATTCTATCTCAACTTTGAATAATGTTGATTTGTAGTTGGTATATATCATTTTGAACTATATTGTTCTTATATACTTTGTGCAAGGATTATTTTTCAAAAATTATCATCGATCCCAACTGCTTCTCTCCCCCTGATCGAGAGAATTTTTAAAAATTGTGATATCTAATAATATTAATATACCTGTAGGGATTTCAGTATATCACAATGAATCAATATTTGTTTAAACTCATATATACTATATGACATTGAACTTCAGGTTTAATAAACTTCAGTTTCAAGTTCAATTCTTATGAACTTAATTCATTTCTAAGAATGAGTCATACGTGTATAATTAGAAATACATAAATTTACACATTTTGTAAATGCATGATTATATAATCTTATCACATCGATAAGAAACTATGCAATAAAAATCTAACAATGGCTCAAGATTGTTAAGAAAATATAATTTAAATATTTTCTATGTGCAAATATATGCACATTCTTCTTTTGAGCCTTATAAATAACAATGAGAAGAATCTTCTGGTTCTTCAACAAAATTTAGTCAAATTCTTTGACAATTTATTGCATATGATTGATCATGTCAAAATAATTCAATTCATGAACTTCAGGTTCACTATAATTTGTATTTCAATGAAACTTTCAAAATGTAATGTAAATTCATTACAACATAATCATTACAAGTTTCATTTTTATATACACGAATAATATAATTATATTATTCTCCAAAACATATACACTCTTCAGGAATCATTATCATCAATTCAATGATGTGTATAATTTAAAAGATACATGACAACTTCATCATGTTATTGTAATGGTCAAATAGATATAACCATAACATATCATTCATTTTTCCTGATATCTTTTTAACAAGTCGTCTAATTTATTAATAGACTATTCATCAGTCTAATTATCATGACTTGATATATTATATATTTGAATGTACAACAAGTACATATAATAAGTTATTTATGATCACTTTCATAACTAGATAAAAGTTACACATCTAGGTACATACAAAGACATTTTACTACTCAAAGTAGCAATTGTATGTAAGACTTCTTCAGGAAGTTTTTCAACTAATCATTTTGTGATTCTTTATCACTTTGATTATATTGGATCACTAACAAATATTAGTAAATTATATATCCACTTTTGGGAATATGCAAACTGAATTATATGGTAACTATATATTTACATATCATGTACCAACAATAGTTTGAAACTATTGATTTCAAGAAATAATAAAATATGTATATATTAATTTGCTTCTGGCATTACCAATATATGTGAAATCTATATTCTTTGAAATAGAATTTCATGCCTATTCATTCTCTTTAGGTAATGATATTTAAATATTCTAAATGTACAATAAGTTTGTACAATTCACATTCTATTAAATAATCAAGTATACTTTTATCTTGATTATAAGTGTGTCCGCACTACAAGTACGCGACCACTATTATTCAATTCCACACATGATATATAGATTTCATGCACTTTGATTGTGTGTGGTATCTCATCTTTTGGTTGTTTCCACTTTTTTCTGGAAATATTTGAGTAGTAAATAATGTCATTGATTATTTAAAATCATTACATTCACTTCGGGGAATGACGTTAAACAAGTAGAACATTATTATAAATTTCTTAAAAATTTATTACTTGTTCATCCATAAAAATATAAGAAATTATTCAACAATTTCTTTTACGATATTTCAAAGAATATATGAATGCAATTTTTGCATAGTCTTCAAGATGTATGCAAAATTTAATCTTTAATATATGTGAGATTCAATAATTTCCAACATTGCAAGTAATAACAATGTATAATAACATGACTAATACGAGGAATCTTTAAAAGTAATTGACTTCAATTCGTATCATTCTCTGCAGGGAATGATGAACAATAAATACATGCCTCATGTATTTAAATAACATTAGTCATGCTCATTGTTATTCTTATACTTTGATGTTTCAATGCAATTTTCTTAACATTCTTTTTGGATATTCAAAACCCACTATAAAATTGCATCAATAATAATCATTTTTAATGATTCTTTAGTTGTATTCACATAAATACAATCATTTTTTTTTTGACAAATATAAAACATTTACTTCAGGAAATGTTTGTCAAAATCTATATCGATATTAGATTACTTTTCATTGTCCTCAAAGAATACAAGAACATATATATAAATATGTATTCATCTCTTTCATTATATATCCATCAACTATATAATGAATATTACGTTTGCATAATCTTCAGGATATATGTAAGATTTTATTGAGGACGCATAATCATCAGGATATATGCAATATTTTATCGAGGATGCATAATCTTCGGGATATATACAATTTTTTATCGATGATGCATAATCTTCAGGATATATGCAATATTTTATCGATGATGCATAATCTTTAGGATATATGCAATATTTTATCGATAATACATAATCTTTTGGATATATGTATAATTTATATAGATTTTCTCTATCATATCATAGGCACGCATATATTGTAAATATTATGAATGATAAGAACATAATATATATATATGAAATTAATAATAAATATATAAAAACATATACATACATAAATAATATATAGATATATAGATAAAAAGAAAAAGGAAACCAAATGATTCTTGAAATTGTTTCAGTCAAATGAGTATATATATAAATATATATTTAGTGTATCGTGACTTTGAAACAATTCAAGAACTTTAACAAAATACTTACATTGGGTCTTAGGCAGAGATTCATGCTTGAAGCTTGGGCAGAGACTCGTGCTGATAACGTGTTATAAAATAATATAAAATAATATAAAGTAGATGAGAAGAAAGAAGAAGAAGATGAACAGAGAAAGAGGAAGTGAATGAGAATTTCTCAGTTGTTTATTCCAATGGGGTGAACCCCTATTTATACAAATACAAGAGTGAGATATTAAGAAACTAAGAAAAAAGGAAACTAAGGAAAAGAGGAATGTTGATTACAATTCATGGTAATAAATAAAAGATTTGGACATCCACGTAATTATTAATATTTATAACATACATAAATTTTTTTACATTTATAATTCCTTACCTATTTTTATTTTTACTCTTTTTTATATATTAGGGCTTCAGCTTTTTTTTTTTTCTCTTTATTTCTTAAATCTTTTCCTTTTATTTTTTTTTCTTAGCTGATTTTTATTTTATTTTTATTCTCACTCTATTTATCTTTTTTTTTTTCAATTCTCTTTATATATTTTTTTCACACTAATTTATTTTTATTTTTATATATAGTATACAATTTTTTATTTTTATTTTCAAACACATTTTTGCTCTCTACAAAATTTCATTTTAATATTTTCTTAAAAAAATTATTATATTTCCTTTTCTATCTTTTATATTTTTTATTATTCACACTTAATCTATATTGTACTATTTTTCTTTTATTAATCACATTTTATAAAAAAATATTGCAAGTGAATCTTGGTCATCATTATCATCATCATCCTCATCATCATCATTATCATCAGAATCTTGGTCAACAAATTCATCAGATGACTTTACCTAGTTGAAAACAATATTGCAACTAAAATAAAATATGAAAAAAAACCAACAATAACAGAACATAAAATATGAAAAAAAAAGAAAAAAACTATGAAAATATATACCTCAACAGAAAGTCGATTATAAATGACATTAATTTTTTCCTGAATATCTTTAATAACAGTCATGACAGACTTGAAATTAAGGTCAACAAAACATCTCAAAGAAATAGAATCTTCGGCCAAGGATTCTTGACTGGAAATAACCAATTCCAACTTAGATTTTAACATTTCTATATCATCTGAATCAGATTTTCTAGAAGATGAACCACTCTCGAATGTTTACTTTGTTGTACCACGATCATCGATAGACTCATCTAAAAATAAGCCATCCAAATGCAAATTCTGTCTTTCTTCATCAGATGGACGAATGTTATTCACTTTTAACTGAAAAAAAAAAATTGTAAATATAAAACAACAAAAATAAAAAATAGAAAAGATTAATAAAATGAGACAAAACAAAAATAAAACAGTAAAGAAACTGAAAAATCACTTGCTTTAACAGCAAATCAAAAATCTTGCCTTTCAAGTCCCTCAAAGTTGGATTTTTAGCCCCGACATCATTGGTCCAATTTAGAATTCTTGGAATTGTAGATGCAACTCTTTTGCAAAAACAATTTACCATCGCATGATAACATTCATAAAATCATACTACACCCATGGACATCCCAACGCTCTATACCAACCATCATAAGACTAACCTCCATTTTTCTCTTTTTTATTTTTCATTTTGATACCATGTTCAACTCTGCCCTTGAATGAATCAATCGTCAACTCAAAGGACTCCCTACCCCAACAATATTCATCCCAACGACCGCTATCAATGATATCTAATTCAGACCTAACAAATTCCTTCTCAGGAGTATTACTAAGAAGGAAACAATGGATGAAATACACCAGAGTCAATTTCAAACCTAGTGATTCATCTTGTCCCCACCTAGTGCCCAAAAAAACATCCTCAATAGACTTATGATCAATAGTTTTTGTTCCAGGAAAACAAACATCAACTAATTGGTTTGATTCTTGGGAAAAAAATAATTTATTGCAATCACCAAAACAATCAAGACCAGAAATCAAGTAAAACTCTTCAACACTAAACCGTATACAACGGTCAGCAAACTTTGTCCAAATTTCTTTAGGATTGGGCTGGTTAACCTCCCTCAACAAAAGGCTGTGAACAACTTGGGGATGGAAAACAAACTCATGAATATCTAAAAAATGACCAAATTGCGTATCTCGGAACATTTTTAACAAATTCCCCAAGATAGTATTCTTTATATTAAGAATAACAGAGTAAGTGCTAGTAGATACACATTTGGATCTATAAAAATCTCTGGGACTGAATTTATTTACCCAATCCCGCATTTTAAAAAGAAAGTAAATAAAATGATTGGGCATACAAAAGTTGCAAACTCTAATACAACTACAAAACAACTATAAATAAACCAACACACAGAGAAAAAAAAAAAAAATAATAACAGAAACATAGATATAAAACCAAACCTAATATAAACAACAAAACATATAGAAACACAATAAAAACATAAAAATAAAAGAAAGTAGTAGACCAACCGAATTAATCTACTTTAATATCAACATCCATGATAGTTCTAATTTTTACCCATTGATGATATATAAATAGACACCAAAGTAGCTATTTAAAAAATATTTCAATACAAACACACATACAAAAAGTGTTTAAACTATAAAGAAACTATGAAAAAACTATAAAAAAAAAAATGAAAACTGATCAAATAAACAAACTGAAATAAAAAATAAAAAAATAAATAAAAACAAAAACACATTTAGAAATCAAAAATAGAAAGAAAAAAAAACAACAAGTAATAGAATTTAAAACTAAAAAAACAAAAAAGGAAAAACAAAATAAAATAAACATACATTAAATTAATATAACAGAAGTATTACAACCTAAAAAAAAAAAACAACAGAATTGCAAAAATAAATTAGAAAATCTAAAACCTAAAATAATGAAAACGATAAACACAAAACCCACAAAAGTTATATAAAAAAAACTTTCAAAAATGGGAGGAAACTAAAAAGAAACCGAAATCAAACCTCTAATCCAAGATCATCATCAACCATATCATTTTTATTATCAAAAGCATGGGAAATTTTTGGAGGAGCAGCAACTATAAATTTCTTTTTAGCAGGACCACGATCATGTTTCAATAACTGAGGAGCAAAATCCGAGTCATCATCTTCACCAACTGGACGTTTCCCCTTGGACCTATCAGCTACAAATTTAACACCCATTTTCGAACTTTTTTTTTTTTGGCAATGGAGAAGGGGTAGATGAAGAACGAGTAATAGACATGATTATACATATATAAATTCACATCAATAAAAAGAGAGGGAAAACGATTATAGAAATCGGTTAATGTGAGTTGAAAAAAAAAAAGTAAAAGAAAAGAAAGAAGAGGGAAAATGGGTTGGGATCATGGAGGGAGACAAGTTCAGTTATGGAGGATTTGGTTTTTAAAAATAAAAACTGAAAAGAAATTGAAAATAAAAAAATAAAATAAAAAAAAAAAGAGAGAGAGAAAAAGAGAGAGAAATGATGAATGGTTAATTGATAGAGGTCATAATAGACTATTGACGTGTAAGAACATAGTGATGCATGAAATGTGTGTGGAAGTGATAAAATTGTAATAAAATAAAGTTGAAGAGTATAAAAGTAATACTAAAAGTGTGGTGGTATTTTAGTAATAAAGTGTGCATTTTATATTTTTGGTGTAAAAATTTTTATATTAATTATTATTATTGTTATTATTAATAAAAATATAATATTTAAATATATAAAACTAAAAAAATAAAATATCTATACTACCAATATCCTTTTATAATAATAACAGGAAAAGAAGGGGTGACTCTTTAAGAAACAATAGATGTATTATAATTTATAAATAAATACTATAATATCCACATTTAAGTAGTATATTATATTATCTCTAAAAACAATATTATATGGAAAAAGAAAAAAAAAATACATAACCATATCTATAAAAATATTTTCATCATTTTTATAGCTATTGCAACTTTCCACGTATCACATTATTTATTAATTCATTTAAAGGGGTAATAGAAAAAACACAAACACAATTATGTCTTAAATATTTATTGTTACTTTGTATAGATAAATTATAGATGGGCCTAGAGTGGAACAGAGAAGAGTCGAGTGAGAAACTGTGTTTGATTTTTTATTTTTGATTTTTGGGTCCCCTACCCATTCAGAGATTTTATTAAATTATATACTCATCAGGTTTTGTCACTAACTGCTCAAATAATTCATTTTGTTATATATTATTGACATTGGAGTGTGGTCCATTTACCCAAACTCATGGCCCTATGGAGCGCCCCATGGTCTTGAGTTGTGGGCTCCAAATCTTCTAAAGGCCTATGGATCAATGCTAAAGCTCTAACTGTGCGCCTCATCGTTTAGACTGAGTTTTCTTTTGGGCAACTTACAAAAATACTGATTTTTGGTCTAATCTTTACAAAAATACTATCACATGGCAGAAATAACTTTTATACTGTCCTGACCTATTTTTTTTTTTTCCTTTTATACGATAAACCACAAAAAAAAATGAGGTCTCCATCTTCCACACCCACGGATAGAACCACTACAGGAACACCAGAACAATCAGAAAACAACCATTAATTCCGGTGAGATTGAGAAAAAACAGTAAAATCAACGTCGAATAAATAATCATGGCAAAATAACTGTAAAACAACACTAAAACAAATTAAACAAAAAAAAAAGGAAAAAAGATTAAAAAAAACTAGCAATCTTCTACACAGCATCCGTACCAGATGCAATAACAGCTATATTTGCAAACCCAATTTTAGAAAATCAGAATAAAAAAAACTACTAAACAACACAAAAATAAATGTAAAACAATAAGCAGATATAATCACTTAGAAAAACATAGAAGAACCACACACCTTAAAAAAAAAATTCTAGTGAGCTCGTCAAATGTATTTATAGGAAAACCAGAATAAAAAAAACCAAAAAATATACATAGAGAAGGAAGAAGAAATGTATTTTATAGCATCCATCTTTCACACTCACAGATAGAACCACCACTAAATACGAGAACACTCAAAAAATAATCATTAATTCTAGCGAGATGGAGCAAGAACAGTGAAATCGAAGTCAAAAAAATAAATTATAGAAAATAACAGTAAAACAACACTAAAACAAATAAAGAATAAAAAAATAATTAAAAAATTAATCATCTTCTGCACAGCCTCAACACCAAATGCAACAGAGTCTATATTTGCAAAGTCAATTCTAAAAAATCAGAATAAAAAAACTACACTAACTCTTATCTTTTCCAAAAAACGTGACTAAAAATTTCAAAAATTAAATAAAAAAATGAAAAGAAGATGAAGAAGAATAATTTAACAAGAAAAAAAAATAAAAAAAACTTATATATTAATGGAGAAAGATAGAGAGAACTTGAGGAAGCAAAGAGTGAAGAAAAAAAAAAGATGATGAATAAGAAAAGAGAATAATGAGGAAGTGAGATTAAAGTAAAATGAACATGTATTAATATTTAGGGTATCAAATTTTTCATCATCAATTTTAATTAATGAAAAATAAAACAAATAAAAAAAATCTGTCACAACACAAGTCAAATTACAATTTTATATTATCTAAAATATAATACAATTTTAGTTAAAAGGAAAAAAAAAATTGTCACTAAAGTGACAACACAAAGTCACATCATACATTTATCACACTTAAAAAATTATAAGAATTACTCAATAGGTGCTCATAACACGACTGTATATGATAATAAATAAAAGATAGTATAAAAGAAAATATAATGATGTATTAGTAAAAAAAAAAGGGAAAAAATAGTATGGGGTGTAATTTTTTTTTTCTTCATAAAATGAAAAAAATGAATGATATGACATGAATAAATAATAAAAAAAAATATGAAACTAAAAAATAAAAATCTAAAATATTCGAATAAAAAAAGACCTTGAATAAATTTGATAATAATAAGTATCACTAGAAAGTCGTCGAAGAAGACTTCAGTGCCAAAAAAAAGTCATCAGTACCGAAAACTCATCAAAAAAATCAGTCGTTGAAAAAATTACCAGAAAAATTATTGAAAAAGTCAACAGAGTTGTGTCGTCATCGGAAATGTCACCGGAGTTAGATGTCTCAATTTAAAATATAACCAATTCTGTAACAGAATGAATAAAAATAAGTAACACGCAATAACTCAAACCAGTTATATATTAAAATAGAAACGGAACTATGACATAATGAATAAAAACAAATTACATAGAATAACTCAAACCGGTTATAATTAAAATATAACCGATTCTATAACATAATGAATACAATCAAATAACACAGAATAACTCAAACCGGTTATAAATAAAAAACAACGAAGAAATCAATTCCTAAAACAATGAAACATAAATTAAAAACAAAATTAGTTCCACAACAAATTAAGTAAAAAGGAAAAACATATAATACCTCATAAACCATTTATAATTAAAAGAAAATGTGGGAATCAATTCTAAAAATATTGAGGTATATATTTAAACTAAACTGGTTCCATAACAAATAAATAAAAATAAATAACACATAATAACTAAAAAATATAAGATAAAGAAACTGGTTATATTGATCAACTAGTTTAAAATCTGAGATAAAGAAATTAGTTTCGTAAAGCAACTAAAATAAAAGTTACACAGGAAAACAGTTAAATAAAATAAAATAAAATAAAAATCAGTTCGTTAAATTAACTAAATAAATAATCGGTTTCCAAAATAACTAAATTAAGAATTAATTAAATGTAAAACCAATTTTTGAAATAAATATTCAATAATTGTTTTTGAAATAGTTAATTCAAAAACCAACCAAGACATGAATTAAAATATAATCGGTTCCACAATAAAATAACTAAAAACAAATAGCACACAATATCTAAGAAACCAATTATAATTAAAAAAAAAAACAAATAAAGTTTTCATCATCATCGGAGTTAGATGCTGGAGTTGGACATTAGAATATGAGATAAAAAAAAACAATTATATTTATCAACTAGTTAAAAATCTAAGAAAAAAAATTTAATTCCATAAAATAACTAAAATAAAAATTACACCACGAATAAATAAATAAAAACTTTGCATTCTACCATGTTGACGAGTTTCATATGGCCCAAAATTCACTAAAATATTGATACTCAAGAAAATAATGTGGAAGACCAAAGAGTTATCTAAAGGTTTCCTCTGACAAATACATGTATGTATATCAAAAACACATTTAAGAAAAATAGAAGGCATCATAAAAAACATTAAATTCATCTTCTATAACTTGAATATCCAACTCTGATAAATCTCATTTTCCCAATCACCACAAAAAAGGGGTTCAAACCACCACTTTATGTGAAGAGTTCTTATCAAGATGACCTGAACTTGATGCTGATTTTGCAGACCCTCTGCTATTTGACTGCATTACACTTGGAATATGCCCAACAAATTCAATAAAAGGATTAGCACAAAATTATACTAAAGTTGGGCAAAGAATATAATTCTGCATGCAAATTTCTTTTTATAATGGTCCAATTAAATGTTATAATGATCAGTTTTCAGATCCTCCATAAATATCAAGCTCTAACTATGTTCCATAAACAAATGATTGTATTAATTATCAAGCTCCTTTCTAGAGTTTTATTGCTAATCTTTTCTAGAACTAATCATGAGATAAATCCAGCTAATATAACATTTTATGATTCTATTGCCACATTTTTACCCCTTAAAGAAGCAATAGTGAGAGTATCTGTTATACCGAAATTAAATACAGTAAATTGGAACGAATTACCGATAGAATAATCTGGTTGAGTCGCGGATAATGTCGCTCTCTTTAAGACGTTTCGCGGCTCTGCCCGAAGTGTGCACGGCAGTCTAGCAACCACGGCGTCCCCAAGATAAAACAGCCTCTGTATAAGTACGATACGTTCTGCACCGAACTGTATCGCTCTGTAACACCCTACTGTTTGCTCTCAGAAAAATCGTAAAGAAAGAAAACAATTTTTTTTAATATTGAAAAGATATATTCTTACGTTGTTCTGATACGACTTATATAGAAGTCGATCCAAGAAAAAACGGTAAGAAAACGGTAATATTATCGTTCGTGGGAGGAGTGGATCGTGGGAGGAAAAGGCGGATCATTGACTGATCGCGTTTTACCTCTTCTGATCACGTGTTAAAATTAATTAATAAATAAATAAATAAAAATAAATCTTTATTTAATTAACTAATTTTTTCTTCAAAAAATAAAGTGACACCTCACCCGCCAACCCGGCCCGGCTCGGACGGCGGCGGCGGCGCGCGCGCGCGTGTGGTGGTCCAGTGTGTGAGTCCTCACCCATGCGCGCAAAACTGGGTACCCCTTGGGGCCCAAACCCATATCTCAAACTTGCACTAGATATACACTTAAAATGTAGTGTTTCTATCCCATGTGGGACTCCTACTCACACACTTCACTTTTCTATTTTTACATATTTCATACAAAGTTCCAACTAGGGGTGCACACGGGTCGGGTTTTCGGGTTTTCGGGCGATCGGGTTCGGGTTTTCGGGCTTCGGGTTTTGGAAATGCTTAACCGAACCCGGTTTTCGGGTGTTCGGGTGGCTCGGTTACGGGTCGGGTGTGGTCGGGTTAGGGTGGTCGGGTTCGGGTCTTATTGGGCTTAGCCCGAAATGATAATTTATGGCTAATTTTTAAAAATACCATTTTTTTAACATTATAGAATACATACATAGATAATGTATCCATTGTCCGTATTCCAATGAGATATGTATCCAATTATCCAATATTTCAATGAAGTAATATTGTTACTGTATAGTGTATACTGTATGTTACGTACAAAAAAAAATAAATAACTAAATAAAGAAGTTAACAGTTAAGGAAGAAAAAAAGAATGCACAGACACAGCCATCGTCGTCACTCGTCAACGTTAACAATTGAAGGAAGAAAATAAGAACGCACGAAACATATTCCCTCACCAGTCGCCAGGCCAGTCGGTGAAGTCACCACCTCGGACTCCGAGACTCGGAGAAGAAGAAGTTTTCATAGACGAGTTTGGACTTGGATGTTAGGGACGCCGGACTGCCCATCGCTTGGATGCGATCCCGCCGGAGAAGAGAAGCAGTCGTCGTCCGTCCGTCGTCGCCCGTTCGTCGCCGCCCTTGGAGAAGAAGAAGCTTAAGGGAGGTGACTCTTGGTGTACTGACTTATAACTAGTGACTTCGTAAGGCAAGACAAGAATTCGAATAGGCATTTTGTTTTGAATAATAAAGTCTGAAGGTAAATATTATAGTAAATATTAATATATTATTAAGTTTTTAATAAAATAAAAAAAAGTTTCTTTATTTTCTAAAGTTGTTCGGGTTTACGGGTTACAACCCGAATTAAAAAGAACCAATTTACTATACCCGAACCCGAAACCCGTGTGGGGTATTTTCGGATTGAACCCGACCCAACCACACGGGTTTTCAGATTTTCGGTTTTTTGGTCGGCGGGTCGGGGCGGGTGGCCGGGTTTTTCGGGTTTGCGGGTCTAAATGTTCAGCCCTAGTTCCAACAATCCCCCACTTGAAATTTTTAAAAATATTTTCTCGAGCAACCTCAACAACTATAAGACAGTGCTTCAGCAAAGATATCTTTCGATTTGAATCTTGCATAGTGAATACGATTTAGATTTTACTAGAGTGACTCGAAGTCTTGAACTCTATCTCTAACGTCGTACCACGCACCAATCTTTCAAGGGTGTATTCAAATAAGCCCGTGCGTTAATGGCCATGCACGTCTATCCCAGTATAGTGAACGCTCTAGAAATTTTGCCCCAAATTTCATAGGAAGCGGCCCCACTCCCACATTCACATAGGTGAGTCTATCAAGAGTACTCCTGTAGCTCGGTACTCCACTCCACATAGAGTATAGATCTCATTAAGAGTTTCTATTAACTCATCCTCTTATCGCTTCAGGACTTCATGCTTCTCGTATAACTATAGCATGATCAACACATATCAACTCATAATTTGTTATTACCCGTTGAACCTAATTCTTGGGATCTCCAGTCATTAGGTTGGGTTACCATTATGAGTGACTCATTTTTCTAAGGGCAATAGTCCCATTCCTTTCGAAGTTTTATAGACTTTCTCTCTAGCTAGTCCTTTCGTCAAAGGATCTGCTAAATTGTCATCAGTGCGTACATGATCCACTCTAACAGCTCCTGTTGAGAGGAACTCTCTAACAGTGCTGTGCTTACAACGGATTTGTCGTTTCTTACCGTTATAATAACGGTTCTGGACTTTTGCAATAGCCGCGGTACTATCGCAATGGATCAACACAGCTGGTATCGGTTTTTCCCATAAAGGGATCTCAGCTAGCAGGCTTCTAAGCCAACCTGCTTCTTCACTAGCAGAGGCTAGTGCTATCATTTCAGACTCCATGGTGGACTGTGCTAAAATAGTCTGTTTCTTTGACTTCCAAGAAACAGCGCCACCAGCTATGCTAAAAATATAGCCACTTGTAGCTTTGGAGTCATCTGACAAAGTGTTCCAGTCTGCATCACTGTATCCTTCAAGGACAGCTGGAAACCTTTGATAGTGTAATCCAAGGCTCATGGTTCTCTTAAGGTATCTCATTACCCTCTCAATAGCATGCCAATGCTCTATACTAGGCCTACTGGTAAACCTGCATAATAATCCCACGACATAGGCTTTAACGCCCTAAATAATCAGGCACGCTACCCAAAATACTTATGAAACTCTAATCCTCTAATCGGGATTACTAATCAAAATAGCGCAGAATTTAAACTTTTATATTAAACAGAATGAAAATAAACTTGTAATATATTTAAACTTTCAAAATAGTTGGGATCCCAAAAATAATTACAAACTTATTACAAGTCTTTTCTTTCTAGCCGACCTAAGCGGCAAAACAGAATTCAAAAGTTCAACACTGATAGACCCTTAACCCACTTGGTCTGATATGGCTTGAACATGTACATTCTTCGTTTTGCTCCTCAAACTCATGGTTGATCAACCACTGACTTACCCTTTCCTGCACAGTAGAGCACCCGTGAGCCAAGCCCAGCAAGACAGTATAAATCATAACAAATATAATATGCTCATCATGCTATTTAAACAGTAATGCCATTCATATATGTCTGTGTGTCACAGACCTGCATGTCACACTCACATGCCTATTTATGTCTACGTGGCGTAGGCCTATGTGTTGCGCTCACACATCTATATATATCTACGTGCGTGTTGCTCTCACACGTCTAATTATAATAAGGCCTTAGAATAGTTCATCTCGGTTCTAGATACCGAGTCCAACTTGATTATGCCTTGACACATAACCCTTAATCTCAATATGTAACACATAATTATTAGTGTCACCGCACTATTAATTGTCTATTTGCTATAGACCTGCATGTTACGCTCACATGCCTATTTATGTCTACGTGGCGTAGACCTACGTGTTGCTCTCACACGTCTATATATAATAAGGCCTCAGTAGGGTTTACCTCGGTTCTGATTACCAAGCCTAACCTGGTTATGCCTTGCTCGCATAACCCTATTCATGTATATACGTAATCCATGTATTACGTTCTTTCGGTGGTTTATCCTGGTGATATATACCAGGTCTAACCCAGTTATGTCTTAAACACATAACTTCTAACATACATGCGTGTATTCAATATTTACTACAACATATATAATCTTAGGGTAATAACCCTAACTTGCATACTATGTAATCACGCATATAATACATTTCTATATACTTAGATGACATTTACTAAGAGTATCAACCCTGACTCATGCTTTCACTGGACTCATAATATTCTAGGGTAATAACCCTAGATCGCATTAAAATTAAACTCAAGGTACTAGCTTACCGAGTCTAGTTTAATTATGCCTTAAGAGCATAATTCATAATTCCAATATATAGATATATCCGACATGGCATAGTATTACACAACATATATCACTAGGGTAATAACCCTAGGCTATTAAACCGCTCATGTTAGGGTAATAACCCTAATCCTGGTTGCAATTACTCACATATATCACATTCAACATAAGTGCCACCGCGCATACTCTACGTGCAAACTACTGTCTTACCTGTTGTCCCGCAATAACAGAGATTCCAAACCCCTGGGTGCTCCTGATCAGGTGCCGGTAATCCTAGTCACACAATCCGGGATTTCACAAATAGGGTTAATCCCCAATTTCACTTTCACAAAATATAAACATGGCATTCAAAACATAGATAATCAAATAGAGCTCGGAACGAGCTTTCCAACGATATAAAGAACATCCCAAACGGAGTCCCGAGTCAAAAGTTATGGCCAAAACAAAATTGAGAAAACAGAATTTCTCACTGCCAAATCCGATCATGACGGCCGAAAATCCCGTCGCGACGACTGGGTTTAGAACACCCCAAAACTCCATTTTTAAGGTCTTAAAATGCCAACCTTTCCTAGATTTCGAACCCCAACCAAACAGAGGGTAAAAACGCATAATAAGGCTCAAAAATCACAACTCAAATGCATCTAAATTCTCATTGCAAAAGCCAAAAATTCAGATTGCATAAACACAACAAAATCATGCTCAAACTAAGCAAATTCCAAGCTCAAGAACAAGAGCTTCATCTTCAGCCATTTAAACAATTTTCCAGCCAACACAACATCACAATAACCATGATTCAATATTAGAAAGTACCCTAGAATCAAAATCCATGCTCAAGAACTTAAATCCAAAGATTAACACACTCAATTCATCAAGATTATAACCACACTTAAGAACATGCAATCACAAGGCAAGATACAACTCAAATCATGATTTTTCCATAACAATTCCAGCAAGATTCCACTAATTAAAATTCAATAAAAACTCAGCAAGAAATTACCTAAACTTCAAGCTCAAGAAACCACAATCCAAAGCTCTAATTCACACCCAACTTCAAGCAATTCTCAACAATCAACTTTGAAAATCAAATGGGCTTTAGGGAAAGAGAGGGTTTGGATGAGAGAGAGAGATGAAACCAGAAAAATAATTCATTTTCTCTCAAAAATCAATTTGGTTCAAGTAAATCACTTATGGTCAAATGACCATTTTGCCCTTAGGGCTTAAAACATACATATTCACTCACATGGGCAATTTAGCCATTTTATTCACACATAAATCCAATATAATTTCAGATTATTCATCAATAATAAGAATGCCAATTATTTCAATCCCAAATGAATTTCGGGCCCGAACCCGGTTCGGCCCGAAACACCCGGTTGTGACTATACCGCGCCAACCTGTCAGAACACACTTGAAAAGACAACACAGGCATACTATATAATAATATAGTTCTATTAAGCACGTAATTAAATTAATCTCAACAATTTACCCTTCTCGAGTCATAATTACCAAAATGCCCCTGGCTCACCAACGGGGTCTTTAACATTTTAAATTTCATATAATTTCACATATATTGAACTATATAATAATATAATTCCTCAATTAACTCATAATTATCTAATTAGGGCTTTGCTAATCCTTTTTCTTAATTCCGGGTATTACATAGGCAATGTCGGGTCTCGTACAATCAGTGGCATATCGAAGACTGCCAATGATGCTCGCATAATCAGATTGTCTCACACCGTCACCAGTGTTATTGAATAGCTTTACACTTGGATCATATGGTGTGCAAGCAGGTTTACAGTCAAAGTAATTATATTTCTTAAGAATCTTCTCAATGTAATGAGATTGATCCAAAGAAATTCCCTTTTCAGACCTAGTAATCTTAATACCAAGGATTACATCAGCTTCTCCGAGGTCCTTCATATCAAAGTTAGCACACAATAATGATTTCACAGCATTAACAGCATGGATATTTGAACCAAATATAAGCAAATCATCCACATATAGGCAAATAATTGTGCAAATGTCATTATGAGATTTATAGTAAATACATTTGTCACTTTCATTCACTTTGAAACCATCTGAGATAACTAAATTGTCAAACTTCTCATGCCATTGCTTAGGTGCCTGCTTAAGACCATACAAAGATTTATCTAACTTGCAAACCTTATGTTCCTGACCTGGGATCACGAACCCTTCAGGTTGATCCATGTAAATTTCTTCTTCTAATTCACCATTAAGGAACGCTGTTCTAACATCCATTTGGTGCACAACTAAATTGTGTACAGCAGCCAGAGAAATTAAAACTCTAATGGATGTTATTCTAGTGACAGGTGAAAAGGTGTCAAAGAAATCTACATTCTCTCTTTGTCTAAAACCCTTGGCTACTAAGCGAGCTTTGTATTTGTCAACAGTTCCATCAGGTTTCAATTTCTTTTTCAGAATCCACTTACAACCTATAATTTTGCACCCAGGTGGTAAGTTTGTATAATGCCAGGTTTTATTCTTAATAAGTGAGTCCATTTCATCATCAACGGCCTCTTGCCACAGGTCAGCATCTATGGAAGACAAAGCTTCTTGGAGGTTGGCAGGATCCTCCTCTAAGGTGTAAGCACAAAAATCTGAACCAAAAGTTTTTTCTACTCTAGCTCTCTTGCTTCTTCTAGGTTCTATTTCATTACTCTCAGTGTGCTCATTATCCCTAATGGTAGGAACATTGCTAGTAGATGTACCCCCACTATTTCTTAATTTAAAAGGAAATCTATGTTCATAAAATTCAGCATCATTAGATTCCACTATAACATGTGCATTCAGATCATAGAATCTAATGCTTTGCTATTCACCGCATATCCAATAAATACACATTCATAGGCTCTACTAGCTAGTTTTATTCTCTTAGGATCAGGAATCCTAACATAAGCTAAACAACCCCAGGTTCTAAAATAAGACACATTTGGTTGCCTATTTTTCAAGATCTCATAAGGTGAAAATTTACTCTTAGTTTTAGGAACTCTATTCAGAACATAACAAACAGTTAATAAAATTTCACCCCACCAGTGAGATGCAGCACCAGAATTCAACAAAATAGCCACAACTAATTCAGTAAATGTTCTATTTTTTCTTTCAGCTTTACCGTTCATTTCAGGTGAATATGGTGCAGTCCTTTCGTGTATCATACCATGTGAATTATAAAATTCAATAAACGAGTTTGATTCATATTCAGTTCCTCTATCACTACGAAGCATTTTTATTTTCTTATTATATTGATTCTCAATTTCAGCTACGAATAATTTAAACATGTCAAGTGCATCATTTTTATTTTTCATCAAGTACACATAAGTAAAGTCAGAACAGTCATCTATGAAAGTAATAAAATAACGTTTACCATTTCTGGTTAGCGTTCCATCAAGTTCACATATATCAGAATGTATCAAATCTAAAGGTTCGGTTTCTTTAGTAACTGATTTATGTGGTGTCTTAGTTATTTTTGCTTGACTACAAAAGATACATTTTTCAAAATCCTTTTCTGACATTTTCGGGATTAAGCCAATATTACTCATATTCTTAATGATACGTTTATTAACATGACAAAGTCTAGAATGCCAAACATTAAAATCACACAGCATGTAAGCAGAAGAAGATACTTTATTAAATTCAACATTTAATTTAAACATTCCATCAGTAGCATAACCCTTCCCCACAAAAGTACCATTCTTAGTGATGGTGTACAAATCAGCCCCAATTGTTTGAGTAAACCCAGCCTTATTAAGCAAAAAACCAGAAACTAGATTCTTTCTCATCTCGGGAGTGTGCATTACATCTTTCAGCAATAAGGTTCTTCCCGAGGTAAACTTTAGCTCCACGTTTCCAGTTCCAGCAACAATAGTGGTGTGGGAATCTCCCAACAACACTTTCTTGTCATCAGCAGCAGTGTATGTCTTAAACATAGCACGATCATAGCAAACATGGCGAGAGGCGCCAGTGTCTACCCACCATCCTTCTGATCCACCAATCATATTGATCTCAGAGATCATAGCTATAAAAGCTTCTTCAGTCAAGTTAGCCTGCGGAGCAGAGCTAGGCTTGTTCCGACACTTTCGTGCCATATGACCCGGCTTGTTACAGTTGTAACACAAAAACTGTGCGGGGTCATTCTGTTTATGTGGAGGTGGCTGCCTTCCATGTTGGTTCCTATTATGGTTCCAACTCTGATTATTGTTACGAGGAGGGTTGTTGCGGTTAGAATTAGAATTCGAGTTGCGGTTCTGATTCTTAAAATTTTTGCCATTAGGCTTCAGAACCGCTGGTGTGGATTTCTTAGTGTTGTTGTTTGAAACAACAAGCACTTCATCTTTCTGGTCTTGTTTTCTTGCTTCCTCCTCTATACGAAGGCGGGTGATCAAACTTTCTAAGGAAAATTCCTTAGTCTTATGCCTGAGAGTACTTTTGAAATCCTTCCAGGAAGGGGGTAACTTATCAATTAATACAGCAACTTGAAACTGTTCATCTAAAGTCATACCTTCTGAGATGATCTCATGTGCAATTTTCTGAAGCTCGTGAGATTGGGCTTCCACAGGTTTGTCGTCCACCATTTGATACTTGAGGTAGCGACTGACAACATACTTTTTAGTTCCAGCTTCTTCAGTATCGTATTTCTTTTGCAGAGCATCCCATATTTCGTTTGCTGATTTATTTGAATTATAATAGTCATACAGATCGTCAGATAAACCATTAAGAATAAAATTCTTACAGAGGAAGTCATTTTCGACCCAGGAGTCCAAATCCTTTTGTTGCTTCTCGCGTTCAGCCTCTTTGTCCTTATCGATAGAAGCTTCAGAGACGACTGGCTTCAGAGCAGTGAGAACGAAAGCAACTTTCTTCATCGTCAGGTAGAACAACATCTTCTGTTTCCATCGCTTAAAATGTAATCCCTCAAAACGGAAAGGCTTGTTAATATCGTTAGAAGCAGAACCAGAAAATTCATCGGTAGCAGCCATAGCAGAACTGAGCGTCTTAAAAGTGTTATACCGAAATTAAATACAGTAAAATCGGAACGAATTACCGATAGAATAATCTGGCTGAGTCGCGGACAATGTCGCTCTCTTTAAGACGTTTCGCGGCTCTGCCCGAAGTGTGCACGGCAGTCTAGCAACCACGGCGTCCCCAGGATAAAACAACCTCTGTATAAGTACGATACGTTCTGCACCGAACTGTATCGCTCTGTAACACCCTACTGTTTGCTCTCAGAAAAATCGTAAAGAAAGAAAACAATTTTTTTTAATATTGAAAAGATATATTCTTACGTTGTTCTGATACGACTTATATAGAAGTCGATCCAAGAAAAAACGGTAAGAAAACGGTAATATTATCGTTCGTGGGAGGAAAAGGCGGATCATTGACTGATCGCGTTTTACATAATTAAATAATTTTTTCTTCAAAAAATAAAGTGACACCTCACCCGCCAACCCGGCCCGGCTCGGGCGGCGGCGGCGCGCGCGTGTGTGGTGGTCCAGTGTGTGAGTCCTCACCCATGCGCGCAAAACTGGGTACCCCTTGGGGCCCAAACCCATATCTCAAACTTGCACTAGATATACACTTAAAATGTAGTGTTTCTATCCCATGTGGGACTCCTACTCACACACTTCACTTTTCTATTTTTACATATTTCATACAAAGTTCCAACAGTATCTATTGGAGAAGATAATCCACAGATTGAGTGATTGCCATTTTAGGCATCAATAAAAATGGTGAGTTGTCAAGATAAGGCAAGAAAAAACTAAAAATAAGATCAGTAAATTACTTAAACATCTAATGCATATTGTCAATAATATTTAATCCAACGAGAACTATCTAGTGAGAGAGTGAGAGAATCTTTGAACCTATAGTCTGTATTGCACGAGTGAGCCATAGAAAACAGAGGTTAAAGAAGACGACGTTGAAATAATTACTACGTACTCTTTAGCAAAACTACAATATCTACAGTTTATATAACATCTGTTTTTTTTTAGATTCTTCTCCAAATCGATTTCTTATGACGGTAAGTCTGAGGATTTCACATCCATTAATTACCCAATCTTCTTACTTCTTGTTTTGCTTCCTTGGAAAATGAGAGGAGTTAGAATTAGGAATCATAGGACGGGTGAGATCCCTCCCCAGTGCGAATGGGGGTGGAAGGTCAACCTCCCTGTCCATGGTCGGATCACAGCAGCATCTTAGAGACAAATGGATTCCGGCAAGAGGAATGGCAGCGGCGGAAATGGATTCCAGAAGCATGGTGACTGAGGAGATCCTTAACAAAAAAAAAGTCTTGGTTGTTTCAGGTGTAATGAGAGTAAAATAGGAGAGAGAGACCAGAGAAATATAAAATATGGTATTCCGAAGTTTTATTATAAAAATATGGCATAATTTTTTTTTTTATATAGTGAGAAATTTTCCATATTATTATAAATTAACAGTCATTTACAATAGAGAAAATAGAATAAGGTATTTTTCATATAGCGTACTTTGTTAAGCCACAAGCAGCTTGATTAGCTTGCCTATGAGCATGAGTACCAGTAACTTCAAGGAAAGAGGATTAAAGACAACGAACATCATCAATTAGATCAGAAAAACAAGATAAATCTCTATGAAGAGAATTTAATGCAGAGGATACTCTTAGGGCGTCTGTTTTCACATGTGCTATTGGCAATTGTTGTTGAGTAGCCCAATTAAGACTGTAAAAGAGTGTCTTTGCTTCTATTTCATCACTTCTGAAACAACTTTGGACTGATTTAGAAAACGCAGCAATTACTTCTCCTTTATAGTTGCGCACCACTGTTCCATTTCCTAATATCTTGTCTTGAAAATTGGCAGCAACATCAATATTCATTTTAAGCAAATTACCATATGGTGGCATCCATGCTATCTCATATGGGGAGGATCGGCCACGGTGAGCCCATGGTGGTGGCCGGTCCTCCCCATTGAACTTTACTCAAAATATATGCATATATATTCAGATGTATATATTGTATTTATATTATATATTGTATGTATATATATAGTGAATACACAATGTATATACAGTATAAATTATCATTAAATTATTTAATGTAAATAATTGATTATTATTTTAGATGTTTATTTTTCAAATTTAATTTTGAATTTAAAATAAATATTATAGTTATTAATTTGAAATTTAAATTCAAAAACAAGCCATAAACAACTAAAATCAAGCTTTAAAATAACTTCTAACACAATTCATTCTCAAATAAAACTAAACTCCCAAATTCTCAAAAATTTTAAAAGAGAACCAAGCTTAAAACTTCAAAAACAACAAGGAGTAAAGTATCTAAGGCTTACCTTTGATCTTGGCTTAAGGTTTCTCCTCAATCCTTGCTAAAAATGGCTTGAATATGGTAGTCTAACCTTGGTTTTTTCTTTCAAAAAGGGTCACGAGAGAGAGAGAGAGAGAGAGAGAGAGAGAGAGAGAGAGAGAGAGAGAGAGAGAGAGAGAGAGAGAGAGAGAGAGAGAAATTATAACCCTTATGCCTATTTCTTAAAAATAGGACCCACAACATAAGATATTAACATATAACCACAAAATCAATACTAATTACCCTACTCATCTATATCTTAAGTATGCGGTTATTACAAAGTTCTTTGATTCACTCGTTAAATTTTCTCAAAGAAGATGATTCTTACAACTTCTATTTTGGGAGCTTAATAACATGAGTGGCTTGAAACATGTTATACAATAGTAGAATCTAAACTTTCCTAATTGATCGAATGTTAGTTCCCTTATAGTGTTAATTTTGGAAGTGCTAACAGTTGGATCTAAATCTATAATAAGTTATAGATTAATTGTTCACATTGAATTAATAGTACATAAGGAATCAAGAGATAATTAGAGGGTAAACTAATATTTTTACCAACTCTAATTATGAACTAATAATTGGAGGACGAGCTACATATATTAATTATATCAATGGACTATAAGTAAGAATTTTGTAAATATAATCCTATATTATCAAAGAGTGCAATTCTATATTTACGGTGGAGTAATAATGAAATTAATAAACCAGATTATTCTATTGACGAGATTGATAATTGTCTTGGATTTATTGGAGCTTTAAAATATAGGTCCATGGTCCCCGAGTCACCTCTATACAACACTGTACAAAGAAAAGTTTTATTTGATGAATATATTTTGAGTGAGAATTAATTTCTATGAGAAATAAAGTCTTAAGGGCAAAATAGTAATTTGTGGCATTATTTTTATTATTATTAATTATGATAATTGTGAATTGTATAATTAATATTATTTAACTATTTAGTTTTATTGGATAAAACTATATTAATTAGTTAAATATAATATTATACTAAATATTATGAAAGAGAAAATATATTATTTTAGAGAAAATAATATTTATTTCAATCCTTGTGAAGTAAGAGATTAATGAGAATTAATCAATTATTATTTATTGTGGCCCATTCTACACGTGTAGGGTGACATATAAATGCCCACGATTAATTTAGTTTAATTATTTTATTAGTTAAAATAATTTAATTTAAATTAAGCTAATTATCTTTTAATTATTAATTAAATACATTATTTGATAATTATTTAATTGAAAAGATAATTATTAAAGTAAAAAATCTACTGATATTTGATATTCGACTATTAGATATTTATATTTGAATTTAAATTTTAAATTCAAATCAAATTTGATATTTATCTTTTATTTTAAATAAAAGATTAAAAACTTTATTTATAACATTGTATATAGGATATATAGTATCATAAATTAGCAGAATAATTAAGAGATAGAAAAAAAAACTAAAAGTAGAGAGATCTAATAGCCCACTGTAAATAACCTACTTTATTTCTGAATGTTGAGGCTGGCTTGAAAGATCAAGGTGTGGATTCTTCAATTAAGCTCTTGGATTAGATGTTCGATTGTTATACGGAAAGAAACAGGAATACCCTAAAAGGCATCAAGAGGTAATTGAGTTTCTTTCAGTAGTTAAATTTAATCTATATACATTATGTGGAGATCATTGGGTTTATGGTTCATATTAGATAAAAATTATTTTATCAAAATTCTGCTTCCGCTTTTATAACTCTAATATGGACCATAAAAACTAATAATAAAAAGTTCTCACCAGGATTGTGTTTCTAGGTCAATTGAATCAACAATTCCCTATTTGTGATAGCTGAGAAGCAAGCATTCTAAATACTTTTCGACAAGGGGAAAATTATTGAATTGAATACCTAGGGAGAGTGAAGTACCATTCTAAGGATTGGCCTTGGTCGCATGGAACTCCTTATTCTCTTAAAGTGTAGGGCCTATGACTCTATGAAGAGTTATGGTCGCATGCCATTTCCAATTTACACAAATTATGCGACCAGTGCCGCTAGGAAGATCCATGGTTGCATGTGAGCTTTGATTTTTCTTTAATATGCGACCACTGGCGACATGTTGGTTCTTGGTCGCATATTTGACTTATTTCTCTTCATTTGCTACACAAGAATTGGCCAAAGGTATTGCCCTACTTGCACAACAATCCATTTCCATATGGCTTTGCGACCACTGACACTTGGGAGTGCTTTGGTCGCATATCACATTTCTCTTCTAGCCTTGATGATGCCATCTTGTCTTTTGTACTCTATTATTCCAAATAAGTTAAGTCTTTAGTGTCACTACTACAAAAACCCCCTTTAGAGGCGGTTTTTAAGCCCTTTCAGCGTCGATTTTCGCGAAATTCGCTACCAACGCTGATCAGGGCGACGCTAAAGGGTTTATAAAAACCGACTCCATAGGGGTTTCCTAAATTTTTTTCAGCTTTCATTAATATATTTTTTTTACATTTATTAAAAATCTAAATTTATTTTTGTATTATTAATTAAATTAAATTAAAGCATAAATAAAATTAAATTAAAAAGTTAAATAAATACAAATTTACATTGCTCTATATGTTTGTATATTATGTATTTTTTTTATTAATATTTTATATTTTATAATTAATATGTGTTTGTATTCTAGTATTTTAGTATCATTTTTATAATTTTTTAAGTTATGTTTTATATAATAATTAGTATATTGAATATTAAAATAATGTGTAATATTTTAATTTTTATGTAATTTAATATTTTTATACATTTAAATTTTATAATATGGGTTTGTATTTTTCTAGTATATCTATCATTAACACTCAACAATATCTATCCTATGTATTAATATTATTCGAAAATTACTCTAAGTATTTAAGGATTATCTAAATATATATAAAAAATATTCTTATAAAAGTAAGTTAAAGAAAACATACCTTATACCAAAAATTATGTACTTGACTTCCGATAAAGTCACTTCCGATAAAATCCTAACAACCAAGTTTAAGAGAAACGAAAATCAAATATTATCCCAATTCTACCAAAATTTCGTCAGCATAACGGCTATAATTGAACGTTTCCAAAAAAATTAAATCTATTAATAACATTTTCCTAATACCATTAATAAACAAAATTTGAGAACCTTTCAAATATGAACTTTGACATTGATAATCATGGTACTAACACGAACATATTATGAGTCAAATATAAAGACCTACTAAGTATAATAAATGCATAGACACATCAATTAGATTATACAAGACAAGTGCCTAAAGTAACAAACAAAACAAATGTCACCTAATTTCACGAACATGTTTTGAGTCAAATATAAAGACCTACTAATACGAACATGTTTTGAGTCAAATATGAATGTGTTATGTCACCTAATTTCTTACAACTAGCGAGTAATAACCTAGTTATTTATGTTATGTACTTTTCCTTTAACATTTATGTTTTTTATAATAAAATTTGATCCAAATTCTACTGAAATTTTGGCAGCATAACGGCTGTAATTGGACGTTCCCAAAAATTTTAAAAGTGCCTAAAGTAACAAACAAAACAAATATAACAATACAGAACAAAGAAACTAACATAAACAATACAAAATTTATCCACCCATCCGACCGCAGTACATGTATTCGTAGAACCTACTTCACTACGGATGAATATTTAAGATATTCAAACTCAACTAAGCATGCATTGATAATTATTTATACTAACAAAAGGTTAGTGGATGGATATACCTATTGCAAATTCGATCAACACCGAAATATGTCGACCCTCAAATATTAGCACACAACCAATAACATAATGCAATATACAACCAATTTAAAATTTTAATTATTAAATTACTTACTAGTTATTAAATAAAGTAGAAATAAAGTAGCAAGTTACTAGCTAGTTACTAATTTCCATAGTTAATTTTTTAAAAAATAACATATAAATATATATACATATATAATCAATTATATATTCACACTACCATTATTTTAAAAATTTTATCTCTAAACTAATTAAATTCCTACTACCTCTCATTCTCATTCACAACAAATATATATACAATACAAATACACAAAATATACAAATAGTATATACACACAAGATATATATAAACACATATTCAATAATAAAACACAAAATATATACATATATATTATATATCAAGTTAATAAATATTTACCTTATAAACGCAATCCGGCGATAAGATGCTACAAAAATCCGACCACCTCTAGAACACACACAATATAATATTAATAAAATAAAAAAATTCTAAAAAAATTTACAAAAACGAAATAATACCAATGTACACAAATAAAATGAATAGAAAGCATATTTATACCTTAATGGACGTTGAGACTCAACGTTTTCTCCGCTAAAATCGGTGGCCGGAGTTATACCCACCACCTTTCTTTATAATAGGTTCGGTTTGGTATATAGAGGGGAAAACAACTAAAATTTTTTACAGTATAGGTTTAGGTATAGAAAATAGAAGATTTTAAGACAAAATTGGGGTAAAATGGTTAAGAAATGAGGGAGAATGAGGTTGTTTTAGTGGTGGTTGGCGAGGGTTTTTTCGTGGGTTTGGGGCTGCTGTGGGTGGCTGTTCTTCGTCCTCAGCAAGGTGTGAAATGAGGAAGTGAGGAAGACGAAGCAGAAAGGGTTTGATATATAACCCTATGGCGTCGGTTATTAGGTATTAACCGACGCCATAGGTGCCACGTGTCGAATAAAAGTGGCACCTATGGCGTCGGTTAATACCTAATAACCGACGCCATAGGGTTATATAAAAAAACCCTGATTTTTCCCAACCCCCAACCGACGGCATAGATATATATACACTCTATACCTACGGTTTTTACCAAAAAACCGCCTCTAAATGTCAATGCAGATATTTTCACCCCCTTTAGCTTCCCTTTTTATAAATTAGATTGAAAAAAGGGAAGCTAAAGGCTTAGATTGTAGTAGTGTGTCTTGTTGGAATTCTTCCTCGAGCTAGGGTTTTTGAAGTGAAATGTCCCTTCAAAAGAGTTGAATGAGAAAATCAAGAGTAGAACCCTAAAAGTATGCGACCACTGATACTTTCTCATGGTAGTGGTCACATTTGACCTTTTTTTTGTGCTATTTGGGACTCCAGTTGAGTTTAGTCTCCGTTTTGTCATTTGCTTTTTGATCTAATTTTAAAGTTGATTTTTTTGATTTTTCAAAAATCGGATATATCATAACTTAAATTCTATAATGGTAAGTTTCAATATCGAGATATAATTTAAATCAGTAATTATAAAAACTAAATTTTAAATTAAACACTATAAATTTTAAACTTTAAATAAAATAAATTACCTAACACACATAATTTAAGTACTATATTATCTATTTTAAAAAATTATAAATCAATTTATTCATAGTATACAATGGAGATTAGAATAATTGGTTAATGGAGTATGGAAATGATTTACCAAATTATATTTAATTTGAACTTGCCTAACAAATAATTTATTTTTTTTAAAGATGTTTTTCGAATTTAAATTTTTGTGGGAAATAGAAAGAAAAAAACTATATTTTTTTTTTCATATTTAGCATGAAAGAAATTTTTTATAAAAAAACTTGATTTAACAAAATTTGTATACCATACATGATTTTTTTTTTATTCTCCATATTGTTTAATCCTATATTTTTTTTTTCTACTTTCATCTCCCAAATCTAATTTGCAAATATAGATTTTTTTTAAAGAGACTTTTCAGTTTTTATTAAAAAAAAAGCTAATTAGAATTTTTGCCTTGAATTTTGATATATACCAAATTATGTCCCCTAAATTTTTTTGGTTGTTAAAAATCTCTTATAAACTATTGAGATTGTTAGATATAAGAACTTTTGTCTGATTTTAGTAAGAAAAGTCTAATATGGATGAAAGTTCAGGGGACATGATTTGAGACATATCAAAATTCAAGGGGCATGATTTGGTGGATATTAAAGTCTAAGGAGTATGATTTAGTACATAAATAATCATTAAATTAGTAAAATTGAATGAAATTGGATAAAAGTTCTTAAATTTGATAATTTCAATAATTTAAGGAAAATTTTTAAAAGTCAAAAAAATTTAAAAAACATAATTTGTTACATATCAAAATTTAGAGGGCAAAAAATTTTAATTAGACAAAGAAAAAAAATGGGAGAGTTTTCTTTTTTTTTTTTGGTAAGAAAATGGGAGAGTTTTTTTTTTTGAGAAAAGAAAATGGGAGAGTTTTCAGTTAACTTTAATAATAATTCCAAAATGTAGGGACCTAAAGTTTGATTAAGTGGAATAAATGTAGGCGGCCACATGGCACGTCATTTATTAGTATACGTTACAGGGAAAAGAAGAAGGGACATAAATGGTAATAAAGAAAAGGATTGGAAGAGTTGGTAAAGTGGGAAAATTTTGAAATACAAAATGAAAATCAAATTCCCACCCGAAACAAACCGCCTTTTTTGCTGTTGGAATTCAAAAAAACCCTCTCTTTAAAACCCCAAAACCCATCTCCTTTTCCCTCTCATTTTCTCTTTTTCCTCTCTCCTCTTCCTTCGTTCGCCCGGCTCTCAGCAAAGTCTCTCAGGTTTCTCTCTCTCTCTCTCTCTCTCTCTCTCTCTCTCTCTCTCTCTCATTCATTATGTAGATTTTTCGTGTTTGTTCATCTTCGCAATCTGAATTTGTGCATATACAGATCCGGATCTACTGATCCGGCTGTGTTCATTGAGACCTAAAACAAATCTCATTTTTAATACATCGTTTCGAATCAACAGATCTGGGTTTTGTTTCTTGTTTTTTTTTTTTTCAGTTGTTTGACTTTTCGTTTTATGTACCTCAATGTATTTTCTTGGTGGGTTCTACTTCATATTCTTGTTTCACCAATAATTATTTCTCGAAAACAGGCAAGAAATGGCGGGAAAAGGTGGCAAGGGGCTGTTGGCAGCAAAGACCACAGCAGCGAACAAGGATAAAGACAAGGATAAGGATAAGAAGAGGCCTGTTTCTCGTTCATCTCGAGCCGGAATCCAGGTAAATATTTTTTTTCCTACCCATCCATTTAAAGTAACAACCTTTTATGTGCAGCTTAGACCTTTTAGATTGAATTTCGTTTTTCTTTTAATGTTGTGGTCCTAAAGTCAACGTTGCAGTTTTAATCTTATCTGTTGTGGTGTTTGAAGGATTCACAGACCAATGAATTAAAAGGGTTTCATTTAAAAGGAAACATATTAATCTCGTTATTCTCAAAGATGGTTTTGTTATGATACTCTCTCACTTCTTGTTCACAAATGCAAATCTTTATGTTTTAGTTAGATTTAAAATTTGTGTATCAGTCAGGAAATTTGAAGGGGTTTTTTGAGCTGAGCTATTTGTAGATATGTTGATTGATTCGGTTTTGCATGGTGGTATTTCAGTTTCCAGTGGGACGAATTCATAGGCATCTGAAAACAAGAATCTCAGCTCATGGCCGTGTTGGGGCTACCGCTGCTGTTTACTTGGCTTCAATTCTTGAATATCTGACTGCAGAAGTACTTGAGTTGGCTGGAAACGCAAGCAAAGATCTGAAGGTCAAGAGAATTACACCAAGGCATCTTCAGCTAGCCATTAGAGGAGATGAGGAGCTTGACACCCTGATTAAAGGTACTATTGCTGGAGGTGGTGTAATCCCTCACATTCACAAGTCTCTCATCAACAAGACCTCCAAGGACTGAACAACGAAAGCTATTTGCTGTCACTTAATTTATTCCGTTGTTATTAACTTAGAAACTTGTGTCCACTGTCTATGATTACAACTTTCTCTCTTTTTTCGCTTTGGCACTAATGTTTGCTTTTGTGATAGTTTCTTAGTAGTTAGTAGGTAAAGTGTAAGTGGGTAATGTAGTTTTTTTACCCTTTTGCACTTGTAGCTTCCCTCTCTAGAATTAGTCATTGTTGTTTGCTGGATAGTTTTAACCAAGTTATATTCTGTCACCATCTGTTTTTAGTTTGCGTGTGTTTATATTATAAAAGTCTAGTAGTTTACATTTATCTAATTAGCAGCAAATTTGTCTTAATTTGCATTTGTATCATTGGATAGATTGATATGGCTGCCTGGTTATCTGATTCTATATGTTATAACCACTGACTTTGGATGGTAGTTTATATTGTTTAAACACCTAAAGATTCTTAAATAAAATACTACAAATGTTTATACTTGTTTATTGCATTACTTGTAGTTGTTGATTTCATCAGTCACAATGTATATAGCGAATGACATCACTAGAGTTTAGTCTTTTTGCTCATTGAATCCAGCAAAAACAAAAAAAGGAAGAAAGTTTGGCTGGCTTACTGTAGTGTAGCTTAATAATGGCTATTTATTTTTAGCATATTGTTAGGTTTGGATCCTCGTTTGTAATGCAGCTCTTAGTTATGTACGTACCTAGTGATTTAATTGTTAGTCCTCGAGATTTCTTATGTTCTAGGACCATGGCCTACGTATATATTTTTTTTTAGTGTAGTGTAATAATATTTTACAATTATATATTAGTTTAATATGATCTCTCCCTTTTTTCCATACTTCTCTCACCACTAAACTAACTTTAGTGGCTTTTTAAAAAAGCACGTTGGTATATTATTTAATTGAACAAATTAATATAAATCATCCTAACAATCCACATTAATGCTATCTTTTTTTTTTTTTAAAGTAACTTACAATAGATAAATAATGAGAATTTAATACATTGTTATTTTTAGAAATATGATAAAGGAAACATTTCAAAAGAAAGACAAAGTGTTATGCACTAATTGAACAACATTTGAGAGAAGATTTATCTTTCTATTTATGTTTGATTTTGTTGACCAAAACTCGATAATTTATTTCCATCAACTTTGTTGGGAAATTCACGGCTACACACTAAGATAGTATAGTATGCAATGTCGTGGCCTTTGCATAAATAGGAATAGAGATTCTTACACAAGAACATAATCTTGCAACAATAGCTCCATTACAATCAATGACAATAGATCTTATATCGGTTTTTTTAGCCTTGACATTTAAGGAAGCACACTCAATTTAAATTTCTTAGAAGAAGGCAAATTGCAACTATCATTACAATTTTGATAAACACCACTATTGGAAGGAGCTTAAGTTAGAATATTGATGCAACCTTTGACTTTGAGCTTCTTTATAATCCTGCAAAAAATTAAGCACAAAGTCTTCTACTTACACAAAGTTTAAGGCAGGGTTATTTAACACAGAATTATTTCTTTGATTCCACACCATCCAACAGATGCACAAAAGAAGGGAAATTTGATCATGGTTCAAATTATCAAAGCCTCTTAATAAAAGTTTCTCGATGTCACAATGCCTATTAATTGTATAGAAACTCTTTAAAGTAGTATTTCTCCAAAAAAAATTAGTTCAAGAACACTTTAATAGGGCATGTGAAACCGTTTCCTTCTTACCATTGCAAAAGGAGCAGAAAGGATGGGAAATAATCTTCTTTTTTTTTGTTGTTTGAAAAAGCTTAAAGCACAAGGCAACACATGATGAAAGACTTTCTAAACAAGTGCTTGATTTTTGGGGAATTTCATAGACCAAACTAGTTTTGACCAATCCTTAAAAGCAGTCGGATTAGAGGAAGATGGAGAAAAAGAAAAAGCTAAAGACCTAGCAAGATGATAGGCTGAGTTAGCAGTAAACTTGCTAGATGGATGACATCCCTAAATGAGAGTGTCATCCATAAGAGGACAAATAAGAACCTTCAGAATTTCATCAATGATGTCCTTAGAAAAATAAAGGCTAAACCTGTCAATATTCCAAATTCTATTATCATGAATAATGTACAAGACAAAATGTAATGACAACATGATTAAATATAGATTAGTAAGAAAATTAGCATTAGCTATCTTTAAATTATAATTTTATATGAATATTTATGTTGTGGGTCTTATTTTTAGAAAATGGGTATTGGAGTTATAATTTTTCACATTTGGAGATTTTATTAAACTCTAAGTATGTTATTCTTATTATATGTAAAATTTACAATGTTTATAATTTGCTCGTTAACAATAGAAAATACGATAGATGACAATTATAGTCACGTGGGAGAGTTTGGAAGTGGGACAAATATAAGTGATATTTTGGAATATCAGGTTTAGGCGGGGTTATGATTTTGGACTATTTTACTCCTGAACCTATAGAATATTTAAGTTGGATGTATGAGGTAATTATGGAATTTTCGCCCTTGGTTTTTATTAATTATTATTATATTTTTTTTTAAAGATAAGGATTAAATTTATTAGTAAAATTATTTGAAGGAAAAAAAAGAAAAGAAAACAAAATTATCACACCTTTTCCCCTCTCTCTCTCCATAGTCGGCCAAGGAGAACCATACCAAACTAGAAGATTTCTTCTTCTTTTCTCTATGATTTTGGTGAATTTTAGTGGGATTCAAGTGGTGTGAACTCAAGGGCCTCCATTCAACGCACAAATTTTTATTTAGATCGATCGACACACTTGAATTGGAATTGAGGTAAGATTAGCATAGAATATATATATGTATGTATATAAATATGTGTATGTGTATTATATGCATGCTGATATTGTGATTCATGATATGCCACCAATACTAGTACGGTAGTGTTACTGAGTGTATTGGTACAACATATAATGTTCAAAGGGTACAATTCTATTTTGTCTGACAAAGGAGTAGGAGTCTGATCATCTTTTAAAAATAAGAGCTATACTTTTTTTATTTATAGGGTAGCTTTTAGGGTTAAGTTTAGAATTAAAATAGAATTAAAAAAGATAAAAATAATGTCTTTATTAAACCCCTTGGTCGAACCCTATAGTGAGCCTATTGGGTTTCAATTTTGCTATTTTATTTAAACTCTTCTTTCTTTTCACAAATGCCATATTTTAATTTTAATTTTGTAAATGTCAATTCTATCTATTTAATAATTATAATTAATTATCAAATAAAATTGTCATTTAACTTATTTATTTAGATCTTACAAAGTCTCTTAATTAATAAATAAACCATAAATTCTCTTTTTTTCTCAAATAAGCCCTTGCTTAGTGAAAAATTCACAAACAAGATATTGTCTTTTTTAGTATTCTAATTGATTAATTAAAATTAATTAATTGAGACTACAAAGCAACATTATCCAAGTTAGTGTGGGGACCATGACCCTATGTAAACAAGCTCCCAATAAGTAGATTCGAAATTTACCAAGTAAATTTCCTAACTTATTAATTCCCCTTGATTCCACTATAGATTTGGAATTGCACTCTTGATTACATAGAACACTCTATATACCAAAAATAGATGTGATATGAATTACTTATTATTTCAATCTAAATAATCAAAGATCCTCTATAGTTGATCTACATCGAGTAAGGAAAAATTTACCATTCTACCCTTCAATGTATTTTATCCTTAAAACACTTAGATACTTGTAAATGATATTTCAGTAAACACTTTGGGATGGCGATTCCTAAAGGACAGACATCTAGTGCCACACATGAGTCCCGAAATGTTCCGAACGTCTCCATTAGTAGAGTACGCCTCCAACAGACCGTAATTTCTCATCAAATTAGTTTGTTGATCTATTTCCCAAATAGAATTATTAAGTACAAGAGGAGATGGAGATGCGTCCCAGGCCTTGCCTTTGCCTTTGTCTTTTCATTGCTGCTTGGTCCAAACAACTTCAGAAGGCCTTTCTAGCGAGGTTGGGTCATCAAGATTTACCTGCGCAAGAGGTATGCCTGCTAATCTCTTCAAGATTTAAAAGTGCCAACTGGAAGTTGTTATCTTCACTAGACACTGAAAAAGTGGAAAGAAAACCCATGCAGTTAATGCCCTATATTCAAATGACAAATATGGTATTGTGGGAGGCCTCTCTCGAAACTTCTTGGAGAGGTCTCCATCAGATCCATCACCTACAAAGTCACCCTCACAGAGCAACCAACTACGGTGATGAATCGAGAACCCAAAAATACAACAGTATCAAAAAGTCCACATTCCCTTTTTCACAGCAAAACAAAATGCATACACATTACAAAACAAAGCGGAATTATTTGAAAAACTAGTATGAACCCATAAATGTTAGACCTAAACACCTAAACCAAAATATCCCAAATAATAGACATATATCTCAACCAAAATTGAAGGGAAAGTACCTCAACAAAGCCCTAGCTCCAGAGGTATTACCCCAAGGTTCATGCAAATAAATTTCAAGTGCATTAACCTTAATTTTCAAATTTAAATCCTACGCATGCAAGGCAACACATTTCTATGAGCTCGAAACTATATTTCACAATCAAATCCAGAAATAGTAGTTTGAGTGGAAGAAATACTTACTTGTACACGGGTTAAAAGGAAGAGATGATGGTTACTCTGTTGGGTTTTATGCCCTAAATAAAACTCTTTACAATATGATTAGTTATCAATATAAGAAATTTGAAGTGATTGATGTTTGCATGAATTTTACATGCTAATGGTTTAATATGTTTAATATGTTTAATCTGTTTATTACATTCATACACACAAAATCAGTTAAATCCAGATCATATGTTTATTCACAATTACAGTATCGTCAACACAGTGGAATGTGATTGTGATCATATGAATCAAAAGTTTTGGTCCCTGTTTCATCAGTGTTATTGGATTTACACTAATGTGATAATCAGCGATGATGTGTACTTACACTTGGAGTAAGTGTTATGTTCTTTCCAGGACATTAGTAAAGTATACTAGTTTCGAATGTATGGAGTATACATTGGACTGGACCGATATTGCAACTAAGTTAAGATATTACAAACTTACCGTTATACATATCTTTCCAAGTCAATATCAGTAGTTGATCTTAAGATTGAAAAGAATCTAAATCCTGATATGCTTGGGCTCAACTCAGGAGTGCTATTCATGTTCTTAGATTTATTAGTTAAGCCTACTTTCGGGTCAGGGTGATACGTATATTTCGAGAACATGGTAGTATGATTGAGTGGGAGTGCTGAACATAAATATGGAATCTATAGCTTCTACTGGTGTATAGAAGTCAAGTGATGATTCCCTTCGAGCTTAGCAAATAGAAGTAAATGGATGAGCTCTTGTTTAACTGACTAATTATTAGATCACTAAACACCATTTACAGGTAGCTAAGTGTTTTAAGGGGCAAAATACATTGAGGGGTGAGAACGGTAAAGAAATCCCATCTCGATGTAAATCATCTATATAGAGGATCTTTAAATCACAATAAGATTATAACAATGGTTAAATGAGATAGTATATTGGTATCGTGAAACATACAATATGCTCTATATAAGTCTGAGAGTGCAATTCTAAGTTCTAAGAGTGGATTCAACGAAGAATTAATAAGTAGGAATTTACTTGGTAAATTTGGTTCACTTATTGGAAGCTCAGCATATAGATCCATGGTCCCCATTCTAGTTGAGAACATTCTGCTTGTAAGACTCATTAATTGATTCGTGATTGATCAATTATAATTCTAAAGTTAGACTATGTCTAATTTTATGAATTTTCACTATTCAGGGGTGAAATTGTAAGGAAAAGAGTTTTCTAGGTTTATTTATTTATTAATAGACTTTATATGTCTAATTAATAATTAAATTAAATGACAATATTATTTAATAATCTTTTTTAGTTATTAAATAATTAGTTTTGGCATTTAAAAGGTTAGAATTGGAAAATTGGCGTTTTTGAGAAAATAGAGATAAAATTTGATAAAATTGCAAAATTAAGTGAGGCCCATTACAACACCTAGGCCGGCCACTTAATATGATTTTTCAAATTATTATTTTCATTATTTTAATGCCAAATAATTCTAAACCTAGACCTAGTAGTTGCCTATAAATAGAAAGTGATGGCTCAGTCAAATAATAAGTTTTCAGATTAGCTTTCTGACAGAAATTTCTCTCTTCAGAAAACTGAGCCTTCCTCACTCTCTACCTTGGCCGAAATCTCTCTCTCTCTCTTTTCCCTTCATCTTTTTCGTGACCCTAGTGAAAGAGTAAGTGCCCACACACAGCAAGCAGTAACTCAATCATAGATTGGAAGACTGTGAAGGATCAAAGCTTGAAAAAGAAGGAGATTCGGGCTCAGATCTTGATTATACTCTGCTACAGAAAGGAATCAAGGGTTAGAGATCTGAGTGGAAGGAGACATTTATTCCGCTGCATCAATGTAAGGTTTTCTTAACTTTATATGCGTTTATTTTATCGTTTTAGAAAGTTCATATTTAGGATGTTAATAAACATACTTGTGAGTAGATCTAAGATCCTGGTAAAATAATTCCCAACAACTGGTATCAGAGCCATTGTAATTGATTTACTTGCATGTAATTTGGACTTTAAAACGATTGTTTGTATGTTCTTTGGATGGTATCATGTTGTATTGAGTGTTATTTGATGATTGATTGATGTTTGTGAAATTTTCGTGAAAAATAATTGTTATTTCGGTTCTGGAATTATTTTTATTGGATATTATGGAAAAAATTAAGCAAGTTAGCCTTTTACAGAACTCAATTTGGATTTTATTTGAATTAGTTATGATTTTTTGAAGATTTGACAAAATCGTGGCTGTGCTGATAGTTTCCTGCGATCGCAGAACTGTCCGTACAGTTTCGAATTTTTTCTATTTTCTTCAATTTTTCATACCTTTTCATGGAATTAACTTCCAATTTTTTGTATGGTTTAATATATATACTATTACTATTCCTAATTCAATTCTAATTATCATTTTGAATTAGTTTAATATTTTTTTTTTTAATTTAATTCAAGATATTAGTGTAATTTGAATTTGAATAGAATTAGTATTATCTTTTTGCTTAAAAATCTATCTTATTTTTAAATTTGATTATATTTTTTTTTTAAATTTAAGGTCAGATTTTTTAAGATATTTATAATATCTTTTGAGATATTTATAATATCTTTTAAGATATTTAAAAATATCTTATCTTTTAAGATATTTATAATATTTTTTAAGATATTTATAATATCTTTTAAGATATTTAAAAATATCTTATCTTTTAAGATATTTTAAAAATATCTTATCTTTTAATATTTTTTAAATCTTTTTAGATATTTTGACCTTATTTAAATTTAAAATAAGATATTTATAATCATGTAATTTTAAATAGATATAAGATATTTTGCTAACTTTTTAAATTTTGTTATTTTATTTATTTAAATTAAATTTAAAATCTGAAAAGATATTTTATTTATCTTTTCTAATTTTTATTTAATTTTTATTTTTAAAATAACATTTAATTTTTAAAAGTAGTTAGCAAATTTTGAAATGATATTTAGGTTGGTTGAAACCTAATTTTTCAAAATGTAGGTTTAATTTTAAATATTTATTTTTAAATAATTTCGAAATTTAAATTTATTTTTTATTTTATTTTCGAAAATTAATTAAATTTTTTTTATTTTTTTCGAAATTAATTAAATATTTTTTTTTAATTATTTATTTTTCGAAATTATTTATTTAAAATTAAATAAATCCTACATCCAACTATCCAGCTAACCTTGTTGCAGGAGTATGTGTTTTTAGCTTGTGTGTAAGTTTTTAAAAACCTATTATTACTTGATTGCAAATAGCCATGATTACTTTTTGCCAGATCAAATGATCTGATGGCTCCCTTGGTCAAGTTAATAATTTGTAACAGGTAAATTTTACAATCTTCTTTCATCTGTGTATGACCTAGCAACATGATAGGATCCATCCAAAGTGTGCCTGTGTGAGCCTATATGTTTATTTTATTATATATAGATGCATATAGGTTGTTGCTAAATAAAATGTCACACCATGATAGATTTTATTTAGGTCCATTTAGTTATTGGACCTATTCAATTAATAACATTTATTTATTTTAAGGTTAAATTCCTCTCTTTTGTGCCTTGTGTGAGAGTTGGGTGCCATAGAAGTGGGTACGACATACTGAACCCAGCACCCCCTCACATGAACTACCCCAATTGTGAAGGCCCATTTGCCTGATTTGAATAACTGTACTAGGTTAATTATATTAGTTTGACCTAATAAAATTGAATTAGCAACATAATTAACTTTTAAAATATATGAAAATTTATTTTCATTTTAATATTTTAAAGTTAATTTTAAGAAAAACACTTTTAGTTTTAGATATTATTTTTAGACAAACTATTTGTATTTTTCTTGTATTTAATTAAATATAGAATTTTAACTAACTAAGATTCTTTCTGGAGCTTATTTAATTAAATATTCCTATTTAAGTTATAAATTAGTTGTATCAACTGATTTTTCTTAACTAACTTAAATTTGAATATTTGATTTAAATTTTAAATCAAGTTGAGGAATCTTAGGCATTAGTTATTAAAGATTTTTTAAGATATTTTTTAAGTTAATATCTTTTCAAATATTAACTTGAAATAGAATATCTTAGATATTTTTTTGTTAATATCTTTTCAAATATTAACTTTAAAAAGATATCTTCAAATTAAGTGGTTACAACTTAATTTGTGATATTTAATTAAATCTAGATTTGAAATTATTTAAGTTTTAGATTTTTTCTATATAATTAAATTAGATATTTTTCAAATTTTGAAAAGATACTTAGTCAAATAAGATATTTTCTAGATAGTAATTTCTAGACTACTTATTATTTCTAATATTTAAAAAGGAAAATATTATACTTTTGTGAAATTAATTATTTAAATAATTAATTTTGGTACAATTTTATTAAGTATATTTTTCCTAGTATTAAATAGAAATTAATAATTAAGCTTTCTCTACACTTAATTATTATTTCTTGAATTTAATACATTTAATTAACTTGAAGAATCTAAATATCTAAGTTGATTTTCATCATGATACTTAAGTATTTATTGATTTTTCATGACACTTAATTAAATAGAAAATTATTTTTAGGTTGAAATTTAATTTTTCAACTTAAATTTAAATAATTTTCAATATATATATTTTTCTTTATTTTATTAATCAATTTCAAAATTTGCATTTTAATTATGCAATATTTTCGAATTTTTTTTATTTTAAAAAATAGATTGAGTTGTAAATTAATTATTTATTTTAATTAATTCTTGGACCAACTCAAGTCAATGATTTTTTTCATTTAATTGATTAATTTAAAATAAATGAATTTAAAATATATATATATATTATTAGAAATTGAATTAACTAGTCAAAAGAATATCTAGATAGGTGATATTTTTGCTTGAAGTATTTCTTTTCTATTTTTTATTATTTTCGAAAATTGTATTTTTATATACTTTAAATTTTCGAACCCAATAAATATATTCTCAAAGGAAATTTTTAAGTTGCTAATTATTTATTTAATTCAACTTAAATTAATTTCCTTAATATTTATATTTAAGATTATTACTAAGATGGAAATAATTAATTTTATTTCAATCACCATCTAAGTATAATTTTATAAATATTATATTAAATTCTTATTTTTGAATTTTAATTCTTAAATAGAATTTAATGAGATTTATTTATTAGAATAATAAAGAAAATACATTTTAAACAATGAGCTTTATTATTATTAAGATATTCGATCTCCATTGTGGGTTTTACACTGCGTTTGTTTTAGTGAGTAATCCTCTCTAATGGAGGAACGTTCATTAGCAATTTCGCACCGTTTAATCTCGCATGATAAGTGGTTTGTAAGTGTTTTATATGGTATAGATCACCCTAATGGTGGCGACCATATTTGACTTGCAAATTGCGAAACAATGGTAGAAGCTCATGAGATAGAATAGCCTTGATTGTCGCCTAAACGGGACAACGCTGGATTCTGATCTTGATCGAATAAAAGGTTGCTAGAATGTTTAACCTTTTAGATGAGCTGACAACTCTATTCAATGGATGGTAGCTTTGACTCTCGCCTAAACGGGACACTGATATCAGTTTGTTGAAAACCTTAGAAATTATTTAGGATTGAATTTTTTAAGTATTTTCTCATATCATTCCTACTTGCTATGTGCTTATAATTTCTGAATTGTTTTTGTGTGTTAAACCATTATATATATCTATTTGTTGATTTCTATTATTTTGTAGTATCCTGTTTGTCAAAATGAATCCCATGTTATCACTGTTGACTGAAAACAAGCTGAATGGATCTAACTTTAATAAATGGAATGAGAACATTAATATTGCTCTCATAGGAGAAAGTGTCTTGTTTGTTTTAACTGAGCCGTCACCTGAAGTGCCTGGGGATAATGCAACCAAAGTTGTGAAAGAAAAGTATGAGCGTTGGCAGAAAGCAAATGACAAAGCTCTATACTTTATGCTTTCTAGCATGGTTGACACCCTCAAAACTCGGTTTTCTAAAACTGAGAAGGCTGCTGAAGTTATGACGAAGTTAAATGAGCTATTCGGTAAGACATCGCTTCAGCCACGCTTTGACGCGACTAAGAAGTACATTAACGCACGGATGGAACCTCATCAAAACGTGCGTGATCATGTTCTCCTCATGTCCAGTTATTTCCAAGAAGCCCAGGATCATGGTGCTGAAATGGACAGTGCTACTCAAGTTAGTCTTATCTTGAATAGCCTGACTCCAACATTTCTACCATATACATCAAATTATGTCATGAATAAGAAGGAAATTGACTTTCATGAATTAGTCAATGACCTTCAAACTTATGAAAATTTGATTGGAGGACCCAAGAAGAAAGGGAGTAAACCTCATCCTGGTAATGGTAATGGGACGATAAAACCTGAAGCAAATGTTGCCTCTGCTTCAAAGCCCAAATCGAAGAGGAAGTGGCACAACACCAAGAAGCGAACAAAAGCCAATAAAAAGGCTGCTCCTTCTGGTGATGCTACACTTAAAGGAAAGTGTTTCTACTGCAATGAGAAAGGTCATTGGAAATCCCAGTGTCCTAAACTTCTTGCAAAGAAACAAGGTATTTCCATTAATAAACTTTAAGAGTTTAGTGAATTGTTATCCAATTGGATTTATGATTCTGGACTAAACTTTGTTTATTTGTTTTCTTCTTCTTATAGGTCAAGCTACTTGAACTCAAAAGAGTTCGATCAAAAAGCTGGACCAAGGGTGAAATCGTCCAGATGAAGATGAAGCTCTTCAATTTATTTTTGAATTAATTGTTTTAGTTTAAAGACAATTTGGATTTCAAATTTTAGTTAGGGATATTTATCCCTGTTTCTCTCATATTGTTGCAATACTTTTTTTTATTAATAAAGTTTTTTTTCGAAATTCACTATTGCAATTTATGAGATTGAGCTTCATTTATTTTATCTTCATCAATTATTACCACATTATATTTGTATGTTTGTATGTGTAAGTGTTTTTATTATTGATGCAAATTCTATAATATTTACAACTCTTCATAGAGTTATATTATATAAACATTAGAAATTATTTCTATGTTTATCAATAATTGTTAATTCTCATACAATTATTAAGAATTTGTTTAATAAAAGGATCTTATGATCTGATAGGGGTGGAGAAAAGTTAAGAAAACTATGCAGTTCAACGATCTTTTATATCTAATGAACTCTGGATAGTATTCAACTCCACATAAACTCTATCACACTAAGAGAATCATGATCTTTACAACCTTTAGGGGTGGATCATAATCTCTATATACTTAGGGGTGGAGGTTATCCACAAGTACCCTATATGTATATTCTTAGGGGTGGAGTCTATTCCACAATTCCCTATGAAACACATATCTTGTTTAAACATAGAAGTAATATAATGAGTCAGCTATTGTCAATATAAATTCTTGATCTTGATTGTATGTTCCATTTCGATTTTACTGTTGTAAGTAAAAGTATGATACCTTTGAAAGTTCTTTGTTAAAGTTTCACACTACCTTAATTGAGTGGGAGAATTTTAAAGTTCTATACCCATCTTCATTAGGTTGATAATTGTGATAGGTACTTAAGAACACTACTGAAAAGCAAATCTAACCATTCACATGGATATGTATAGCTTATCAGAATTATGAGAATAAGATAAAGAACTCTAGTTCAGTCCATTCGAATGACTTGAACCAAGAATTCTTAATCCTCATAAAATTTGATGGTATCTTAATTTTGATTACTTTATCTCTGGCATGTATTTTTCACTTCAAAATACTAGTCTGCTATGTTGATGACTTAGTCTTGACTTAAAGTTTCGGACTAATACAAAAGTCACAACTAGGTAACTCTCTAAACAATCAGAGGTTAAAAGTATTATTTAACCAGACATCTGCTATTGAGTGGGAGCTATCTAAGATGTAATCAAATAGGGAACATTAGAAGATATTCAAGAAGGATTTATGTAAGTGATCTATATGTCAGATATTAAGGAACTGTGTAACAGTTGTCTTTGTATCTCACCATCTAATTTCGATTTATATGAGATGGTGCTTACTTTGGGGGTGGAGGAATTATTGTATAATAATTCAAGCTCTACCAGAGAAGAATTATAACTTGGTCTATTCGAAAATACCAGAAAGTTATATCACTGAAGAAAAGTCTACACTGTATTATCTCAATTACATATTTTAAAATATGAGAGATATGTCTTCTATTAATTCGGATGTACTTTTAAAACAGTAAAGATTTCAGTATCCCTTGATAAGTAAAGCATATAGTAAAGGATGTTTCATAAGTGTGTTTATGAACTAGTTTCCAGAAGTTTGGGTGGATTCAAATATACTACACTTGATCTGAAGATCAAGACATCAGATTGACCTATTTGCGCAGTTTGTTTTATATTAGTGCAAGTGGGAGTTTGTTGGGTTTTATGCCCTAAATAAAACTCTTTACAATCTGATTAGTTATCAATATAAGAAATTTGAAGTGATTGATGTTTGCATGAATTTTACATGCTAATGGTTTAATATGTTTAATATGTTTATTACATTCATACACACAAAATCAGTTAAATCCAGATCATATGTTTATTCACAATTACAGTATCGTCAACACAGTGGAATGTGATTGTGATCATATGAATCAAAAGTTTTGGTCCCTCGTTTCATCGTTGTTATTGGATTTACACTAATGTGATAATCAGCAATGATGTGTACTTACACTTGGAGTAAGTGTTATGTTCTTTCCAGGACATTAGTAAAGTATACTAGTTTCGAATGTATGGAGTATACATTGGACTGGACCGATATTGCAACTAAGTTAAGATATTACAAACTTACCGTTATACATATCTTTCCAAGTCAATATCAGTAGTTGATCTTAAGATTGAAAAGAATCTAAATCCTGATATGCTTGGGCTCAACTCAGAGTGCTATTCATGTTCTTAGATTTATTAGTTAAGCCTACTTTCTAGTCGTGGTGATACGTATATTTCGAGAACATGGTAGTATGATTGAGTGGGAGTGCTGAACATAAATATGGAATCTATAGCTTCTACTGGTGTATAGAAGTCAAGTGATGATTCCCTTCGAGCTTAGCAAATAGAAGTAAATGGATGAGCTCTTGTTTAACTGACTAATTATTAGATCACTAAACACCATTTACAGGTAGCTAAGTGTTTTAAGGGGCAAAATACATTGAGGGGTGAGAACGGTAAAGAAATCCCATCTCGATGTAAATCATCTATATAGAGGATCTTTAAATCACAATAAGATTATAACAATGGTTAAATGAGATAGTATATTGGTATCGTGAAACATACAATATGCTCTATATAAGTCTGAGAGTGCAATTCTAAGTTCTAAGAGTGGATTCAACGAAGAATTAATAAGTAGGAATTTACTTGGTAAATTTGGTTCACTTATTGGAAGCTCAGCATATAGATCCATGGTCCCCATTCTAGTTGAGAACATTCTGCTTGTAAGACTCATTAATTGATTCGTGATTGATCAATTATAATTCTAAAGTTAGACTATGTCTAATTTTATGAATTTTCACTATTCAGGGGTGAAATTGTAAGGAAAAGAGTTTTCTAGGTTTATTTATTTATTAATAGACTTTATATGTCTAATTAATAATTAAATTAAATGACAATATTATTTAATAATCTTTTTTAGTTATTAAATAATTAGTTTTGGCATTTAAAAGGTTAGAATTAGAAAATTGGCATTTTTAAGAAAATAGAGATAAAATTTGATAAAATTGCAAAATTAAGTGAGGCCCATTACAACACCTAGGCCGGCCACTTAATATGATTTTTCAAATTATTATTTTCATTATTTTAATGCCAAATAATTCTAAACCTAGACCTAGTAGTTGCCTATAAATAGAAAGTGATGGCTCAGTCAAATAATAAGTTTTCAAATTAGCTTTCTGACAGAAATTTCTCTCTTCAGAAAACTAAGCATTCCTCACTCTCTACCTTGGCCGAAATCTCTCTCTCTCTCTTTTCCCTTCATCTTTTTCGTGACCCTAGTGAAAGAGTAAGTGCCCACACACAGCAAGCAGTAACTCAATCATAGATTGGAAGACTGTGAACGATCAAAGCTTGAAGAAGAAGGAGATTCGGGCTCAGATCTTGATTATACTCTGCTACAGAAAGGAATCAAGGGTTAGAGATCTGAGTGGAAGGAGACATTTATTCCGCTGCATCAATGTAAGGTTTTCTTAACTTTATATGTGTTTATTTTATCGTTTTAGAAAGTTCATATTTAGGATGTTAATAAACATACTTGTGAGTAGATCTAAGATCCTGGTAAAATAATTCCCAACATACTCGTCGTCGTCTAAAATTCCACAGGCTGCTTGGTGACCAGGCCACGCCTTGCTCCAACAGTGAACTAGTCGTTTGGGTAAGTGATGAATGTCAGGAAACACGACAGCAAAGTCGAGAAGAGGGGGCAAAGTTTTGGTTCAAAGAGGTGAGTAAGGGTGAAGGTTTCTAGTCGAGGATGCTACCTGAGAGAATTCTCTGGGCAAGGGATTGAAGCTTAAGGTGAGGAAGGAAAAGTGAATTCTATCGTCAAGACTTTTATTTATATGGGTGGCAACGGTTCAGACATTTTTGAAATACACGGTCCAAATTGAATTAATCAAAAACACCATCCAACGGCTGGGGATTCAAAATGTTTACATTTAATGCGCCCAAAGAAAAAGAATAAATTATTCATTACTCATCATTTCGTGGCAACACCTCCAACATGCCAGAAGGTTGGCATCTTTTCAAGTCCATTTGTTATTCATTTCCTACGAGAAATGTGCCTAGGCTCAGAGCGTGAGCTCCACAGCTCCACTAAACAATCACCATGCTTCAGCAAATAGTATCCCAGAGTATATCAACCCCTCAGTTACCCAAGGGAATACGGAAGACTTCTTCCATATTCCAATACTTGGACGACAAGTCAAAATAATAAGTCAAGCATCCGGAAGGAAGCTGCAAGCTCCTTACACTAGTGTTATCTGCATCCTGGGATGCCTGGTATGTGGCAATTACGCAAGGATGACACGTCAGATCATGCATAATTAGTATGTACCTTTTGCCTTTCGACATCATGGGAGATGTTGTACACCAGAAGTTACCCAGAGGTTCTTCCTGTCAGTGAGGACGGAAGGAGCTCCGAGATTCCCATTAATGATTTGATATTGGGAAGGATTAGAAGCTATGAGTGTTCCAGGGTGGCAGCGGGTTAATTTGATTCGGGAAGGCTATGGCCAGATGCTCTTCGAACCTATTTGGGTGTGTCCTAGTCGGAGCTCAAGGTGATGATTGCATATCTTCTAACACCAAATCAGATCTTGTCTCTTGCGTCAGACCTTGGTAGTGCACGTACGTGCTTCTATAGCTCCTTTTTATCCAACATGTCTAGACACCAACTTTGTAAGGTGAAACTTTTGAGCGACACATGTCCTGAGTCTCACGAATTGCCTTGCAGCAGCCGTACGCCACACGATAGGAAGGCTTCCTACCAACCAACGGTCAAATTGCTAAAGTCGTAGCACTAGCCATTGTAATGTGTTGAGCACGAAATCCTAGGTAGGTGAAGGATATGCCCTCACCCACACATGTGCCTATAAATGCTCTCATTTTTTATGTGCAAAGAGTGAACATTTTGATACTTACATAACCTTTGCCAAAATTCCTATGAGCTTTCTTTTTCTCCAAGAGAAACGAAAGGAATACATTAATATTGATACTGTAAATACTTGTAATATTTAGATACTCGCCGGTAAGGCTAATACAACGAACTCGTGGACTAGGGATTATTAACGTCTGAACCACGTAATTTTTCTTTTGATAGCAGAACCACGTAAAAATTACTTGTCTATTATTTATCATTTTATATCTTTTTTTTAAGATCTAATTAATTAATTTTTAAAAATCTCAAAAACATATATTTGTTATAAATATTAATAATTATGTGGATGTCCAAATCTTTTATTTATTACCATGAATTGTAATCAACATTCCTCTTTTCCTTAGTTTCCCTTTTTCTTAGTTTCTTAATATCTCACTCTTGTATTTGTATAAATAGGGGTTCACCCCATTGGAATAAACAACTCAGAAATTCTCATTCACTTTCTCTTTCTCTTTTCATCTTCTTCTTCTTTCTTCTCATCTACTTTATATTATTTTATATTATTTTATAACACGTTATCAGCACGAGTCTCTGCCCAAGCTTCAAGCATGAGTCTCTGCCTAAGACCCAATGTAAGTATTTTGTTAAAATTCTTGAATTGTTTCAAAGTCACGATACACTAAATATATATTTATATATATACTCATCTGACTGAAACAATTTCAAGAATCCTTTAGTTTTCTTTTTATCTATATATATCTATATATTATATATACACTACTACAAAAACACCCTTTAGAGGCGGTTTTTAAGCCCTTTAGGCGTCGGTTTTCGCGAAATTCGCTACCGACGCCTATCAGGGCGACGCTAAAGGGTTTGATTTGAACCGACGCCATATGTACCCCTATGGCGTCGGTTCCTAGCTAGGAACCGACGCCATAGGGGTACATATGGCGTCGGTTCCTAGCCAATAACCGACGCCATATGTGGCGTAGGAACCGACGCCAAAACTCCTCAGATTTCAGTTTTTTTCATTTTTTTTTTTTAATTTAATTATATTATTTTAATTTTATATTTATTAATTTATATACATATTTATTTAATTTTAATTACATATTTATTTAATTTAATTATATATTAATTACATTTTAAATTAAATAGTAATTAAATTTGGGTAAAAACATAATTTGATTTCATAAAAATAATTAAATATTACACAAACATGTAAAATTAGTTAAAAATATTAATAAGTTAATAAATCTAATTACAAGTTAATCTATAAAAATTACATAATGAAGAAAAATTCTTCGACCTTTGAACCTCAATCGTCACCGTGAATCACCGCCATCAATTGTTCGATCCACTTTCGCTGTAGTGGTAAAATTTCTGTTTTTGGATCGTATTGCTTCTTACCCCCAAACTGTTAAAAAAATTAAAAATTTATATTAGTTTATGTATATGTATATTATATATTTGTTATTATAAAATTTATATACTATGATCAATAATTAAAACTTACAGCTTTTTGATCTTCTATGTAACGGTTGGGGTTGGCACGTGCGACGATGTCAGTCATATATTTCAAAACATAAAAACCGCATTCTTGGCTTTTAGGTTGTCTTGGACAGTTTGCTTGTGCAATTCCTTGCCACGGGCCAAGATACTGATGTGCGTCCCCTATATACATGAATGCCCTGTTTGGAAAAATTATATTAGCATTTCAATTCGTTAGTTAATTTAAATTCGTTACATAAGAAGTCATTAAATAATTACCTTCCGATCATTTGTTCTATTTCTTCGGAATTGGGCGGCCTTTTAGAGGGTTTAAATGGATAATTTTCTTTGGCGCAACCACCACTAGCGTCCAATGCATCCTAGAAAATTATATTGGAATATAAGTAAGATAGTATAAAAATAATTTGAAGACATAATATAGAAATGAACAATTAGCACTAAAGAATTTAATAAAGTTTACCCGATATTCCAAGGAATAAAGAACATTTGGTGGTTGCTGTTCATTAATGATAACCAATTAGCCAATCGTCTTGCCGCATCGTCAAAAGACTGACTCTGTTCTTCATCGCTGATCCCATGCACTGTGAGAAGCTCTGGGTCGTAAAACTTGAAAATTTTTCTCAGACCGTTGATGCTCTCCCATATGTGCCTGCCAAAAAAAGTGTTAGTGTCTTATAATAATTTAACTATAATTTGAGATAAGGTTAATTAGATTAAAGAAGAGTATACATCATTCCAAACAGCATTCCCTGGTTGCCGATGTAGTCACACGTAGCAACTCGCAAATCCTCTCCAGATAACGTGATCTGGGTACGCGGTGCAATGAATCCTCGGGGGACAGGAATTGTGATTATATCACGTTTATCTTTGAGCCTTAGGAATTCATGAATCATCCATTTCAGCGAATTAGGGATCAACGCCATCTTCTCTTCCGTGAACAACTCATCTTCCCGTGCACCACGGCTTTGTGGAGAAAGCATCGGAGCTTTCCCCTTTGACGCATCACGTCTTGAGGGCGGTTGAGCGAGTGGACCCTAAACAAAACAGAACATAATATATATATATCAAATTTTATCTAATTTCTACCGAAATTTCGGCAGCATAACGGTTGTAATTGAATGATCCCAAAAATTTTGAACATGGCTGTATAACGACAAATAACACATATATAACGTAGTTTGTTCATCCATCCCACCGCAAAGACATATATTCGCAGAACCTACTTCACTACGGATGAATATTGAAGATATTCAAACTCCACTAATCATTAATAATTAATTTCAGTTGAGAAGTTACCTCGGTTGTTAAAATTAAGTGTTTAGGCCAAGGAAGGAACATCTGGTACACGTCCCTAACATATCTGAACTCTTCAAGTGGGACTGGGATTTCAGCGTCCTCTTGCAGGATTTCCGAAACCATGATCCGAGCATGTGAATCATCGTAATCCTGGCAGTGAACTTTGATCACACCCACATGCTCGTACAAATACGCTCGGGCCACAATATTGTCGATGTTGTCAGAGCAGAGATGTACTTGCTGAGTAAGGGCCGCTTGGTCATCAAAATTGTATAGGATACCTTGGTCGTTGAGGGAAATGAACTCCTCAGCATAAATTGTTGGTTGTACCTCATCCTGAGGAGCGTATGGTTGTGGAACATACGCCTCACCAGCCACCTCTCCTTCTTCCTCTTGTTCGGCAGCGTTCCTCCGCCGCTTAAGGGATTGGACTTCGGCTTTTAATTGTTCAATCTCCTTCGCTTGCCGAGCCACAACATCAGACACTTCCCTTTTCTTCCTGCCGAACAGTTGAGATGCCCTGGTCAGGAACCTACAAATCATAAAATGCAAATTAGCAACGATTTCATTTGTGTAACTAAATAAATAACATTTGAAGTAATAGCATACCCAGCAGCCCTGACACGTCCAGGATGCTCTGGTGTCCCGAGCGCCTGCGTGAGGATATCGTTTTGGCCCTGGACCTGAATTTGTCCCTGACTAAGCTTCTCCTCTAATTGAGCCTAATGCACGCATATATTCAAGCAATTAGTATATGAATTATATACACTAACTCTAATTGAATTATATATTCAAGCAATTAGTATATGAATTAATATATACTTACAATCTTCTCGGCAATTTCCTTGTCGTAATCAGTGACAAGTTTTCTACTCTTGGTGCGAGATTTAATCCAAACACGGTGGCGGGGAGGATCTGCAACTTCGAGGTCCTTTTTCTACATAACGTTATAACAATGAAATGAGTACCAATTAAATTGTATAGCACATTATAGCACATTAAATTTTTAGTATTACTTACCACAGCTTCCCGTACGTTCACCATCCCACTCCGACCACTTCGATGTCTGGATTGAATTTTTGAGGAACGTTCACGTTGCACCTTACTCAATTCCTACAATGCCAAAAAAATACATTAGATACATGTACTTGTATTTAAGAGTTTATCTTAGTGTTAATATAATTAGCGTACCAGAAATTCAGGAGTTAGTCTACTTTCAACAAATTTGCACCAATCACAGCCGTCGATCTCCGGGTGCTTTTCGGGGACTTGTGCCGCCGTCCCGCATCATTCTCTTTCAACGCGGGCATTATGATGTCTTTTGTCATCCTATTCTTGAAGTCTTTCATTAACTTCCCAGCTAGGATGAGACAATCATGTTTGAAGGTGTCCTATGACAATGAACCCCGTCTATTTTGAAGGAAAACAAACACGGCTAGAGTCAACATTTGGAGTAATAGAAAAACAAATCAAAATTCTAACAAATAATAGCTTACCCGAATGTCTTTCCAAACTTTATTTTTCGTAGTCCGGTTGACTTCTTTCCAATTTTTATAAGCCAACCCTATTGTCCGCCGACATCCGACTCCCGTAGTGGATACGAGCTTCGCGTAGCTTTTTCCACGTATTGACCTTTATCATTAACTTCGAGGGCCACTCTTTTGCCCCGATCCATTAGTTTGGATATTTCATTCATTTGCGTCGGCCCTCGTGTAGGTATTGTGGTTGGACACTCATTTTTCTCGCTCCCGAATCAGATCCTGATTCTGAGTTCGCCATGTCTACACCATTAACAAACAAACTTCAAAGTTAGCTACATATATAACAAGTAGTGTATATGAAATATTAAAAGCATAAACAAATTGTTAAGTATTCAGGACCATTCACAACCACAATATAAAGTAAGCTATATATCAAGTTACCAATTAGACACGTTTTCTTTTCTTTTTTTGTTTATGTTTGCCTGAATCACAATTGACCCATATTCCCTCATTGATATCGTTTCTAATGTATTCGGCGTCGTCTTCCTCAATGTTACGATCAATTCCCATGAGTTGCTCATGAATTGGTTGTCCAACAATGAAGTCATCGTAACATAAGTCGCATTCTCCTCATCCTCTTCAGCCTCTAAGAACCTCCTCTCTCGGTGTCGATAAAACAATAGACCATTTATCATTAGCCGGATCAGAAATGTAAAAAACTTGAGCTGCTTGGCTAGCCATGATGAATGGATCATTCTTGCTTCCTCTCTTACTTAAATCAACCAAAGTAAAACCAAGCTCGTCATTTTTACTCCAACGTTGTTGTCAACCCAAGAACACTTAAAAAGTGGAATTCGGAACGCAAAATAATTGAGCTCCCATATTTCTTCAATGACCCCGTAATACGTCATAGTACCTAAAACAGGGTTTCTATCTTTTGCACTTGCAAAGTGCATAGTTTCTGCGACGATACGTATACCACTATTTTGAACCTCTCGAGCATCATCTCTTGACTTTGTATGAAAACGTTTACCCCTTACAATGTACGCTTCATGCTTTGCAACCGCAAAAGTTGGTCCAAGGGCAATACGACTCAACACATCAGATACTCCATGATCTCGGTTCGTTCAACTTTGCTATAATGGTATTCCTTAACCACCCAATGAAAGTTTGACGATGTTGGTCTCGCAACCCATTTTTGTTTATTTTTTTGATTTCTTGGAACCATTGATTGTAATGTACTCCATATGGTCACTGTAAAACAAGTAAGATAAATCAAGTTATTGTTCATCGTGACTTAAGTAATGTTAATCAAACAAAAGGTACTTACGTTATATATGGTTGAACCTCTGCGTTATTGTTCATCACGACTAATTGAGCTTGATCTAGTTCAAGCTTGGACACCGTCACCATTGTCCCTTTGCCCCTTAATCCTCTATCAACATCATCTGGGCCGCTCTTGGTTTGCTAATTCTAATTGCCTCAACTCCGGCCATGTACTCTGAATAAAATTTCACAGCCTCTTAAGGAATGTAGCACTCAACCATAGATGCTTTTGGTCGATAGTGGTTATGCACATAGCTTTTAAGTACCTTCATATTTCTTTTAAATGGATACATCTATCTTGCCTAAATTGGCCCATACAACCTTACTTCTCTCAATATATGAACCATTAAATGTATCATGACGTGGAAAAAGATGGCGGAAAAAACTTTTCCAGGTTGCACAATGTTTTGACTACATGTTCATGTAATGCATCTAACTTATCCAATTCTAATTCCTTCCCGCACAGCCTATTAAAGAAAATGCAAACATGTGTCAAACACTCTCGAACATTTTTTGGCAAGACTGATCTAATGGCGATTGAAAGCAGATTAACGCATGACAATCATGTGATTTTATATCCATTAGCTTCAATTCAGCCTTATTTACCAAGTTTTTGATGTTAGACGAGTAACCATCGGGTACTTTCATATTTGCAAGTGATTTGCAAACTGTTTGTTTCTCTTTTTTGGATAAAGTGAAACAAGCAGGAGGCAAATATAAACGTTCACCTTTCTTCTCAGGTGCCAGAGATTGTCGTATACCCATTTCAACGAGATCTAAACGACTATTTAGACCGTCCTTAGTTTTGCCGGGAATATCAAGTAAGGTACCAATAATACTCTCACACACATTTTTTTCAATATGCATGACATCCAAACAATGTCGAACTAGTAGACTTTTCCAATATGGAAGACGAAAGAAGATTGACTTTCTTTGAAAACAACCATTAGTTTTTTTATTTTTTTGCGTCTTTCCATACTTAAAATCTACAAGTTGAACTTGTTGGAGAATTTGTTCCCCGAGGCAAAGGTGGCAAAGGAGCCATATCACCCTCTTCGGTACCATCGAATGCTTTCTTCTTCCGTCTATCGGATGATTTGCGTGTGCAAGTACCGTCTGTGACCCATATAACACATCTTGTGTCCATTTGCCAAGCGACGAGCCGATGTGTTAGTGCAACAAATCGGACAACCTTCGTAACCTTTTGTGCTTAAGCCTGATAAATTACTATAAGCAGGGAAATCACTGACAGTCCACAACAACACAGCTTTCAGATTAAAAAATTCTTTTTTAAAACCATCATAGACCTGAACCCCGTTCTCATACAATTCTATTAAATCGTCAATCAATGGTTCCAAATATACATCGATATTATGTCCAGGTTGTTGCGGGCCTGATATCATTAAAGAAAGCATGTTAAATTTCCTCTTCATCACTAACCAGGGAGGAAGATTGTACATAACTAGGAAGACAGTGCCATGAACTATGACGACTACTTAGAGATCTATGTGGATTTACTCCATCCGCGTACGTACCGAGACGAATGTGTCTTGGTTCGCATTTGAATTCGGTGGTTTATGTAGTTCACTTTTTTCCAAGCTTGGGAATCTGCAGGATGTCTAAGTTTTCCATCTTTCACTCTCTTGGTCTCATGCCAAATCAAATTTTCAGAATGTTCTGCACTACGATATAATCGTTTCAGTCGCGGAATCAAAGGCATGTACCACATCACTTTTTGGGGGATAAGTTTCCTATTCTCCTTACTCTTGTTTACTTTATGGCGGGATAAACCGCAAGTCGGGCAATAATTCATGTCTGCATATTCCTTACGATATAAAATGCAATCGTTCGGACATGCATGAATTTTTTCATACTTCAATCCTATAGAATTTAACATTTTTTTCACTTCATAAGTAGATTCCGGAAAGCAGTTGGCAAATGGTAAGATATCTTTAAAAGCAGCTAAAAATTGAGTAAAACATTTATCGCTCACTCCATTTTCTGCTTTTATGTTGTAAAACTTTACCATTGTTGGTAATCTTAGTTTTTTACAACCATCGAACAGAGGTTTATCAGCATCACTAAGAAAATTATCGAATTTCTCAGGATCATTAAGAAATTCCTCCTGTGCTTCGTTAAGCAAGTCCAATGGATAATCATCCAAATCATTACCCTCGATATCATCTACCCCGCTTTCCTAATGGATATGGATCATTAGGTAAATGTTCGCCATGGTAATACCAATTAGTATAACTTCTATTGAAACCTCGTAAATACACATGGTCCTTAATCATTGTAATATTCCCTTTAGATACATTACAACAATCTACACACGGACAATGAATACGATCGTGATTTGTAGAATTCTTTAAGGCAAACTCTAAAAATGCATCGAACCCTACTTGAAATCGCAGTGTGTCTCTCTCCTCACGCATCCATGATTTATCCATAACAAAAATCCTATCCGAAAAAATTCAGTATTTAGTAACTACTTATAGCTAGTTACTAATTACACAATGTAACTAACTAAGTTTCTCACAATTTATTCATATTAATTTATAAATTACTTAAATTCTCGTTTTAGATTAGTTCATATTATTAGGTTGTTTTGTTGATTAGAATGTTATTAAAATGTTAAATATTTCTAATAAATAAAATTGAGGGGAAAAATTTTTGGTAAAGCAATAAAGGTATTAACTAATATTTTCCCCTTTTAATTAACTTTTGCTCTTTATTTTCTTTGAAAAATAAAAATCCACATTGAACCTCTCAAATGAAAGAAAAAAAAATAAAAAAAGAAGGATTTTATATGTTTATTTTGTTAATTTATTTAGTAACTAATTATATCTAGTTACTAATTACACAATGTAACTAACTAAGTCTCTCACACAATTTATTCATATTAATCTAAAAATTACTCAAATTTTCGTTTTACATTAGTTCATGTTATTAGGTTGTTTAGTTGATTATAATGTTGGTAAAATTAAAAAGTTTTCATAAATGTGAATATTATTATTTTTTATGTGACCTAACTTCTTATTACTATGTTATAATTAACTATATTATGAATGGTTTTAGTAAGATTTATCCTAATTCTACCGAAATTTGGGCAGCATAACGGCTGTAATTGGACGTTCCCAAAATTTTTACAAGTGCCTAAAATAACAAACAAAACAGATAAACAATACAAAATTAATCCACCCATCCGACCGCAAAGTACATGTATTCGCGAACCTACTTCACTACGGATGAATATTTAAGATATTCAAACTCAACTAACATGCATTGATAATTAATTATATATTAAGAAAAAGTTAGTAAAAGTATATACCTATAATTGCAAGCCCAAATACGCTACACACAAAATTATGCCGAACCCCTATAATATAAAGAAATACAACGAAATTACAAAATTAATTATTTCATAACTTATAACTAGTTATAAAAAATTGTAACAAGTTACTTAGTTACTAAATTATAAATACATATATATAATCAATTATATCTCACACTATTATCTCAAAAAAATAAAATTATATCACACACTAATTCCATTTTAAAATTTTTATTTCTAAACTAATTTTTTTTTTTTGAAACTAATAAAATCCCTCCAATGTCATTTTATTCACAATAAATATACATTGCAAAAAATATATAAAATACAATTACAAAATTTATTTTCATAAAAAATATACACACACTATATACACACACAATATATACACACATTATATACAAATATTCAATAAAATATACAAATACATATATATACTATACATTGTGGTATAAATTATTACCTAATAACCGCAATCCGACGACCACCGTAAAAAATCCCGACACTATACACATAAAACACAATAATATTACTAATAAAATAAAAAAACTCAAATAATAATTTACAAAAACATAAAATAAAACAATATACATAATACAATAAGAATAGAAGCAATATTTATACCTTAAACGAGGTTGAGATTGAACAATTTCTCAACAAAAATGGGTGGCCGGATTTCACACCCAAAGTTTACTATTTGGGTTCGGATGACACTTAAAGAGGCTAAAAAATTAAAACTTTTTAGGTGTATGTTATTAAGTATCGAAAATGGAGGATTTTAAAAAAAAAATGGGCTAAAAAGGTTAAGAAATGGGGGAGATAGGGTGGGGAGAAGGGGGCTGCGGCGAGGGTTTTTCTGGGTTTGTTGGTCGAAGCTCTCTGGTTTGGCTGAGTGAAGTGGGAAGGAAGAAGAAGGGTCGAAGAGTATATACTCTGATCGACCCTATGCCGTCGGTTCCTTCATAGGAACCGACGGCATAGGGTACACGTGTCATGATCTCGTGTACCCTATGCCGTCGGTTCCTATGAAGGAACCGACGGCATAGTGTAATTCGAAAAAAAAAAAAAATAATTTCCAACCGCCTCTAAATGGTATAATGCAATTTTATACCTACGGTTTTTATCAAAAAACCGCCTCTAAATGTCAATTTCGAACATACCGGGTATTTTCACACCCTTTAGCTTCCCTTTTTATAAATAGGGTTGAAAAAACTGCCTCTAAAGGCTAGTATTGTAGTAGTGATATATGTATATGTTTTTATATATTTATTATTGATTCATATATATATTACATATTATGTTCTTATCATTCATAATATTTACAATATATGTTTGTCTATGATATGATAAAGAAAATCTATATAAATTATACATATATCCTGAAGATTATGTATCCTCGATAAAATATTGCATATATCTTAAAGATTATGCATCATCGATAAAATATTGCATATATTCTGAAGATTATGCATCCTCGATAAAATATTGCATATATCTTGAAGATTATGCGTCCTCGATAAAATATTGCATATATCCTGATGATTATGCGTCCTCAATAAAATCTTGCATATATCCTGAAGATTATGCAAACGTAATATCCATTATATAGTTGATGGATATATAATGAAAGAGATGAATACATATTTATATATATGTTCGTGTATTCTTTGAGGACAATGAAAAGTAATTTAATATCGATATAGATTTTGACAAACATTTCCATAAGTAAATGTTTTATATTTGTAAAAAAAAAATGATTGTATTTATGTGAATACAACTAAAGAATCATTAAAAATGACTATTATTGATGCAATTTTATAGTGGGTTTTGAATACCTAAAAAGAATATTAAGAAAATTGCATTGAAACATCAAAGTATAAGAATAACAGTGAGCATGACTAATGTTATTTAAATACATGAGACATGTATTTATTGTTCATCATTCCCTGCAGAGAATGATACGAATTGAAGTCAACTACTTTTAAAGATTGTTTGTATTAGTCATGTTATTATACACTGTTATTGCTTGCAATATTGAAAATTATTGCATGTGACATATATTAAAGATCAAATTTTGCATACATCTTGGAGATTATGCAAAAATTGTATTCATATATTCTTTGAAATATTGTTAAAGAAATTGCTGAGTAATTTCTTTTTATATATGAACAAGTAATAAATTTTTAAGAAATTTATAATAATGTTCTACTTGTTCAACGTCATTCCCTGAAGTGAATGTAATGATTTTAAATAATCAATGGCATTGTTTGCTACTCAAATATTTCCAGAAGAAATTGGAAATAACCGAAAGATGAGATACCACACACAATCAAAGTGCATGAAATCTATATATCATGTGTGGAATTGAATAATAGTGGCCGCGTACCTGTAGTACGGACACACTTATAGTCAAGATAAAAGTATACTTGATTATTTAATAGAATGTGAATTGTACAAACTTATTGTACATTTAGAATATTTAAATATTATTACCTAAAGAGAATGAATAGACATGAAATTCTATTTCAAAGAATATAGATTTCACATATATTGGTAATGCCAGAAGCAAATTAATATATACATATTTTATTATTTCTTGAAATCAATAGTTTCAAACTATTGTTGGTACATGATATGTAAATATATAGTTACCATATAATTCAGTTTGCATATTCCCAAAAGTGGATATATAATTTACTAATATTTGTTAGTGATCCAATATAATCAAAGTGATAAAGAATCACAAAATGATTAGTTGAAAAGCTTCCTGAAGAAGTCTTACATACAATTGCTACTTTGAGCAGTAAAATGTCTTTGTATGTACCTAGATGTGTAACTTTTATCTAGTTATGAAAGTGATAATAAATAACTTATTATATGTACTTGTTGTACATTTAAATATATAATATATCAAGTCATGATAATTAGACTGATGAATAGTCTATTAATAAATTAGACGACTTGTTAAAAAGATATCAGGAAAAATGAATGATATGTTATGGTTATATCTATTTGACCATTACAATAACATGATGAAGTTGTCATGTATCTTTTAAATTATATACATCATTGAATTGATGATAGTGATTCCTGAAGAGTGTATATGTTTTGGAGAATAATATAATTATATTATTCGTGTATATAAAAATGAAACTTATAATGATTATGTTGTAATGAATTTACATTACATTTTGAAAGTTTCATTGAAATACAAATTATAGTGAACCTGAAGTTCATGAATTGAATTATTTTGACATGATCAATCATATGCAATAAATTGTCAAAGAATTTGACTAAATTTTGTTGAAGAACCAGAAGATTCTTCTCATTGTTATTTATAAGGCTCAAAAGAAGAATGTGCATATATTTGCACATAGAAAATATTTAAATTATATTTTCTTAACAATCTTGAGCCATTGTTAGATTTTTATTGCATAGTTTCTTATCGATGTGATAAGATTATATAATCATGCATTTACAAAATGTGTAAATTTATGTATTTCTAATTATACACGTATGACTCATTCTTAGAAATGAATTAAGTTCATAAGGATTGAACTTGAAACTGAAGTTTATTGAACCTGAAGTTCAATGTCATATAGTATATATGAGTTTAAACAAATATTGATTCATTGTGATATACTGAAATCCCTACAGGTATATTAATATTATTAGATATCACAATTTTTAAAAATTCTCTCGATCAGGGGGAGAGAAGCAGTTGGGATGATGATAATTTTTGAAAAATGATCCTTGCACAAAGTATATAAGAACAATATAGTTCAAAATGATATATACCAACTGCAAATCAATATTATTCAAAGTTGAGATAGAATGAGTTGAAAACGCCTGAAGCGTAAATGAACAATGTAGAAATTATTAATAAATGTTCATTTGATTTGCCCTGAAGTTGTTAAATCTAGAGGTACTCATGGAGATACCTTAATGTTATAAAGTATCAAAATGATAACCGTGATGAAAACGGTACTCGAAAAGACTCCCAAGAAAAGTTAGACATAACACATTTGATCATAATTGAATCCCTGAAGTGATTCTATATAGGTACCTATAAATGATAAACACATTTGAAAATATGTAATTTAAAGAGATCTCTATAAGTTATGTCAATATGGGAGGAAATTATCATATAATGAAATTTTTGTCGACAATAGATGTTGAATGTTTGCATATGAAATAAACTAACATGAGATAGCAAGGATCATGGTATTAGATTTGTCGAGAATTATCGACATACATTTTGATTTTTGGCCAAAATATTATGACGCAGTCCAGACAAGTTTACTCGCATAAAGTGAAGTAAGACCTGTAGGGTGTGCAAATAAATATTTCTAATGAGAAATTTGCATATATATATTTGTACATAATGAATTGCTGTACAAAGTTTGCATAGACATGAGATTGATTGAAGTAAGGCTTAAATATTGAGAAAATATAATCATGATTTGATTATAGCCTGGAATATATTTTATGAGGATTTATAAGCGTCACATAAATGTTGCAACAAAAGGTTATTTATTTGGAGCTCCTAATATAGTGAGAATTTGAAATAAGCCTTATTTAAAAATTCTAGAAGAATTTAATTCATGTCTTAAGTGATATAAATTCAAAGTCGCGCGCACTATATGACAAAGATCTTTGTATGAAATAAAGAAATGTAAGTAAATTATTATTTGAAAAATACCTATGGTTGTCTATGCAATATAAATACGTAAATTATACGTTGTGATAGACTCTTGAAGAGTTTTTGATTAATTGAAGAACAAACTGTTATTTCTTTTGTATTTCGAGAAATATTAATGTATAAAGTTTGTTCATTAGTATTGAAGTCCTGAAGTACTTCATATGTATCAAGAATTATAGATATATGATCATTTGATATGGAAATTAAGATCATAAAACAAGATGGAATAAATATATGGTCTTGGAGTACCATCATTGTCACAAATGAAAATTTGTAGTACCATTAATGTGTTATGTTCATATCTACTTGAAATTTTAAATTTTCGTATGAACAAAGTTGTGTACACACATGAATGATACAATTAGTTGGATAAAGACTAATGTTCCACGAACCCCTCATCTATAATTTAGAAGTCCATACATACTCTGGAAGAGTTATAGAAAATATATGATCAAAGATTATATATGGTGATATTTTAAAAGCGATAACAATAATCTTATGAGATTTATTATCACCAAAAGAATTATGGATCATATGTGCATGAGTGGGAGACATATTCATGTTGCACTCTTTTTCCCTTAGCTTAGGTTTTGTCCCACTGGGTTTTCCTGGCAAGGTTTTTAACGAGGCAACTTGCAAATAGTTATGAATATGAAATATATATTGTACTCTTTTTCCCTTAGCTCAGATTTTGTCCCACTGGATTTTTCTGGCAAGGTTTTTAACGAGGCAACTATAAATCATGTTAACATACTTGCATTTTATGAAGCAAGTAGAGAATGTGTGTGAGTGAGATCATTGGCATAGCATATTCGGGAAACATATGGATTGCACTCAATAAAGAAGTATCAACCCAAGCAATTCTCTATGGATAATACTGCTTGCATCGTTCAACTAAAAGGAGGTACCACTACTACAAAAACCCCCTTTAGAGGCGGTTTTTAAGCCCTTTCAGCGTCGGTTTTCGCGAAATTCGCTACCGACGCTGATCAGGGCGACGCTAAAGGGTTTATAAAAACCGACGCCATATGTACCCCTATGGCGTCGGTTATTTCATAATAACCGACGCCATAGGACCCCTATGGCGTCGGTTATTATGAAATAACCGACGCCATAGGGGTACATATGGCGTCGGTTTTTATAAAATAACCGACTCCATAGGGGTTTCCTAAATTTTTTTTCAGCTTTCATTAATATATTTTTTTTACATTTATTAAAAATCTAAATTTATTTTGGTATTATTAATTAAATTAAATTAAAGCATAAATAAAATTAAATTAAAAAGTTAAATAAATACAAATTTACATTGCTTTATATGTTTGTATATTAGGTATTTTTTTATTAATATTTTATATTTTATAATTAATATGTGTTTGTATTCTAGTATTTTAGTATCATTTTTATAATTTTTTAAGTTATGTTTTATATAATAATTAGTATATTGAATATTAAAATAATGTGTAATATTTTAATTTTTATGTAATTTAATATTTTTATACATTTAAATTTTATAATATGGGTTTGTATTTTTCTAGTATATTATTATTATTTTTATAATTTTTTAAGTTATGTTTTAATTAGTTTATTGAATAATAAAATAATGTGTAATATTTTAATTTTTATGTAATTTAATATTTTTATACATTTAAATTTTATAATAGGGGGTTGTATTTTTCTAGTATATTATTATTATTTTTATAATTTTTTAAGTTATGTTTTGTATAATAATTAGTTTATTGAATAATAAAATAATGTGTAATATTTTAATTTTTATGTAATTTAATATTTCTATACATTTAAATTTTATAATATGGGTTTGTATTTTTCTAGTATATTATTATTATTTTTATAATTTTTTAAGTTATGTTTTGTATAATAATTAGTATATTATCCCAATATTTTTGTTTTTTTTAGCTTACTATATCCATCATTAACACTCAACAATATCTATCCTATGTATTAATATTATTCGAAAATTACTCTAAGTATTTAAGGATTATCTAAATATATATAAAAAATATTCTTACAAAAGTAAGTTAAAGAAAACATACCTTATACCAAAAATTATGTACTTGACTTCCGATAAAGTCACTTCCGATAAAATCCTAACAACCAAGTTTAAGAGAAACGAAAATCAAATATTATCCTAATTCTACCAAAATTTCGTCAGCATAACGGCTATAATTGAACGTTTCCAAAAAATTTAAATCTATTAATAACATTTTCCTAATACCATTAATAAACAAAATTTGAGAACCTTTCAAATATGAACTTTTACATTGATAATCATGGTACTAACACGAACATGTTATGAGTCAAATATAAAGACCTACTAAGTATAATAAATGCATAGACACATCAATTAGATTATACAAGACAAGTGCCTAAAGTAACAAACAAAACAAATGTCACCTAATTTCACGAACATGTTTTGAGTCAAATATAAAGACCTACTAACTCGAACATGTTTTGAGTCAAATATGAATGTGTTATGTCACCTAATTTCTTACAACTAGCGAGTAATAACCTAGTTATTTATGTTATGTACTTTTCCTTTAACATTTATGTTTTTTATAATAAAATTTGATCCAAACTCTACTGAAATTTTGGCAAAGATAACGGCTGTAATTGGACGTTCCCAAAAATTTTAAAAGTGCCTAAAGTAACAAACAAAACAAATATAACAATACAGAACAAAGAAACTAACATAAACAATACAAAATTTATCCACCCATCTGACCGCAGTACATGTATTCGCAGAACCTACTTCACTACGGATGAATATTTAAGATATTCAAACTCAACTAAGCATGCATTGATAATTATTTATACTAACAAAAGGTTAGTGGATGGATATACCTATTGCAAATTCGATCAACACCGAAATATGTCGACCCTCAAATATTAGCACACAACCAATAACATAATGCAATATACAACCAATTTAAAATTTTAATTATTAAATTACTTACTAGTTATTAAACAAAGTAGCAAGTTACTAGCTAGTTACTAATTTCAATAGTTAATTTTTTAAAAAATAACATATAAATATATATACATATAATCAATTATATATTCACACTACCATTATTTTAAAAACTTTATCTCTAAACTAATTAAATTCCTACTACCTCTCATTCTCATTCACAACAAATATATATACAATACAAATACACAAAATACACAAATAGTATATACACACAAGATATATATAAACACATATTCAATAATAAAACACAAAATATATACATATATATTATATATCAAGTTAATAAATATTTACCTTATAAACGCAATCCGGCGATAAAATGCTACAAAAATCCGACCACCTCTAGAACACACACAATATAATATTAATAAAATAAAAAAATTCTAAAAAAATTTACAAAAACGAAATAATACCAATGTACATAAATAAAATGAATAGAAAGCATATTTATACCTTAATGGACGTTGAGACTCAACGTTTTCTCCGCTAAAATCGGTGGCCGGAGTTATACCCACCACCTTTCTTTGTAATAGGTTCGGTTTGGTATATAGAGGGGAAAAAAACTAAACTTTTTTACAGTATAGGTTTAGGTATAGAAAATAGAAGATTTTAAGACAAAAATGGGGTAAAATGGTTAAGAAATGAGGGAGAATGAGGTTGTTTTAGTGGTGGTTGGCGAGGGTTTTTTCGTGGGTTTGGGGCTGCTGTGGGTGGCTGTTCTTCGTGCTCAACAAGGTGTGAAATGAGGAAGTGAGGAAGACGAAGCAGACAGACTCTGATATATAACCCTATGGCGTCGGTTATTAGGTATTAACCGACGCCATAGGTGCCACGTGTCGAATAAAGGTGGCACCTATGGCGTCGGTTAATACCTAATAACCGACGCCATAGGGTTATATAAAAAAACCCTGATTTTTCCCAACCCCCAACCGACGGCATAGATATATATACACTCTATACCTACGGTTTTTACCAAAAAACCGCCTCTAAATGTCAATGCAGATATTTTCACCCCCTTTAGCTTCCCTTTTTATAAATTAGATTGAAAAAAGGGAAGCTAAAGGCTTAGATTGTAGTAGTGTACATTGAAGGAGATAGAGTTAGAACACATTTCACGAAATTCTTCTTTATACGCTTCAAGAAAATGCATATTGGTGTTCAACATATTCAATCAAGTGTCAATCTTACAAACTTATTCACAAAGTTATTACCAACATCAACATTTGAGAAGATGGCAGACAAGATCGAAATTCGTCGATTAGAAGATCTCCACAAATGCCTAAATGAGGGGGAGGGAGTTAGTTTACACTATACTCTTTTTCCTTTGACCAAGTTTTCAGCAAGATTTTTAATAAGACAGCTATTATGGACATCCAAGGGGGAGTGTTATAAATATTAATAATTATGTGGATGTCCAAATCTTTTATTTATTACCATGAATTGTAATCAACATTCCTCTTTTCCTTAGTTTCCCTTTTTCTTAGTTTCTTAATATCTCACTCTTGTATTTGTATAAATAGGGATTCACCCCATTGAAATAAACAACTCAGAAATTCTCATTCACTTTCTCTTTCTTTTTTCATCTTCTTCTTCTTTCTTCTCGTCTACTTTATATTATTTTATATTATTTTATAACAATATTAAGAAATATCTTATTAGTATAGATTATTTGTTTAAAAACAAAAAAATAAAAGTAAAAATGGTTGCCACTAGTATTATAATACACATTTAAAACGTGTTACAATATTAATTTTAAGACATGTAGGTCTTTAAACAAATTAATTTTAAGAAAGAATACAAATTCAGAGATTACTAATTTACTGTTTTACCTTTTCAAAATATTGGGACTAGTGTTATTTTATTTTATAATAATTTAAATAACAAAACGTGTGGCATTTTCTCTCGAAAAAAAAACTTGTAGCATTTTTTTTTTAAATTAGCGAAAGACTGAAATGAGTAATTATTATAATTAATAAGAGCATCTTCAATTATGAGTGTAGCATTGTGCTAAAATAAAAAACAGCTCACATTCCAAATTAAAAAAAACGAATTATTATAACTTTATTATATTTTGAATAAACATTTGATATACATTAATGATACATTTAATTTTACGTCTGTAATTACTAATAAAAAAATCTAAAAGACACCAGTCATGCCCCAGCATTCTCCTACATATCAATATCGCTATTGGTTTAATTTAGTATCGGGTTTCATATAGTTTAATATAATAGCTTTTAGGGATTATCCCTAGCCAATCATAAAGCGACACGTCTTAAGGGTGTTAAGCACTATTGGTGCGCATGCGTGAACTTAGGCAATAATAATAAACATTTGAGAAATGATTATGCTGATATAAATTCTGTCGTGTCGTGATGAATTACATTTTTACTAACGTTATTATTATGAATTTGCCGTCACTACTATAAAAGTGTCACTTTCAAAGGGAATGGGTTGTCTTTGTTTGTGGATTCCTAATTGGCCATTACAATTACAAACAACCAAAAAAGGCATCTTTGGAGCCAAGAGAGAATGGCTGAGACTTCGATATGTCCAAGATTCCAAACCACAGAGTTCTGTCCACACTCTCTTTAAATCTTCTCTATTAATAAAATGCTCAACATGCACTCTCTTTCTTCTCATCAACAAAAAATACAGACCACTAGTACATCTCCTTATACAAAACTAATTACCTTGTTATGGAAGCAACACATCTTTTACCAACTAGGACTAACCTTAGCTCAACTTCATGTTGGCCAAACCACAGCCTTGGGAGGAAAAAATCAATTGTTGTTTCGGTGCTAACACCGCCTGCAAGTAACAGAATAGCCTTGACCGAATCGAGCAGCTTAAGGCCCGCGGAGGTATCCATTGGAGACTACAGTGATAGCTGGTTTGATAGGATTGCCATAAACCATCTCTCTCAAAGTGTTCAGGCTGCAACAGGTACGCTACAGATATCTTTTTGATTGGTTTTGAATTCAGATATGAGAAAATGATGATAGTTTTATTGAACTGTAGGGCTGAGAAATAGTAAGAGTGGATATGATGGGTTGGTGGAGGCAGCTACTGCTGCATCAATGAACTTTGGTCCATCAAAGCAGCGTGAACTTGTCATACAAGCCCTTGACAAAGCTTTTCCCAGGCCAATCCTCTCCCTGGCAAGTTTATATCTATATTATTTATTTGTTTGGTTATTTTTGTTCTGTTTGATGAATTGAGATATGGAAATTATTACTTATTTGGATTATCAAATTTTTGCAGATAAGAACACTGCTTCCACAATCTAAATTTGCAAGAGAGTACTTTGCTGTCTTCACTACCTTGTTTTTTGCGTGGTTGGTCGGGCCCTGTGAGGTATATAGCATATGCATAGAGATTAGAGAAGAATATATATCATAATATTATATATATATTATATTATATTAATATGATCCTAGCCCTTTTTCTATATTGCTCGTAAGGCTATTTTTGATTCACTCATGGTACCCCACCAACCAAAATCACTTGAGTAAATGAAGTGAAATCAAATGATTTTTGTGCTATAGTTAGTGCTACACTTTTTCTTGCCTTGGCTACTTTCCTATTACTTTTTTGATTGTTTAAACAGAACGGTTAGTGATCTACTAACTCGTAATGCAATGTTCGCTTATGTTTCCATTAAGGACAGTGAAAAGACTCCCCAATTCCTCTACAAAGATCTAATATTTCAAGTTTCAATAAGACCCTTTTCTTCTTTCTGTAATTGATTTTTTTTTTTAATATTTTCTGACTCTTACTTTTGCACTATGCACATATAACTTAAGTTTTTTTTTTTTTTTTTTTTTGGGAATAAACTAAAGTTGTACTTGTGCTCTAATATTTCATATAGCTCCTAGTTTCTTATCAGTAAATAAAAAATTGGAAGGAGAAATTAGGAGAACTTTAATAAGCTAGTATTTAAATATGGTACATTTAGAGCTCACAATTGCCTTAAATCATGCCATTTATTGACTTTTGTAATCATGCCAACTTTGGCTAAAATCTCGTAAACAATTAATCGCAACCACACAATTAAAAATGATATGATTCTCATGCTCGTGTGTAGAAAGTTTTCACAATGTTTGTGTCTATAGCATTATTCTTTAGCATAAACCCATTTGTCGTTTGTCTGTGCTTGATAATTACCACACAATGAGAAAAGCTTTGTCTTTTTCTATCATACATAAACACAGGCTTCAAGCACATATAACATTAAGCCAATCTAACAAGACTCATATTATATAGGTCAGGGAATCGGAGGTCGATGGAAGAAGAGAAAAAAACGTAGTCCACATAAACAAATGCAGGTAAATTTGGCTCATAAATGCTTCACTATTTTAGAAATTTTTTAGACTTGAAAAAGGTCCCATCTCACCTAACAAAGAGGGACTTCATGCCTAATTCTTTTCCAATCATTGTGCTGTAGCCTGATTCTTCTTCCCTGCATTTTGGTCATAAATTTTCGTTAGGACCATCTGATTGCTGTCATAATCATTTTTAATCTAAATTTAATGACCCTTGACATTATATCGTCCCCAACATTAGTCATACTCATGTTCCCTCTATGTGACACTATTTTGCAGATTTTTAGAGAGGACAAATTGTGTAGGCTTGTGCAGTAATCTCTGTAAGGTACCATCTCAGAATTTCATAAAGGAATCCCTGGGGATGTCAGTCAACATGGTCCCAAGTGAGTAATCGATTCATCAGTCATTATTGCAGTCTTCCTTCTTTGATTGAATTTTCATACTTAGAACTTAAATGCCTTCAGACTATTTAGAACCCATTTAAAGAAATGAAACAGGAAAACTTATGGCAACAGAGATATTGCACTCATAATCTTCTTATAGTAAATATATTAACAAAAAGAATGAACAAAAATAGGAAAAAATACTTGAAAAATTAACAGTAGCTGCACTTTAATTGTGGAGGGCCATGCTCATCATGTCAATGGAGGGTCCCCTGTGTAAGCCACAAAGGGTGAAAAACTGCAAGTAGAGCCATACAAACTCAGTTGGGAATTCCATCATATGAATTAATAGTAATACTATATAGATTGATGTCTGAAATGGTAGCCACAAAGCATATACATTATGTCCTGATTAGGGTCAAACCACCATATTGTTGACTGAGATGGAAAAGAAATTAACCGCTGTGTACTTCTTTTCCCCATGAACCAATGTTTTATGTAAATAGAGCCACGTACAACTCTTCCCAATCTCATCATACTTTTATATGCAGATTTTGAAGATATGAGTTGTCAGATGATATTTGGTCAGGATCCTCCAGCACTGATGGATGATCCAGCATTCAAGCAACCATGCTACAAATTATGTAATAGCTTAAACACATTTATGAAGAGTACTAGGAATTGTTGGATCTTAAATTCTAACTTGCATTTATATGTAACTCATGCAGGCAAAGCAAAACAAAGGCACAATACCAAATGTCCTACCTAAGGTTTAAGAACATGGTTCGCTGATCATGTTGAGATGGAACAAGGACAATTTTGAATTTTGGAGACAATGAATCAACCACTGCTATCAGAATAATTTCTCTGTCCATAATAAAATGTACATACACATGTAAAAGTTAATAAATTATCACCTGAATATCAGAACAAGTGCCATCTTCAACTCAAGCTTCTTACACATGAAGATTAAATTACCTCATCCATCAAGCAGTACAAAAAAAAAGGACACTTTAATACATTCCCTAAAATAAGAAACAGTTTCTCAATTTGTTTAAAATACAAGATGTCAATCAGCTTTAACCAGAGCTATTCCTTGTTATATATATGATGAGACTTTCGGTAAGGATGATGTACACTCACTCTCATTGTTGGTAATGAAAATGGGCAATAATAAATTATTGAAAGAGAAAATGTTTTGACTCAAGATTTATTGTAGGGTCTAAAACCAGCATAGTGGACTAATAATGTCTCCCACCTTTTATGTGCTTTAAAAAATTATTAATAAGATTCTTCGAATGTCTTTTCTGTCTCACGAGGAGAGCGACCGAGTGTCCTGACCACTAATGGTTTCATTTGAAAATTAACCTGAAAGTGGGTTTACTTCATAATAATATTTTGAAGTGGAGAAGGGCAAGGGAAAAATGAATGAGCCAAATCTATGGGCAGCAATTACTTTTCTTCCTAACCTGACCAGTTTTGTATCTCAATACACGAAGGATGACATCACCCCCAAAGCCTATATGATGATTTTCCCAAAATAAAGGGATTCCAGAAAACGAATTAGAGCACTTCAATCTTCATTTCAATCGAACTGCAAACTAATAAGGAAAAAGAAAAATATATATATATATATATATATATATATATATTATAATTAATCACAGCACCTAATTCCAGCGCTTGTTTTCATATTGATAATCATGACATCATTAGGATGTCATTATGAATTCATGAAGCAAGTGAATTAATTTCTTCTGGATGTGAAATCAGGGCCCCTTAATATAAATAGTACAAATAAACAATATCTAACTAAGGGTCTTGTAAAAGTTTTATGGTCACGCAGGCACAATGAATCAAAGACAGATTAGGAAATACATGATAGACTAATCAACATAAAACTTGCCATTTATATTAAAAAGAACATAACAATAATAGGGAGAGGGCAAATGGGGGTCTTACAATTGCCAACTATTTAGTTTATTTATTTATTGAAACAAAGCATCGTCATTCATTTGTTCACTCAAATAAGAGAAGTGTTACAACAATGAAAGATAGACAGAATGCGATAAAATAAGAAATTCAGATGAATCAATGTTACCAATGCCATGAGCAATGAGTGAGAAACTCACTAAACTAAAGATTATTTTTAATGGCCAAAGTTTTCCTTTTCATCTGATGTCCTGTTCTGCCTAACAGGACTTCTGGGAGGAGCCAGAGCCCCCTCAGCTGCCTCTTTGTTGACACTTGATTCTTCTGTTTTCTCAACATTCCTTTCTTTGAATAAATTCCCGCCATTAGTCGTGGTGACAGACCGCATTGCCCTCGGTAATTGTACAGGAATGTCAGCCCCATTTGCATTGTTATCTAGCTTCTGAAATTGCAGTTGTGGTTGTGGTTGTGGTTGCGATGGTTGTTCAACACTTTCTGGCTGAGATGGACGTGGTGGAGGATTGGTAACGAGTAGTATCGAAGATGTCCTCCATTTCTTTCTCTTCATAGGCTTTGGTACATTTGGCTTTTCAGTTGTGTTTCCAATGTCAGAAAGAGCTTTTCTTCTTGGACCAAGACCACCATCTTCATTTGTCTCTGTAGTTTTGTCAACCAACGCAGTCTGTAAAAGCATGGCTCCATGAGAAACAAGAAGTCTATCCTTCTCTGCTTCATCAGCCCTTACACCATTTACAATCCCTTCAGCCAAATTTGACTGCTGAGATTTTTCGATTTCTCGATTGGCACATTTACTGACCATGCAACCACATGAGAACCCACAAAACCCACCAGAAGAGCGGCATTGACATTTGTTTGTTTTGCATGATGAGTTCTTGGAGCAAGAACAGCATACACCTGATCCTGAAGCATTGTTCTCCTTATCACCACCAACAGCAACAATTCCCTCCCCTGAACTGTCTAATGTTAGGCTCTCATGATCGTTGTTGTCTAATGAATGAGATCCATTGTTAGACTGGTTTCTGATTTTAAAGCTTTTTTTCTTAAGTCGTTGTCTCTTAGGTATGTCGTCTTCACTTAAGTAATCTACATCTGATTTTTCTGAGTCAGATGTATCCATGTCCTCTGAGACAACTACTGAGCTTCGGTGATCAAGCTTGCGCAAGTCATAATTATGTCCTCCATTGGCATAATGCTTCAGAGCTACATTCTGAGTTTTCACCTGATGAATAAGCTCAGCTTTTTGCATCTCTAATTCTCTAAGCAAACTACTCAAACTCACAATTTTTCCCTTCAAATCTCTTATTTGTAAATCTTTCTCTCTGCACACAACTTCTGTATCACGCACCAAGCACCTGGATGAAGATGCTAAATTGAATAGATAATTCATCAAATTCTTTGCATCAGCAAGAGATCGAACTTGATTCCAACGACCCCTGCCGCTAAAAACCCGCTCGCGCTCCTCTGCTTCTGATAACTGTGATGCCATAGAAACAAGGGTGGTAGATGAAGAAGAAAGCATATTTTCAAGTGCATAAATCCGTGAGTTTCTTGCACCAGGAGACATCGTTTCAGGATAATCTCTTGAATTAGCTTGTTTCAACATCTCTGTTGCTTCTTCTTTTAGCCTTGCAATCTCCTTGGCCATTCTAGCCCGCTCTTCCATTTGTCTCTCATATTCAGAGCGGACTTCATGTACACGTAGAGTAACTTCAAGCTCATGCTCAATTGCTTGCATCAAAACCTGAATTCCTGGACCATTGATGCTTCCAGTAGAAGCAGCTTTCCGAGCTTCTAAAAGCTCTTTTAGCCTTTTTGTAGCCATGGAGGCTTCTTCTGTTTTTCGTTGTAAAACCATTTTCTGCCTTTGATTCAAAGCTAATAGCTTATGCATCTCATACTCATTTCTCCTTCCCTCTTTCTTAAGCTGAAGAACTTCTTTCTCTCGAGACGCTTTCCATAACCTGAATTGCTCCGACTCTTGTTTGATCTTATGTTGAAGTTGAACCTTTTGAGTTTTTATTCTCTGAATCTCGTCTTGCAGTCGTTTTGCAGCCTCATCACTTTTCTGTTTTTGTTTCAACAGCTGAGCTTGAGCATCTTGTTTTTTCTTCAACGCGGACACCTGTGATTCTAAAAGATTCAGCTTCTGCAAATAATCTTCCTTCAACTTTTGAGCTCCGTCATCAGTGGTAGATGATATACTTGCAAGATTGTGTCTTAGCTCGTCAATCTCTCTCTGTAAAACTCTCTTCTCTTGTTCCAACTCATGAACTTTTTTCTCGTAATGTTGTTTAAGCACCGAAGTATTATTACCCCCTGCTGCAACTCGCTTCATTTCGGCCTCCTTTTGTTCAAGTTCCTTATCCAACTCTTTCAATTCACGGTCCAATTTTTCTTGAACACAAGAATGTTCTTGCTCCTTCTCTTGATCAACAATATCAGCTGCTATCTCCCCAATTTTGCAATCATAATCAGAATACTCATCGCCACAAGGAAACAGTACATTCTTAGAGCGAAATTCATCATCATCATCAGGATCATCCGAGTCATCACCACAATCAATGAGACCATGTTTTCTACTGTTCGAATTCTTCAACTGCAACAACTCTCCTTCTAGCTCTTGAATTCTAAATACATAACTTTTCAACAGGTCATGTTCCTGTTCTGAATGTAAGTCAACTTCATCCCAAGACTTACCATTTCGAGCCATTTCAATTTTCGTGGCTAATTTATCTTTCTCAACCTGAGCTTCAAAAGCTCGCTGGGTCAAATGTTGGCAAGTAACTTGACGCTCCTGCAACTCCCGTTTAAGCTCCTCTTTGCTTGCTTCAAGTAAAGACACTTTCCTTTTGAGGATCTGTAACTCCTCATAGGGAGAAGTACCAGCATCACAACCCCGATAAAATAAAAGCTCACCTTGCAATTGCTCAACTTGGGACCTCATTCTTTGCAATTGCGCAGCCATTGGATCACGATTGATAACTGCCTTGTTTTGAATGTTACGAGCACGGTTAGCGTACTTTAACGTGTTCAATGTCTCCTCAGCATTTGTATCAGCAGGACTAACACAAGCTATCATCACTGTCTTGCTATTTCCTCCAAGAGAATCCTGTAATAAACGAGTTAATTTGCTATCACGATAAGGAACATGGCCAGTTTCTTTCCGCTTCTTCTCATCTCCCAAGGCACTTATCACATTGCCAAGAGCCAGTAAACCCTTGTTTATATGAATGCCTTCTTTAAATCGCATGCCATCACCACCCGTTCGCTTAGCTCGCTCAGAACCTGCAAGATCAACCAAGTGCAGTTTCGCACAAAGGATTTCATCTCCAAAATCATCAGTGGCTGCTGTTCCATTTACGATCTTTTTTTGCTCCATGGTTATTGTAAAGATAGCATGTGAGCGACTTGACTGACTATTCATATTAGTACTCGCAGTAGCCCGAGATAGAGAGCCACGAGTCAAATACGATGCCATCTCTTCCTTTGTTTGAACCTCTGCCTCTGTCACACCAGCAAGTGTTATACCTCCATTAGCAGTTTCTCTAATTTGTATAGGAGCTCTTGCAGGCCCAACAGGCTTCGAAGAGGCTGCGCCTTCATTCTTAGAGAAAGTTGTTGTTGAACTCGTGTCAAGTAAATCAAACACCTCTTCCTTGAATATCTCAATGAAAGAGACCCTAATTAAGAATTCTCTGTTAGATTTCTTACCGGAAACTCCTTTGAAAACAGTATCCATTACCTTGGGGATGATACCAAAGCTACTTCCTTCTCCTTTATAATTGGTTCCCATTGTGTATGTTTTGCCAGAGCCAGTCTGCCCATAAGCAAGGACGGTAGCATTGTAGCCGTGGAAGAGTGCATCTACCAATGGAGCAACACAATCGTCGTAAATGGTAGAAGGAGATCCCGTACCACCATAAACATAATCATATGTGAATGAATGTGAACCAATTTGCACCTGTGGTTCACCTGGAACAACGGAAATACAATCCGTACATCCAAACAAAACCTCCGAAGTAATCAATGGACGGATGTTAACCGCGACTCGAACGCACTGCGATGAATCTACGGTCTTCGTCTCCAAATTCTCCATCTCCGCTTAACCAGAAAACCTTGATGACAATGGAACAGAAGAGATTTTTCGTTGCAGCGTGTAAGGGGTTGTCTACGGATCCTGACGAAATTTGAAAACGGTTACTTTTTTGTTTGCTTGAAAAGAGCGGGGTTGTTAGATCTAATTATTTAAAGAATATAAATATTATATCCATAATTAAAGATATTATTTTTTTTTTGAATAAATATATATATTTTTTAGCTTAGCATCACGTTTTAGCATTTCTCCTTTCTTTTTTCTTTTCTTTTTTTTTTAATATATAAATAGAACAAAAATTGTGCATCACTAAATTAATGAAACAAGATTAGGAAAATGTTTGGGTTTGTACCAAAGATCTGATAATGAGACCAAGACAAGGTGGAAGCCCCAGCTTCCAGAGGTCGCAGCACTCCCTTCTCCTCTCCATTTGTCGTCACTGACTAGCCATTGAAGTTGTTGTCCCCAATCAACGACGTTTGCGGTCCAACTTAGAGCAGCAACCCGCACCACCGAAGAGAGAGAGATTCGAAATGTGTTCGGCGTTGATGACCTATACCCATTGCCAGGACAATGATGGGTTGGGTGTCTAATTGTCCAGGCGGTAATAATAGTATCTTGTACCTAAATCGATGGGTCACTTTTTCTAAGTAATGGGGAAGAGGACCGAAACATGCCACTGAAAAACTCTACTGAGACAAAGACGAGCTGTCAAGAACGTAGAGGAGGTAGGATGGGCAGTTGGTCAGATCTAGTATGGATCGTACATGGACGGTAGTTGGAGTCGGCGACTCTCTTAGGGTTCCCCTCACGAAAAGCAAACATGAGATAACAAATCCAGTCTTTCACTAAGATTTCGAATAGCTATGTCGAATTCAAGTTGATTATGTTTCGCCTCTTCCTCGGAGAAAGACGGTCAAATAATTTCCAATCATGGTCCTTGCGGATCGGATCATCCATATAATATACAAAAAGAAACTCTAGATATTTGATATATTTCTCTTTGAATGAGATCTCAATTCCAGCAACGACGTGTACATAAAAAGAAAAAACTTGGGATTTTGTTTTTAGGGGTTTCAAATGAAATCAGTGGGAAGGAAGAAGAATTCTTTGGGTTTGCAGCTAAAACAAGAAAGAGAATTTAAGTGGTAAATTTGGGTTAGTATCTCTAAAGTCTCTTTATTTCTTGCAACATTTACACTTTGGTTTGTTCAGCTAGGATTCAATCTCGGGTGGTTTCACGTATTGACATTTAAATCTTAGACAAAATCTCAGTTCGGTGTGTGTTTACTGAGATTTTTAGAAACTAATTAAGAAGAGCTTAAGGAAATGTAAAATATTAAATAATAGTCCATGAGTCAGTAGTATTACCCTTCGTTGGCAAATTTTTGAGTATTACAAGTGTTTACAATGGTAATCTCTGCATTCCTTTTGTTTCACTCTAAGAAAAAAACTCTATACGAATTTTAGCAGAGATTCTATAAGTAAAATATGTTCACCCCTTTTTACATAAAAAATGGAAGTATTTATAGGCACATAAGTGGGTAAGGACATACCCTTTACCCTATTAGGGTTTCTTACTCAGCACGTAGGAAAGGCTGTAAAACAACACATGATCATCCAACTGCTGGTTTCGTAGGTAACTCTCCCATCATGTGGTGCTTAATTGATGTAGGCTATCACGTCAGGAATGAGCACGTGTCGTTCAAAGGTTTCTCCTGTAAAATTAATATCTTAAACAAGCCGTTGGACAATAAGCACTACAGAGGCACATACGCGCACAACCACGGTCTGACGCAAGGAACAGGATCTGACACGGTGTAATTAGAAGAGGCGTGACCGTTGGGTGTAGTTTCGAATTAGGTCACAGGGAGTTTCCAGGGAGTACAACTTAAGGCTCCTTAGCGTAGCCCATTCCTAATCATCCTGGAATGCTTATGCTTCTCGTTTGCCTCCAAATAGCGGAAGCATCAAGTTAGAACCTCGAGAATTACTTCATCCTTCGTAAGGGAAGCGTTCTTCTAAACACTTTGATACCTTCCGTGACCATATCTTGAAAAGGGATTCATGATATCGACATGCGATCTGACGTGGCACCCTTCTACTTCTTCCACGTAGAACCTATTCGAGAACATGTATAATATTTATCCCCAAGCTCTCGGGACTTGAGAGTGTCGAGAGCTTGCTGCCTTCTCCTGGAGGTTGGTTCTGTGTCCTTGACTTACAGAAAGTTCATTGGGAGACCGAAGGGAGTGTTTATGATAGTCGTTCTTGGTGATATCTCGAAGGACTTGCCAAAGTATGAAGCTCGATTAGCGGAGTCGTGAGGCCCATGTTCTTTGTCTTAGGCGCATTCCTTGGGAAGGCGAATGATGGCTGATTTTGAAAAGATGCCTATCCTCAGAAGCATTGTGGATGCTGTCACGAAATGATGATTAATAAATGCCTTATTCTCTTTTTTCAGATGCATTAAATGCCAACCTTTTGCATCCCCAACTGTTGGATGATCTAGCCTTCGATTCATTTGATCAGGAGCGTATATTTCAAAAAAAAAAAAAAAACTCTACAAATATAATTAAAACATCATACAATGCACACCAATATTCTAAAAATAAATATAAGTGTGAAAACCAGTCTCGAACCTAGAAACAAAATAATAAAAAGAAACTTAAAATCAAAATATACAATAATATCATAAAACGGAGCAACTCCATTACAAAACCCTTAAGACATGTGAAACTAGTTTTAAAACCCTTAAAAGCTGTAAAACCAGTTTCAAACCTGTGAATAGATGTGAACCTTCTAATACTAGTTTTGAACCTGCGAACCCTGGGAAATAATTAAATGAATAAGTGTACGAGACTCATGATTTCATGTTTTCATTACAAACAAAAGATTCTAGATATTATTTTCTGTGCCAGATCCAATGATGTTATTGCTTCAGCTCAAAAAATGCTTATTAGAAAATAGTTTTACCTTGTATTTTTTATTATTGGATGAACTAATTATTTCATCAAAAGTAGCAGAAAAAAATCAGTTTCATCAACAACATAATGTAAAAAATACAATGCAAAAAAATTATAATCTAAAAACAATACAAACTTTAAAAATCAGTTTTGAATGTATCAATTCTATATGAATATCAAATAGCCTAACTTCTAACTTTATTCTTTATTTTAGCATTCAATCTTTCACTTGCTTTCTAAAAATCAGAGTTGGTTTAAGCATACAAAATATGGTAAAGATAACAAAGGGGATAAAAAATTAAAACCAGTTTCGTTAAGAACATAATGAAAAAAAATACAATGCAAAAAATATAATCTAAAAATGACACCAATTATAAAACTAGTTTCCAACATATAAATTTATATGAATACTTAATACTCTAATTTCTAACTTCATACTCTATTTTGACATTTAATTTCTTACTTGCTTGATAAAAAATCATAATTGATTTGAGCATTCAATATGGGATAAATATCTCCAAGAAAATCACAAACTAAAACAAGTTTTATAAAAAAAAAATATTGTAAAAATGATTCCAACTTTAAAAACTAGTTTCATCAACAGTAAAATAAACTAATTATTTCACTAAAAGCAGCAAAAAAAATAAAATAAAATCAGTTTCATCAACATCATACTGAAAAAAAAATACAATGCAAAAAATTATAATCTAAAAATGATACAAACTTTAAAAATCAGTTTCATCAATTATTAAAAGAAGCAGAAGGAAAAAAAAATAGTTTCATCAACAAGATGATGAAAAAAATTATAATCTAAAAACGATACTAACTTTAGAAATCAGTTTCATTAACATTAAAAAAAAACTCATTATTTCATTAAAAGAGGCAGAAAAAAATAAATTTCATCAACAACATAATGAAAAATACACAATGCCTAATAACCAAACTTTAAAACGATAATAATTTTAAAATCCAATTTTAAACATATAAATTTTATATCAATATCTAATAATTAAACTTCTAACTATTTTGGTTAACTTCATTCTCGAACATACAATATAGAGCAAAAATAATAAAAAGAATCAGAAACTAGAATGAGAGAGGAAAAAGAAAACAAAGAAAATTTAAGAGACAAAAGTAGAATAAAAACCATAAAGAATAACTAAAAAAATAGAAGAGGAAAAGAAATCATACATAAAAAATAATAAAAATAGAGGTGGGGTTAAAATTATACACTCTAATAATCAAATAATACTCTAAGCAAACACAAAATCCACTAAAAATATTAGAGTAAAAAGAAAAGATAGAGAAATAAAAATCCTAAAATGCAAATGTAAAATAAAAAAAAAAAAAGATAAAACCAATTGGGCTAGAAACAAAAACAATAAAATTTGAGTTTGGATATTAGATTTACAAAAATGTGGCATATCAAATACCATAAAAAATTTTAAATATGAAAAAATGTCATAGGAGAGTAGAAAATTTATATAAATGCCATATTTTTGTAACTTTAGTATCAAATCCCATATTTCATGTAATTTTCACTAAATCAACTGAATGAGTCTGCAAGCAGTATTATCTCAACTAGTGAGAGGACCATGGGCCTATATAACCGAGCCTCCAATAAGTAGAGCTAGACTTTACCAAGTAAATTCTCTAACTTATTAATTTATCCTTGTGCCACTATAGATTCAGAATTGAATTACACTCTCAATTATATAGAACGCTCTATATGTACTAAGATATAGACATGTTTTGATTATCCTTTGTTACAATTCTAATAGTCAAAGATCCTCTATAAATGATCTACACTGAATAGGGACAAATTTACCGTTCTACCATTTAATCTATTTTATCCTTAAAACACTTAGTTACTTATAAATAATATTTCAGTAAACTGATATTACTGAAATGAAGCCTCAATCATTTATCTCTATCAAGCCAAGCTCGAAGGAAATTATCGTTTCACTTCTAAATACTTATAGAAGTTATAGGTTTCATATCTATGATCAACGCTCCCACTCAATTAAACTACCATGTTCCCAAGATGTAAATATTTGCCAAAATCATTAGTTAGCTTCCATGAGCAACTTGAAGAACATAAATAATACAACTAAGTTGAACCTAATCATATCAAGATTAAGATCTATAGACCTAAGCTCAACCAGTGATATTGACTTAGAAAGATATAACAATAAGTTTAAGATATCTTATCCAAGTTCAATATCGGTCCCATCCAATGTATACTTCATACATCCGATACTGGTAAACTTTGTCAATACCTTGGAAAGGACATAACACTTATCCAAGGTGTAAGTATACCTTATCACCGATTATCATGTCAGTCTAAATCCAGTGTACTGAAAAATCATGGGACTTCAACTTTTGAACATATAATTATGATTATATTTCACTGTGCTGACGACACTATAATCATGAATAAATATATATATGTTCTGGACTTAATAGAATTTATACATTAAACATAATCATGAAATAAATCATGTATGAACCATGCAACATAAAAAGATTTCTGATCTTTTATCAATTAGTAAATCTGATTATATTGAAATGAGTTTTATTTGGGACAGAAAATCCAATATTAACATCCCCTAAGATCAAGCACTTTATTTGGAAGGCTTTCAAGCATATTCTTCCAACCTCGTCTAATCTTTCCAAAAGAAATGCTCTTGACAACCCGTACTGCTCTCTTTGCTCAAATCACATTGATATCGTCACTCATGCACTGCTAGAGTGTTCTAGAGTGATTAATATTTGGAATCACGCCAGATTCTCTCATTTTTACAATAATAATATACATTGTGATATTAAAGACTTCCTTTTAGCAGGTTTTGACAGTTTAAGTAAAGAAGTCTCTTTACTGCATGATTATTTAAAGAGTGAGTTGGCAAAATAGCCTTTATGAAAACTTTTATTAGGAAAATGGCTTTTCAAATATTTTAATTAGCAAAATAGTCTTTTTTTTAATTGATATAATAAATACAATTAATATTAATTTTTCTTTATAATTAAAAAAAATAGATTTGGTTGGACTCCCATCACCTCTTTTCATTTTCATCTTCATCTTCAATTGAGTTCTTCATTACTATATGAGTTTTTATCTTCATTTTCATAGCACTACTCAAGAATTTCTTCTTCAATGGTATTCATGCACATTTGACCTAAAAAATTCAAGAAACCCTTAAAGAAGAAGTGAAAATTCCATCCAACAATTGTAAAGGTTAGTAACTAACTTTACTCTCAAGTTTAATGATTGGGTATTTGTTATTTTACATTTATATAGCAATATAAAGCACAAATTTAGGTTATTCTTTTTTTTTAAAAAAAAAAAACTGGTGTGAAAACAACTCCAGTTCGAGGTTGAAGATGACCTGTGATATGCGACCATGTGCGACCAATTTTGGTCGCCTTTGGTCGCATATGGTCGTTTAGTGAAAACAAAAAAAATACTATGCGACCATGCGCGACCATGTAGGTCGCACATGGTCGCTCAGTGTAACTAGAAAACTACACTATGCGACCATGTAGGTCGTACGTGGTCGCACATGGTCGCTCAGTGTAACTAGAAAACTACACTATGCGACCATGTAGGTCGTACGTGGTCGCACATGGTCGCTCAATGTAATTAGAAAATTATATTATGCGACCATGTAGGTCGTACATGGTCGTACATGGTCGCACATGGTCTAACATGGTTGCTTTCTACTAATTTTTGGATTCCGACATGTATTTCTAAATGCATCTAAATGGCTTCAAAATAACTATAAGCTAAGTGATTTGATATTCTTACTTTACACTTGTTAATTTGAAACTTTAACTTTATGACAGGTATGGATCATATCTTTATATGCATGGACTATAATGGTGAGTGGAAGATTACCGATAATCGTATTTGGGAATGGTTTGGTACTGGTTGCAACAAGGGATTTGTGGTTGATCGTAGTATCAAGTTTCATCAACTAGTGAATAAAGTCTATGAAAAAATAGGTGTTGATCGAAACTTGTATGAAATTGAAATAACTCATAAGGTGGCAGGTGAAACATTCAACAAGATGGCACCAAGTAAGATTTGTGGTGATTCTGATGTGGAGGATCTATTTAAAGAGTTGTACAAAGTTAAAGAAGTGATTCCTTTATATGTGTGCGTAAAAAAGAATAATGATAAAGGAAAGACAAAGTTTGTCAATGATGATGATAGTGATGGTAATGAACTCACTGGTAATGATGTTGAATTTGATTGTGATGATGATGTTTTTGATAATGGAAGCTTTTACGATAATTATTTTGGGTGTCATATAATAGATCAAGTTCCGAATGATCCAAGTTATGTCCCGAATGAAGATATACTTCAGAGTGGTGAAGGCATCATTGGTTCCAATCCCACACCAGATGATATTGTACATGAGAGCGGTAACAATGAACTTCAGGAATGTGATAAAGTAGTTGAAGAAAATAATGATGTAATTGAGAATGACATTGTAGTCGGAGGAGGTCAAATTATCCCTTATCAACATTATGATATGTTTATGGGAAATGTTGCACAATGTAATAGAGAAGCAAGTCAGGATAGTGGCAGACATGATGGATCGAATTTGAAAGTGGGTCAACACTTTGTGAGTAAGGATGAATTGAGTTATTATCTTAGCATCATTGCCATTAATGGGAGATTTGAAATGCGAACAACCAAATCAACCAAATCGAACAACCAATCGCATAGCTTCCAAAGGTGAATTTCTTAAGAAACAATATAATTGTGGAGCATGTGGACAGTCAGGACATAATTCGCAAACATGTCCACAAGTGCCATCAGATGGTAGAAGCACAACTCATGTGTGATTTATTATTATTCAGTTCTCTAAATTATATATTTAATGTTTCTTGTGTTTGATATATGCAAACTTTTATTTATATCTATTTGTAAAATTTATGCTAACTAAAGTACTTATTATGGATCTTGTGCGACTCTGTCCAACTCTGTGCGACCATGTGCGACCAAGTATATTTCAAAGTATATCCTAATATTGGTTTGTGCGACCCTGTGCGACCATGTGCGACCATAGTATATTTAAAACTTTATTCTGATATTGGTCTATGCGACCATGTGCGACTATATGCGAACACAATATATTTCAAAATATATCCTAATATTGGTCTATGCGACCCTGTGCGACCATGTGCGACTATGTGCGACCATAGTATATTTCAAAATATATCATAATATTGGTCTATGCGACCCTGTGCGACCATGTGCGACTATGTGCGACCATAGTATATTTCAAAATATATCATAATATTGGTCTATGCGACCCTGTGCGACCTTGTGCGACTATGTACGACCATAGTATATTTCAAAATATATCATAATATTGGTCTATGAGACTGTGTGCGACCATAGTATATTTCAATATAATCATTTAATACATTATATATGACAATAAATTATTCAACTATATTTTCTAAGTTATTTCATTAAGTATGTATGTGCATAATTATTTAGTATAATTTATAAATTATATTTAAAGTATATTATATAATTGTATAAGTGTATGTGATTATTTAACTATATTATATATATATGAGATTCAATATATAAAATAAATTATTTTATAAAATATGTATGTATAACCATTTAAGTATAATCTATAGATTATAATTAAAGTATATTTTATAATTGTGTAGGGATTTCACCATTAAAGTACATTGTATAAGTCTTGGTGACTATATAGTTACATATTTTAAATAACTCAATCATTGAATTACATGGTATAAGTTAATTTTTAACTATTTAAAGAATTAGAGTACACAATATACAAGTTTTTATCGAAGAACATAAAAGACCATGATGGTCGCATAGTGTAAATTCAAGGTCGTTTATGGTCGTTTAGAGCAAATTTAGTTCTTTAAAGTTTGTTGAAGAACATAAAAGACCATGATGGTCGCATAGTATAAATTCAAGGTCGTTTATGGTCGTTCAGAGTAAATTCAAGTTCTTTAAAGTTTGTTGAAGAACATAAAAGACCATGATGGTCGCATAGTATAAATTCAAGGTCGTTTATGGTCGTTCAGAGCAAATTTAGTTCTTTAAAGTTTGTTGAAGAACATAAAAGACCATGATGGTCGCATAGTATAAATTCAAGGTCGTTTGCGGTCGTTCAGAGTAAATTCAAGTTTATCCACAAAATTACAAAATTCAGAATTACGAACAAGGACATGGTTAATTAAGGATCTGCACTACCCACATATAATTGAACTGCATATGCCTTCCTGTATGTATCTATGTTGTCGTCGTTGAGCAACATTGTAGCTGACTCGTTGCACTTACCAGCAATGTGCATTTCCATTGTCTTAAGCATGAATACACCACAATCTCCGCTATAAAGACAAATTTAACTACGTTAGCATTAATATTAACAACTTGGATTTAAAGGCAGATATATTAAATAAAACTTATGTTCTCTTGTTCAGAGGAACAGTATTTGCAGGAGCTACTTTTATACTCATGAGATCACTACACTGATGATGGAGGCTCCCAATATGGCAACTGTTTTTAAGTAAAAAAGGAAAATATGCTGCAAGTGGCTCCACAGATTTTTTCATTGCCTCTATGGAGATCCAGTGATCTGGAATCGAGTCATAAATCAATATTGTCCAACTATGTCTGTCAACTACCACTAACATCCAGTGTTTACCATCATGCCAAGGCACATAGAAGTAATTGACATCTGACCAAATTCTTCCTCTAATTTTTATGTTTATCATTGATTTTCCAACCAAGCCATCGGGGAATATGATTTCCCGGGACTCTTTGTCCTACCATTTCACCCAACTTTGGCATTGCTTCGCAAATCCATATCTATCAAAGAAAAATTCATATCAAAATTATATCTCAAAATACAATAAAAAATATCTAAAAATAAATAAACTAAATTATAATCATAATCATATTTCTTACCAGAAATATCCAAGCACAACTAAAGAGGTTCCACTTAATATCCTTCTCACTTGGATTATTCTTCATATCTTTTTTTGTAATTTGCTCAATTATTTTCTCATATGCCAGCTTTCCCCAACAATAATTGTCAAATATTGGTAGATTATTCTTCTCACTTGGCATTATTAGAAATGCACTGAGCAAATAGATAAAGCATAACTTCACTCTGTCTCTAGTCTTTGATTCTCTAGATATGCTATCTAGAGCATTGGCAACATCTGTTACTTTAATAGACATCATGTTCTTGAAGTACTTTTCTTTTAACTTGTTCTTAGAAGAAACAAGCTCCATTTCTTCAGGTGTCGGGCCACCATCAGTGTACAATCCAGATACAATTGCAAACTCTTGGAGAGAAAATCTCACAGGTTTTCCATTAATCAAAAACCATAACTCATGCCTCTTTTGGCAATCTACCCTCCTCAAAACTATCTGGTTTACTAAGGTGCCAGGAAAAAGTCCTTTAGTATCGAGGTCCAAGAGACGACCCAATTGGGAGTAATGTTTAAAAACATCCTGGTCAGACTTTGTGAGCCAATTCTTTATTTGGCCTATTACACTTAGCGGGGATTTGATGGTAACTTTAGATTTTGTTTGTATTAGTAGTAATGGCACGAGGTATACATGGAAGCTCTGTTGTTAATATAGTTTTGGGCATCTACAATAATAATGAGTGAAATGAATAAAAAATACATAAACGATAAGAACATAAATATAAAAAGTATAAAAAGAATTACAAATTTAACTAAATAAATAAGGTCACGTGTGGTATGAAAATAGATAGTGCGACCATGTGCGACCCTATGCAACCTGTGCGACCGTGTGCGACCTTAGTGGTCGTTTATGGTCGTTTAGATTAAATTCAAGTTCTTTAAAATTGGTTAAAGACCATAAAAGACCATGATGGTCGCATAATATAAATTGAAGGTCGTTTATGGTCGTTCAGAGCAAATTCAAGTTTTTTAAAATTAGTTGAAGGACATAAAAGACTATTATGGTCGCATAGTGTAAATTCAAGGTCGTTTATGGTCGTTCATATCAAATTCAAGTTCTTTAAAATTGGTTGAAGACCATAAAAGACCATGATGGTCGCTTAATGTAAATTCAAGGTCGTTTATGGTCATTCAGATTAAATTTAAGTTCTTTAAAATTGGTTGAAGACCATAAAAGACCATGATGGTCGCATAATGTAAGTTCAAGGTCTTTATGGTCGTTCTTTGCAAATTCAAGTTCTTTTGGTTGAAAAACAAAAAAGACCATGATGGTCGCATAATGTAAATTTAAGGTCGTTTATGGTCGTTCAGAGAAAATTCAAGTTCTCTAAAGTTAGTTAAAGAACATAAAAGACCATGATAGTCGCTTAATGTAAATTCAAGGTCGTTTATGGTCGTTTAGATTAAATTTAAGTTCTTTAAAATTGGTTGAAGACCATAAAAGACCATGATAGTCGCATAATGTAAGTTCAAGGTCGTTTATGATCGTTCCATGCAAATTCAAGTTCTTTAAATGGTTGAAAAACAAAAAAGACCATGATGGTCGCATAATGTAAATTTAAGGTCGTTTATGGTCGTTCAGAGAAAATTCAAGTTCTCTAAGGTTAGTTAAAGAACATAAAAGACCAAACTCAAGGTCGTTTAGATTAAATTTAAGTTCTTTAAAATTGGTTGAAGACCATAAAAGACCATGATGGTCGCATAATGTAAGTTCAAGGTTGTTTATGATCGTTCCATGCAAATTCAAGTTCTTTGAAAAAGACCATGATGGTCGCATAATGTAAATTTAAGGTCGTTTATGGTCGTTCAGAGAAAATTCAAGTTCTTTAAAGTTAGTTAAAGAACATAAAAGACCATGATGGTCGCATAGTGTAAATTTAAGGTCGTTTATGGTTATTCAGAGCAGATTCAAGGTCTTTTATCCATAAATTACAAAAATTAAAATTATAACTCAAAAGACTGTAATAAAATATATATGTTACCTGTTCATGTTCATTGGGTGGTGTGGGTATTGTGGTTGATGCATCACTTGTTGATTCCATTATAATTCTAAATGATTAGTTATTGCAATAAGAGATTGAGAGAAGAAAAATATTAATAGCTACAACTAAAAAAAAAATAAAGAAAAGAAACAAAATGAGAAGAGACAAGAAAATTATTAGGGTTTACCTTTGTTAGAATGAATTTTAAATTCTTTTGTCTATGGCTGCCACCACTTGCCACAAGAAGAAGAAAAAGGATGAGAAGAGGAAGAGAAGAAGAAGAAGAAGAATGGTTCACTTGTGAGTATTCATGGTCTTTTTAGTCTTATTAGGAAGAAGAATGAGTGACTTGGGTGAGGAGAAGAGGAGAAGAAGAACAAAAAGAAAGAGAGGCTGTAAAAAAAAAAATTAGGGTTAGTATTTTGTTTTACGAGGTTTTAATTAATTTTGTTTAATATTAAATTAATTTTTTAAATGTTAAGTGTAAAATAAAAGTAATTAAAAAAAAAAGAAAATAGAAAAGTCTATTTTGCTAATTTCAATTTGTCAAAAGTCCATTTTGACAAATTTTTCTTATTTAAATGCTCAAAGAAGCTCTAATATTGATACTCAGAACATCTCTGCTTCAGCTTTAGAGTTGTCTCCTTTGCCTCCACCTGGAAAATATGCTCTAAGTATTGATGCATGTGTCAACAAGGATTCAATGAAGCTTGGTTTTGGTGCAATCATTCAAAATGGCAGGGGTGATGTTGTTGCTGGTTGTTACTCATCTATGCACAATGCTCTATCTCTCATTCATGCTGAATCTCATGCACTTCTCAGGACTCTTTAATGGTGTGTTGCAGTTAAGTTATCTCTAACTTCAATTTGATCAGGTTGTGAAGTTCTTGTTATTAAAATCAAGCATAAGTGGAGAGATAGATCTTCTCTTTCTAACTTAATTCAATATGTTGTATCCTATTTATCATCTTTTTCTAATGTAAAGCTTGTTATCTTCTCAAGGGAAACAATACTTTCGCTCATAGTCTTGAAAAAAAGCATTAGGAGCGGATAAAGAGAATGTTTGGAATGGTTTTAATTTAAATTTGTATCTTCTGATCTTGTAACCAAACTTATTATTATTTATTGAAGTTAGGGATCAATTTTTTAAATTTTTTTTTAAAAAAACTAATTAAATTAAATTTGCTTTAGGACTGTTATCTAGCCGTACGTGTGATGTTTTAGTTGCCGTGAAACTCTTAAAAATAAAAATAATAGAAAAAATTCTTTTCACTATATTATTATTATTATATAAATATTCATAATTAATAAACAGAAAAATTACTGAGTTTGTAGCTAAAGAAAATTAAACATTACTAAATCACTATTGAAAATGAAGGAAAAGGGTAATGAAATAAAGAAGCAGGAGAGCCAGTTCACATGGTATGAATGCAATTGGCCTAGGGACCATAATATGACATTTTCCTGGGTTACTTTACTTTGATTGGGGTAGTACACCCACTACTAATACTCACCCAATAATGAACTCCCATTGCCTAGTCAAAATTTACATCTGACTAAGGGGACCCCAATGAAGGAGACAAAGACTCATCAGTACTGATCATGACACAACCAAACCATTGGACAAAATTTATGAACTACATTTTCTTTCATTTGTTTTGTGTTTTTTTTTTTGGTTTTTTATTTGTATCTTTTTGTTCACTTGAGCAGGTAAGAAACAAGTTACTAGCCCTCATTAAACAATGCCCCCACCATTGAATTGAAAAAGAAAGGAAATTGGCATGTGCCCTAGCCAGAGCATCATCAATCTACATCTCAAACACTAAATAAAAAAGCTTGTGTCCTTAAGAGGGGACAATATGAGAGACCTCAATTTTTTTTAACTCTAATGACAAGTTCGTGGGTGTAGACTCATTTTTCATATTTTCAATTACTTACGATGCATCGTTGGCAGCATAAATCTTTGCTAGTAAAACAGGCAAAACCTACATTGGTAGCTGTGTTTAGAGAGGTAGATGGGCTCATAAACTAAAAAAAAATGGCCACTCTACCGGGTTAAAAGTCCACACTGTCTTACATTGGAAAAGTGAAGATCAGAATGGACCTGTAGGCCCAGAAAGCTACAACCAAAAGGCACTCCTCAGGCTCACATATAATTGCATACTGCACAGCCCGTATTTTCTTTTATGGTGTAGAAGTTCTCTTATCACCAACCATAGTTTGAACCCTTCAGACACACATGGGTGAAAGTTCACCATAGCATTATTGAAAAATTGTCTTATAAATACAAAGCATGCAGTGAACATATGAGCCCACTGAGGGTACAATTCATTATAACTGAGAATAAAGTGAAAAAAGAAACGAAAGTGACAATATATAGGTGATTTCTATACCATCTTTTCGAAACTCATTGTTACAACTAACCACTTTAAAATTAAGGATATTATTATTTACGGTGAAAGCATTCAAGTTATTAGCCACTTTGTTCACATTTTCCACCATGTGTAACATTGTGCTCATTTTTCAAACTCTAAAACTATTTACAATTTAGTGGTTAGTATCAAAATAGTGTCTTTCTTTTCAGGCCACTTCTTTCCTAATTTCTTCTAAAAAAAAAATTCTTTCCTAATTTGTTGTTTACTCTAACAAGCAAATACCCAAAAACTTTTGGGTTTCTCTTCAAACTAATTAGGGACTCCAAAGCTGAAACCACAAACGAACACGTGGACCTTTTACTTCTTCCATTCGTTGTAACGGTGTGGACCATCACCAAACATATAATTAAACACTAAATTATTTTTTTTTGTTCTCTTTTTACAAATTTCAAATGTCATAGCTAAAATTGGACTAATTTCACAAGCGTACGCGATTTGCAATTATCTAATCTAACAAAGTAGAAAAGAAGTGAAGTAAAAAAACGCTCCAAAATTACTCTCTTCATTTTTTTTTCTTAAATTCTGACCCTATTTTCAAAATACCAATTTCCTACACGAGGGTGAAGATTGATAATAGCTCATGGCAGAAAATGAAGCTAGATCTCTGATGGTTTCACCGATTAGATCCTTGAATATCAGTCTTTCAATGTCCAAAACAGCTTCCGAGACTTCAATAGGGGAATCACCCCACCCATGAACGGTGTCACCCGCCAAATCCTTCTTCATAACTCTACAGATCACCTCGAACAAATCCTCCGACTCCTCTCTCTCTCGAATTTTCCTAAATTCAGACCAAATGTCCCTCAGTGACACTTGATCCGACTGAGAATTTACAGGAGTTACGATCTTCCACGGAGGCAACTGCCGATTTCGGTTCAGAATCTCACTTATGGTATCGAAGATAAGTCGTCGTTGGAGTCTTGAGATTTTAGAGGTGTTCGGATACAGATTCTTCTCCACCAATAGGAAAATATCTGAGTCTTCCTGTATGTAGTTCGAAACTCGTAAAACCTCTGAAATGTAGACCAGATCACAGTCCTCGGCTTCATCATCATCGAACGGCGATGAGATAGCCGATCCCCAAATATCGTCTGCTAGCTCTAAGGGTTGATCTGTAAATTTAGTAAACAAAATTTATGAGCACATTAAATACTATAAAAGGGAGGGTTAAGTGGGACAGTTTTTAACGAACCAACCAAGTGGGTGATCTACTAGAGTTAAGAATTTGTAAATTCGACTTTACCATATGTAATATGAAGTCGTTGTCAAAAGAATAGTTATAAATTTAATGCTGAGCTGGTGAGGTTTTGGAGTGAGTTTTTGGATCTATTTTGTGTGATGGTAACGATGTGGCATGCATTTATTGGTGGTGTAAGAGATCGTACTAGACATCATTCATTCACAGAGAGGCCTACTAATGCCTACTATATTCAGTACCACAGCAGTGGTAGCCAGTACTTATCTACTGGTAAAACTAAAACCTAGAGAGGCTAAAATGCAGGAGCTTAAGTTGGTAACATACGTCACCATTGTCAATTACAAAATCTAGCCCATCAAAACTTGGCCGAAAAAGACAAATTTATTTTATTGTATTTTAAAAATTATGTAAATAAATAAATAAAAAAAAATTACCTTTGAAATCAATGCTTCGTTTCATGATAGGGGAAGTGGACGATTCGTCCTTGTAAAACGACGAGTCAAGAACCGACACCGGACTCGGTTGTAACTCGGCTGTGGGTGTTGTTATTTCAGCTATGCTGTTAAGCAACTTATCACACCTCTCCAATAAACTCCTCCCTTCTTTGTATTCCTCCATTTTTGCTCTCTGAACATTTGGAAAGTAATAAATAAATGTACTGCAATTAAGGATTAAATTCAATGATTAAAGGCATTTTTAACTTGGTAGTTAATGCTAACCTCTGTATCGGTTGAAGTGTTAATGCTACTTTCTGACACGGTGGTGGACGATTCATCCTCTTTTCGATGGATCTCCATCGTTGGTTTACGACTCCTTGGTGACCGATTCAGGGTCTGTTGATCCGTCCCCATTCTCCTCGAATTAAGTTTTGGAGATTGAATAGGAGATACTCTTCTTTGCTCGGTAATATCGTTTCCTTTCCTTTGCGTTTCAATGCTCAACGGTCTTCTTCTACTTGGACTCTTCTCATTCCGAGAAGTTGGGGCTTGGCTTCTACTTGGGCTGCGATTCCGGTTGCTCTGCTCCATCTCTCCTCGCTGCTCGCGTCTCGGACTTGACAAAAACTCGCCGGTGTAATTGATATTCCGGCGAATACTGGTTCTTGAACGAAAACTCACCGGCGGCGGCGATTCGCTTCCAACGAACCTTGAAGAGCGACCCGTCGGAGATTGTGATCTCGTTGGCTTCATAACGACAATAGGTGATTCCTTGGAGAAACTCTGATCGTAGACAAAGTTCCTGTAGTCGGTATGGTACGAAGGCTTCTTGGGATGAAGAAGACCTTTAAGTTGCAGAGCTTCGAGGATTTGCTTCAGAGTTTCCAAATCCTTAGCTGGTTCATCGATTCCTCTCATTCTTAATCTTTTCTCGATCTCGCCATAATACAGAGACGCAGTCTGCTTAGGCTCAGGGAAGAAATCTGCCGAGTCGAAATAGCTTTTCCTCTGTCCAATACCTTTGTGCTGAAGATGACCTTTCGTTGCTTCGTTATACTTCACAAATGTTTTTGGATCCCCTGCTCTAGCATTGAAAATTCGATCTTCGTTTCCGCCATTATCTCTGACTACATTGCTAGAAACGTTGAAATGAGCTTGTTGGCATTGCTTCCCCTGACAACCGTTCCCCTCGACAAAGCGATGCTGATACAGATCTTTGGACACTCGAGACTCCGACGCAGATCTTCGAAGTTCAGCTTTCTTGACCGGTTCAGCTACTGAATGCTGCAAGGGTTCGAGTCCCATCAATCTAGCTATGACGCTTGGTGATCTGCGGTTTTTATCATCGTCTTCTTCTCCATGATTATGGTTTTCGTTTCGGTTAGCCTTCAAAATCGAAGCATTAGTTTTTATCTCCCTCGGGTAGAGGCTTCCTTTCGCATCAACCGTAGCTCTGCTATCCAAAGAAAGCCTTGGAGCTTCTCTGGAGAACTTCCATGCCGTTCTAGTGCCTTCCTTGAATTCGAATACTGGAAGGGGAAGAGGAGACTTAGGTGGAGTTTCTTTAGGCGGACTGTTCTCCGGTACCGGAAAGGGAAGCTCCGTGGCCACAGAAACTGGCTTCGACCGGTCCGGCGATGGAGTTGATCTGGTGTTCTTATGTTTCTCCAATTCTCTAGGCACCACAGGGGATTGAATCGTCTTCTCAGATTCCGGAGATGAATCCACGGACTGCATTTTCGAAAAAAAGAAAGAAAAGAACAAAAAGAAAACTGAATGAGCAACATCATTTTCAAATATTTTCCAAGTTGCCAAACAGAAAAACAAAAGTATTAAAGATAAAACTCACCACAGAAGAAGGGAGGCGTTTGGTGGAATAAAGTCTTTTCCCAGCAAGAATCTGGTTACGGTCGAAGATCTGAAGGAACCCAGCCATGCAACCCATCTGCTTCTCCATATGTTTCTCTAGCTGCTGATCCCGAACCATCCCCGTCGTCATCTTAAACAAGAACAAAAACAAATTCACTCAACTTTCTCGGTATCCAAACAATCCTCTACCACCACTCACCGTCTCACCACATCTCAAAACAACAACCCTTTTTACTCACTCTCTGTCGCCCACAGTCGCTCCCATCTCGCTAAAAAACGTACCTTTACTAGTTACTACCACTTTCCAGCGTCTCCAGTTTTTCTGGTCTTTTAAAGTGTGGGCGGACTATGGTCTTATTGAATTACCTTTTTACCCTTAAGCTTTTCTTATTATTCCAAACGACTTGGCGGTTTTACTGAAAATTTGGCAAAAAACTTGGGTCCTCGAAGTAATGGCGGGCTTTGAAATCGGAGACCCTTTTATTAAAATATATATTTTTTTAATTAAAATTAGATTAATAAAAAAGTGAAAGAAGGACCCGCATAAGTGAGCCTCCGTGGGTGATACAAACTCATGGGGTCTGCTGAACAAGGACTACGCTTTGACCCTGTTACTCCCCAAACCCCGTCCCACCACTTACTACTGTTCTGGATCGTTAGATCTGAACGGGAGAGATGAACGGTAATCACGAGGAGGAGGACACACAGAGAGAATGGAAAAGTGGTAAGGTAAGGTGTACACGTGAGAACCTAACGTTTTAATTATTATTATTCTTTTTTTTTTGCTCTGAAATTGAATAACGTTTTAATTCTTAATCTCAATATCCTGATAAAACAACTTTTCTTATTATTTTTCGTTTTAATTATTAGTTTATTACAGAAAAAAAACTCAGTGGGTGGGACCCTTAGCTGCTGCCACGCACGTAGTGATTCTGAGTTTCTTCCACGTGGCAATCCGGAGGGCGACTCTAGTTTTATTGAGAAAATAAAATTGAGTTTTGGGATTTTGCCACGTGTAATGTTTCTTTCGTTCTGATGATATATACTCAAATGGTTGGATTTAACTCCTGTTATTATTCGAATTAATTCAAATGTGATAAAATATGCAACTTGATTACGTAAGGATATATGATTGTCTTGGTGTTTGTTGGGTGTGTAACTAAATTTTCGTATCAATTAAAAATGGAGAAGATCATGGTATATAATATTTTAGGAAGGTGCCCACAAATAAATTTAAGAGGATTTATACATCATACCGGAGATGGTGTCCCACCATATATTTTTGTGATTATGAAATGTTAAAAGCTACAAAAAGTTTAGTCAACCGCTTGAATATTACGGTATTATGATAGCTAGATATGCATGTGTACAAACAAATAACGTTTTTATTATGGGATTTCAATATTTTTAGTAGGGTGTAAAAAAAATTCGTAACCTGTCCAAATTAAATTAAAAAAATTTATAAAAATTACATATTGAAATAACTCGAAAGAATTATAAACTGCTCAATCTGTTAATTGAACGGGTTGAAAATAAGTCTAACCCGCTCAAATAAACTGAATGAAACCCGACCAATTCAACTTTAAATTTTTTTTTTTTACTTTTTAGTTTTTATTATATATAACATAAATAATTAAATATATAATAATATAAATTATATACTTAATTGTTAGTTTCAAAGTTATATATATCGTTGTGATTTGGTTAAATCTAATATTTTTAATTTATTTTTTTAATTTTTATTGACTTTGACTTTTGAACTTAAAAAAAAGTTTGGCCGGTTTAGGCGAATTAACCCAATCATACCGCCTAAACGTTAACCCGCTCAAACCGTTGGTCGGTTTACAGATTTTTTTATTTTTTTTTAATTTTGACGGGTTGCACTTAAATTTTAGCAACCTGAATTTTAGATTGGGTTAGAAAATATATAGGATAAATTGCTCAAACCGACCGATATACCGTCCTAATTTTTTAGTATCAGATCGATTTTTGTAAGTTTCATGAGTTTTATTATTATAATTGTTATGTTTGAGAGAGAGAGAGACAAAGAGAATGAGATAGAGAGAGAAGCAAATCTTGTATTGATGTAACAGAGGACCTCTGTATTTATATACAATGTACAAGACCAATAACAGAAAACTAACAACTCAAGATGAGTTAGTTACAGACAGTTGACACATAACCAAAACTTAACTTCCTACTGTTGTATCACCCTTAACAGCCCCCTTCAAACTCAATGAGGTTTGAGAAACAACATTGAGTTTGGATCTGAGATGAGGAAATTTAGAGCTCGATATTGGTTTAGTGAGACAGTCAGCTATTTGGTCTATTGCAGGTACATGATTGACACAGATTTGCTGTTGAAGGACTTTATCACGCACAAAATAGAGATCGATTTCTATATGCTTGGTGCGGGCGTGGAGAACTGGATTGGCAGCAAGGAGAACGGTACTTTGATTGTCGCACCAGATTGTAGGGATTCTTGGTTGGGAGATATGTAACTCTTTGAGAAGAGATTGAATCCAGGACACTTCAGACACAGTGGTGGCTAGGCTTCTGAATTCAGCTTCCGTGGAAGATCTCGAGATAGTAACTTGCTTCTGTGACTTCCATGCTACTAAATTTCCACCAAGATAAATGCAATATCCAGTTGTTGATCGTCGATCATCCAAATCAGAGGCCCAATCTGCATCACAAAATGCTTCAAGGGAAAACTCTGAAACTGGTTTGAGGAGTAGACCGTGATCAAGTGTACCAGCGATATAACGAAGAATCCGTTTTACTGCTGTCCAATGTTGCAGCAGTGGCTTGTGCATGTATTGGCATACTTTATTCACACAGTAGGCTAGTTCAGGCCGAGTGATGGTGGCATATTGAAGACCACCTACAATAGACCTGTAGAGAGTGGGGTCATCCATTGGCTCACTTCCATAGTTGGAGAGTTTCAGACCACTGTTCATGGGAGTACTTTGAGTGTTTACATTCTGCATTTCAGCTTTGCATAATAAATCTTGGAGATACTTGGTTTGAGTAAGTAAGAGACCATTATCTGTGTGGAGAGTCTGGATGCCAAGAAAGTAATCAAGTTCACCAAGATCTTTAAGTGCAAAAGTGTTGCTGAGTTCTTGGATGAGTAAGTGTACTGTGTGATCATTGTTGCCCATGACCAAGATGTCATCTACATAAACTAGGATGTAGATACAGGTTGTTGAGGTGATCTTGATAAAAAGTGAGGTGTCTGCTGGAGAGGAATGAAACCCGAGATGAATTAATACAGTGGATAACTTGTCAAACCAAGCTCTAGGGGCTTGTTTGAGACCATAGATAGCTTTGTTAAGTTTACACACATAATCAGGATGAGTAGAACTAACAAAGCCTGGGGGTTGCTGCATGTATATATCTTCTTTAAGATCACCATTTAAAAATGCATTATTGACATCCAATTGTCGAATTTTCCACCCTTTTGTTAAAGCAATGGTAAGGACTACTCTGATGGTTATTGGCTTAACCACAGGACTGAAAGTTTCAGAGTAATCGAAACCACTTTGCTGATGAAACCCCTTAGCAACTAGTCTGGCTTTAAACCTCTCGACTGAGCCATCCTTGTTGTGTTTGACCCGGAGAACCCACTTACACCCAATTGGTTGTCTGTTTGGTGGAAGTCTAACCAATAGCCAGGTATTGTTCTTCTTGAGTGCTTGATATTCAGTATTGATAGCATTATTCCATTTTGGAATTTTAAGAGCTGCTTGCACAGTTCTTGGTGTAGTCGATGCTAGGAGAGCTTTTGGCTTCCTGATACCTGCTTTAAGTCTAGTGATCATGGGGTGAGAAGCTATAGTAGTATTATTATTATTAGTGGGTGCAGATTGAGCTGGAGCCGAGGTGACATTTGGGGAAACAGTGGTGTCAACACCAGCAACAGTGGGGGCATGAGATGCAACAGTGACAGGTATAGGTTCGGTGGTGGTGAGTCTAGGCATATCAGGTGTAGTTTGAATTGGGACATCAAGCATGACATCATTGGTGGGAGGGTTGGTAGGGGAGTTGGAGGAGTTGGTGGATAAGGTTGGAGACTCGGGTACTGTAGTGACAGTGGGAGTGGTTGGGAAGTTGTTGGGAGGGGGAATGGGGTGATGTTGAAGGACATTGAGAAGAGATGACAGAGGTGGTGTATTGAGAGTAGATGTAGGAAAATGAGTGAGGTTTTTATGATGCAATGTTTCAGCATATGGAAAACATGACTCATGAAACACTACATCTCTAGATATATAGAGCCTTTTATCTTTTGACATGCATTTAAAACCCTTATGAGACATACTGTAGCCTAAAAAGACACATGGTGTAGACCTATATTGAAGCTTGTTTTTGTTGTAAGGTCTTAGATTAGGATAGCATAGACAACCAAATACTTTGAGGGTGTTGTAATCGGGTTGAGTATGAAAGAGCTTTTCTAAGGGAGATAAATGCTGAATTGTAGCAGTGGGCATTCTATTGATGAGATAGACACTAGTTCTAAAAGCTTCATCCCAATAGGATAGGGGAAGTGAAGCTTGAGCAAGTAAGGTAAGTCCAGTTTCAACTATATGTCTATGTTTTCTCTCTACTACCCCATTCTGTTCATGTGTATGAGGACAAGCTAGTCTATGAACAATTCCACATTGTTCGAGAAGGTTGGTAAAGGCTCGAAATTCCCCACCCCAATCAGATTGTAATGTTTTGATTTTAAAGCCTAGTTGGAGTTCAATTTGGGTTTTAAATTTGGTGAAAGTTGGTAAGGCCTCATCTCTAGTCCTTAGCATATATATCCATGTATACCTAGAATAAGCATCCACAAAACTGATATAATATCGATAGCCATTGGTGGAGTTTATTGGAGCTGGGCCCCAAAGATCAGAGTGAATAAGTTGGAGTGGCTCATGATATGTGGTAGTAGAAAAGAGAAAAGGTAATTTGTGATGTTTGCCAAGACAACAAGCTGAACAGAAATCTGCATCATTTTTATTTGAAAAAGGTATATTACAAGAATTAAGAGCCATTTTTACAACTTTGGCAGTAGGGTGGCCAAGCCTACTATGCCATAAAGAAAAATTGGAAGTAGATGAATGCACTTGATGACTAAGACAGTGAGATGCAGATGACATATGCGGCTGAGGGGAGACATGAGGTGGAAGTTGATTGAGGGTTGTGGGAGTGAACTTGTAAAGCCCATTGTCAAGCTTCCCAGCCAATAATATCTTCTTGGTACCCTGTTCCTTAACCAAACAATGGGAGGGGTGAAACTCAAAAAAGACATTGTTATCTAATGCAAATTGAGAGACACTTAGTAAGTTTTTGGTGATTAAGGGGACATGAAGAAGATTATTTATGGATAAAGTTTTTGAAGTAAAGGGAGAGATAAGAGTGGAGTTACCTATACTGTCAATGTTGAGACCTGTGCCATTCCCCATGAGCACTTGTTCAGAACCTGTGTAGTTGCTGCTTGAAGCAAGATTAGAGGCATCTGGTGTGAGGTGGTGTGTGGCTCCTGTATCCGGGTACCAACTGTCATCAGCTACAGTTTCTGAGGAGGCAACATAGGCTTGCATTTCAGCAAGATTAGCAGCTGGATTCATTTGATTAAATGACTCAGGTCCAGAGAAGGTTTTATCAAACCTATAGAAGCATTGCTTCACAGTGTGTCCCATCTTGTGGCACAATTGACATTGAGGCTTTGAATTTGTTGAGGTTGTTTGTCCACGGCCAGATGGAAAATGACCTCGATTTCCTCCATTGTTGTGGTTGCCTCTTCCTGGTTGGTACATTCCTCTATTCATTTGTTGCATAGATTCATATTGGCGAGATTGGAAGCCACGATTGAAACCTGATGGTGTTCCAAAGAATTGATTTCTGTTGGGAAAACCAGATTGAAAGGGTCTGGTGTGAGCAAGATTGGCCTCACTTTTGCTGATGTCGAGAGCCTTGGCATTTTTGTCTATGCGAGCTGATTGAGCCATGAGGAGAGCCTCCATTTCTGGTACAGTATAAAGATCTTTTCTGGTTGTGACAGAGGTTACAAACACATCATATTCAGCAGGGAGTCCATTGAAAATGGCCTCGATGTGATCTTGAGGAGATTGTTTGTGACCTATTGTTGCAAGAAGATCAACCAGATTTTTGATCTTTAACAGATAATCATTCAAAGAACCTGTCATCTTGGTATTTCTGAGTTGCGTTTTGTAGAGACTGACGTTTGCAGCATTTAGAGCAGTGTAATATTCATTTAGAGTTGTCCAGATCTGAGCCGTTGTATCGCATCCAACCATGCGATTCGTGGTTTTCTCGGACATGGACGATAAGAGCCAAGATACAAGAAGATTATCCTGCTGTTCCCAATCTTCGAATTCTGGGTTGATTTTCTTTTGAGCTTCATCTTCAACAGAGAGATATCGTGAGGGAGCTTGAGTTGAATCAAGATATTTTTGAAGTTTGCTGCCTTTGATCGAGGCGAGGACTTGATGTTTCCACGGTAAAAAATTGTGTTCATCGAGCTTTATTGACAGTGAGTGGGTAAACGAAACTGGAAATGATCTTGGAAGAAGAGTTTGCATCTGATTTTGACCTTGAGCCTGGTTCAATCTTGAGGCTCCACCATTGCCGGCCGTTTGGTGCTCCATTGCTGTGGACGATTACAGCTCTGATACCATGTTATGTTTGAGAGAGAGAGAGACAAAGAGAATGAGATAGAGAGAGAAGCAAATCTTGTATTGATGTAACAGAGGACCTCTGTATTTATATACAATGTACAAGACCAATAACAGAAAACTAACAACTCAAGATGAGTTAGTTACAGACAGTTGACACATAACCAAAACTTAACTTCCTACTGTTGTATCACCCTTAACAATAATTATTAATTATTTATACATTCGAGTAATAACGGCAAGGTACGTATAATTGATTTTCTAAAAAATAGATCTGTAGATTTCTTTGCTTACGGTTTTAGCAATTGTATCTAGGATTGTGTATATATTCACGCATACTATATATAATACATAACACTACTTGCAATATAGGTAAATTTATATATCCGTTCAACAATTTTTAAGTAACCAGAGGATCTCGGTTTCATTAAAATTACATAGATCCAAGGTATACGAGAGAAAATAGCAAGAAAATGTGATTAAGTACAGTCTACATCTTACTTTGCTTGAGAATTTGCACCATAAAATTTCTAAACCTAGAATAACCTTATCCAAGATAATGATATAATCCATAGATATTGCTGATTATTTTAAATAAATTTCGATATATTGGCAATAAAATCCTAACTTTGAGAGTAACCGCGCGGAACAGAGATTATCTAGTTATTCGAGTTGTGAAACATGCATGTGTAAGTTAATTACCCCAATCTCTAAGTCTATTAATAAATATTCAAACTTCGAGGTTATTAATATTAATTACTAATGATGATAGTCATATATTAATGTACTGGGGTCTCTACGTTATGTTAGATATAAGCTGTAAGAAAGTTTCGAGAATATATGGTCTTGTAGTAAAAGTCTAAATGGTTTTGGGCTTAAATTTTAGAGAAATGCTAAAGGTAAGGCTGGCTACCGTTTTTTTAAGTGTTAATATTGTTATTGGTCTAACTAAATATCGGGTCTCATATAATTTAATATAATAATTTTTAGGGAGTATCGTTAGTATTTCGCAACGCTAGACACCACTGGTGCCTAATAGCAATGCTAATTTAAAAGCATTGCTATTAGGCACCAGTAGTGCCTAGCACTTTCTCGACATGTCGCGTTGCGATTAGCCTAATAAATAGCGATATTGACACATGGGAGGATACGTTGAAAGACTACTGATATCTTTTAGCATTTCTCTAAATTTAAACTATATGTGACCCGACACTTAATTAAACCAATAGTGATATTGACACATAGAAAGATACTATAAGCACCATTAATATCTTTTAGCATTTCTCTAAATTTAATTATAATCAATTTATTTGTTGTTCATATATCTTCCTCTCGAGTCTTCACTACAATTATTCATTAGTTAATGCATATATAATTATTGACATGCATATAATAAATTCATTTGCAGATAATTAAAAGTCAGTTACATGATATGTATATTATATATATTTTATCTCCATATCAATTTTTACTAATAAAATCGTTCAAGAGTCATTTTCAAAGAAATGTATAAACAGTATAGTGTCATTTGAACAGTTCATTTTTAACGGTCTCTCGTCTTGTAGTGAATACATTATATAAACATAAATAGATTGGATACGACGGGTTTGTAGCTCCCCCCGTAACATGGAATGCATAATATTCCTTTCTCGGAAAATCAGTTTCCTGCTTGCCAAACAGAAGCTTTAAAGAGAGAAGTAGTATACATGGGGTCACAATTATGCTGGGTGGGGTTCCAATCATCAAAAGCAAAGGGGGGTCAGGCTGCCAACCCATGTGGATTGTCTTTAGGTAAAAGAAACCCATGAGCTTTCTGGTGACTCCATGTGAGCCTAGATAGCTCTGAGTGGACATGGCTACTATACAAACCTATAAAGCTATTACTTCTCATCATCCCCACCTATACATCTATCTATATATCTTTATACATAACCCAACATCTCTTTCTTTTGTCTCCTCTACACCAATAATTATCTTCTAAACATTCTCCATTAATTAAAAATTAAATCATATAGGAGACCTCAGCTATACAATTAGTTTTTAGTCCAATCACATTTTAATTATATAAGAGTATTATAAAAGGTGTTTGAAAAAAAAAAGTTTATATGATGGTCTACGAGAGATCTAGTGAGAGAGAGAATGGTTAGTGAAAAAAGCATACACAACTTTTTTTTTTAAAAAAAATAAATAAATAAAAATTAATCTTACCATCTCTCTCTTGTTTTCATTTTTAATCAATTAAACCACATGCATTTCAGATCTAGTAAACCCCACATCTTCAACTCTATTCATAAATACATTTCTTTTTCTCATACCATATGTATATCTGATCTGACCACTAACTGTAAAAGAAAACAGATATGATATTGAAAGATTAAAATAGGTACTTCTTTTGTAAGTGTATCGATATAATTTATCACTCTCTCTTTTGGGTTAAGTGGAGTGGACCCTAAATAGTCCTCAAGTTCCAATGCTGTATATGGTTACATGAATTTGGTAAAGGATTAGTCTATAGCACAGTTTCCAAACCTAAACTCCCATGTTCTCTCTCCCACCGAGTCACCGACCCACCTCTTCTGCCCACATTCTTTAATAGCCTAATGGGTTAAACCCCACTGTATATCACATTCCTTTGCTTCCTATAAATTAAACCAAATAATAGAATGGGGAAAGAAAAAGACTAGAATTAAACCACTATTTTTGGGGGCACACCACACCCTTATTATACGACTCTTATCTATATAAGAGGGGTCTAAAATGTCACTTACACCTAGCCCTTGTTTGGTCCAATCAAATAAAAAAAAAAATTATATATAAATGTAAGGTAAGATGAATCAGGAAAATTGTTGTAGTTTCCCATCTACTATTATTTTAGAAATGAAAAATTAGAAGTATTAAATGTGCACTCACTGACCAACCAATGACATTGTACCGTTAATTTCTATGCAAACAAACACACACCCTTAGGAAAGATAAGAATTACAAAAACAGAATGGAAATGGAAATATAATTGAATCATGTAAAAAAAAAAATTAAATTAAAAGTTATTAAATTTCTCTGCTCTTATATTGAAATTAATTTTTCTTTTATTTTATAATAAAATAATCTTTTAACTAAAACCATAAAAAAATCATTCCATTTAAAATAAAATAATTTTTTTTATTCTATTTTATTTGATTATCTCCAACAAACAAGCAAAGACTACCTAACTATACTACAATTTTATATTCTTGATGGATTGAGTTGATTGGAGGAATGGATATGGGAGTGCCAAAATCAATCATGAATGATTTGAGTTTCTTATTCTTCTACCTATGGTTTAGTAGCTGCCTCTCTACTTGGATTCTTATTTATTTTTATTGTATAGACTAAAAACTAGATACAGTAGCTGAATTTTTCTTTTATGATTCATCTCCAACTTTCTATTTTAGTCCGTCAGAGCATGGAATCCCACTTATTTTATTTATATGATTATAAAAAATTATTAAGAGTATTTTTAACCAAAAACTAAAATAACTTAGAAATTAAAATAGAAAGTTTTTACTCCAATCTCTCTATTTTAATTATTATTTAATTATTTTAATAATATTTTATAATTTAAAATTGTGAAATATAAACTAATTTAATAAAATAATAAAAAGTAATAATACTTTTAATTAAAATACTATTAAAAATATTTACTATTCATTCTTTATTATTGATAATTATTTTTTGTTAGCTTATTTTATTTTTTTAAAATCTCACTCTTTATTTTAACCAAGAGTGTGTTTAAAAAATATAATTGGAGATTTTTTTCAAAAAAAAAAAATTAATATATAATTAGAGATGCTCTAACTAATTATAAAACATCACATCATAATAATATCATAATAATATTAGGTACCTTGATAGTAATACTCTACATTATTTACAATCAAAATTGTCCATTAAAATTTTGGTGCATTATATAAGGTCACTACTACAAAAATCCCCTTTAGAGGTGGTTTTTAAGTCCTTTCAGCGTCAGTTTTTGCGAAATTCGCTACCGACGCTGATCAGGACGACGCTAAAGAGTTATATGAACCGACGCCATATGGACCCCTATGGCGTCGGTTCCTAGCCAATAACCAACGCCATAGGTGGCGTAGCAATCGACGCCAAAAGGTCACGAATTTCAGTTTTTTCAATTTAATTATATAATTTTAATTACATTTTAATTATATATTTATTAATTTATATATTATTTTATTTAATTCAAATTACAAATTTATTTTTTAAAATGTAAATTAAATATTATTTAAATTTGGGTAAAATACATAATTTCATTTCATAAAAGTAATTAAATATTACACAAACACTAATGTAAAATTAGTCAAAAATATTAATAAGTTAATAAATCTAACTACAAATCTAACTACAAGTTAATCTATAAAAATTACATAATGAAGGAAAATTTTTGGGTCTTTCAACCTCAATCGTCAACGTGCATCAGCGCCATCAATTGTTCTATCCACTTTCGCTGTAGTGGTAACAATTCCGTTTTTGGATCGTATTGCTTCTTACCCCCAAACTGTTAAAAAAATTAAAAATTTATATTAGTTTATATATATGTATATTATATATTTGTTATTATAATAAATATATACTATAATCAATAATTAAAACTTACAGCTTTTTGATCTTGTATGTAACGGCTGGGGTTTGCACGTGCGACGATGTCAGTGATATATTTCAAAACATAAAAACTACATTCTTGGCTTTTAGGTTGTCTTGGACAGTTTACTTGGTTAATTCCTAGCCACGGGCCAAGTTACTCATGTGCGTTCCCTATATACATGAATACCCTGTTTTGAAAAATTACATTAGCATTTCAATTCGTTAGTTAATTTAAATTTGTTACATAAGAAGTCATTAAATTATTACCTTTCGATCATTTGTTCTATTTCTTCGGGAATTGGGCAGCCTTTTACAGGGTTTAAATGAATAATTTTCCTTGGCGTAACCACCACTAGCGTCCAATGCATCCTAGAAAATTATATTAGAATATAAGTAAGATAGTATAAAAATAATTTGAAGTCATAATATAGAAATGAACAATTAGCACTAAATAATTTAATAAAGTTTACCCGATATTCCAAGGAATAAAGAACATTTGGTGGTTGTTATTCATTAATGATAACCAATTAGCCAATCGTCTTGCCGCATCGTCAAACGACTGACTCTTTTCTTCATCGGTGATCCCATGCACTACGAGAAGCTCTGGGTCGTAAAACTTGAAAATTTTCCTCAGACCGTTAATGCTCTCCTATATGTGCCTGCCAAAAAAAATGTTAGTGTCTTATAATAATTTGACTATAATTTGATATAAGGTTAATTAGATTAAAGAAGAGTATACATCATTCCAAACATCATTCCCTGGTTGCCGATGTAGTCACACGTAGCAACCTGCTGCAAATCCTCTCCAGATAACGTGATCTGGGTACGCGGTGCAATGAATCCTCGGGGGACAGGAATTGTGATTATATCACGTTTATCTTTGAGCCTCAAGAATTCATGAATCATCCATTTTAGCGAATTAGGGATCAACGCCATCTTCTCTTCCGTGAACAAGTCATCTTCCCGTGCACCACCGCCTTGTGGAGAAAGCATCAGAGCTTTTCCCTTCGACGCATCACGTCTTGAGGGCGGTTGAGCAAGTGGACCCTAAACAAAACAGAACATAATATGTATATCAAATTTTATCCAAATTCTACCGAAATTTCGGCAGCATAACGGTTGTAATTGAATGCCCCCAAAAATTTTAAACATGCCTGTATAACGACAAATAACACATATATTACAGTAGTTTGTTCATCCATCCCACCGCAGAACATATATTCGCAGAACCTACTTCACTACAGATGAATATTGAAGATATTCAAACTCCACTAATCATTAATAATTAATTTATAAGAGAAGTTACCTCGGTTGTTAGAATTAAGTGTTTAGGCCAAGGAAGGAACATCTGGTATACGTCCCTAACATATCTGCACTCTTCAATTGGGACTGGGATTTCAGCGTCCTCTTGCGGGATTTTCGAAACCATAATCCGGGCATGTGAATCATCGTAGTTCTGGCAATGAACTTGGATTATACCAACATGCACGTACAAATACCCTCGGGCCACAATGTTGTCGATGTTGTCAGAGCAGAGATGTACTTGCTGATTAAGGGCCGCATGGTCATCGAAATTGTACAAGATACCTTGGTCGTTGAGGGAAAAAAACTCCTCAGCATAAGTTTGTGGTTGTACCTCATCCTGAGGAGCGTATGGTTGTGGAACATACGCCTCACCAGCCACCTCTCCTTCTTCCTCTTGTTCGGCAGCGTTTCTCTTCTGCTTAAGGGATTGGACTTCGGCTTTTAATTTTTCAATCTACTTCGCTTGCCGAGCCACAACATCAGACACTTCCCTTTTCCTCCTGCCGAACAGTTGAGATGCCCTGGTCAGGAACCTACAAATCATAAAATGCAAATTAGCTACGATTTTATTTGTGTAACTAAATAAATAACATTTCAAGTAATAGCATACCCAGCAGCCCTGACACGTCCAGGATGCTCTAGTGTCCCGAGCGCCTGCGTCAGGATATCGTTTTGGCCTTGGACCTGAATTTGTCCCTGACTAAGCTTCTCCTCTAATTGAGCCTAATGCACGCATATATTCAAGAAATTAGTATATCAATTATATACACTAACTCATGAGTAAAACTCAATTAAGGATTAATATATACTTACTATCTTCTCTGCAATTTCCTTGTCGTAATCAGTGACAAGTTTTAGACTCTTGGTGCGAGATTTAATCCAAACACGGTGGCGGGAGGGGGGGGGGGGATCTGCAACTTCGAGATCCTTTTTCTACATAACGTTATAACAATGAAATGAGTACCAATTAAATTTTATATCACATTACAGCACATTAAATTTTAAGCATTACTTACCACAGCTTCCCGTACGTTCACCATTCCACTCCGACCACTTCGATGTCTGGATTGAATTTTCTAGGAACGTTCACGTTGATCCTTACTCAATTCCTACAATGCCAAAAAAATACATTAGATACATGTACTTGTATTTAAGAGTTTATCTTAGTGTTAATATAATTAGCGTACCATAAATTCAGGAATTAGTCGACTTTCAACAAATTTGCACCAATCAGCAGCGTCGATCTCGGGGTGCTTTTCAGGGACTTGTGCCAGTCGTCCCAGATCCTTCTCTTTCAAAGCGGGCATTATGATGTCTTTTGTCATCCTATTCTTGAAGTCTTTCATTAACTTCCTAGCTAGGATGAGACAATCATGTTTGAAGGAGTCCGGCACAATGAACCCCGTCTATTTTGCGGGCCTGATATCATTAAAGAAAACATGTTAAATTTCCTCTTCATCACTAACTAGGGAGGAAGATTGTACATAACTAGGAAGACAGTGTTGGAAATTATTTTACCAGGATCTTAGATCTACTCACAAGTATGTTTATTAACATCCTAAATAAGAACTTTCTAAAACGATAAATTAAACACATATAAAGTTTAGGAAACCTTACATTGGGTGCAGCGGAATAATATGACTCCTTCCGTTCAGATATCTAGCCCTTGATTCCTTTCTGTAGCAGAGCATTATCAAAATCTGAACCTGGATCTCTTTCTCTGAATCCTTGATGCTGAATCTCCTTTGCTGATGATCTTTCTTCACGATCTTCCTCACTATGATTGAGGTATCACTTGATGTGTGTGGGCACTACTCTAATCACTAAGGATTTCGAAATTCAAAGGAAGAAGAAAGAAGAAGTGGTAGCTAAAGATAGGGAGAGAGAAGGCTCGGTTTTTTCTCTGAAGGAAAAATAGAAAATTTAAGTGTAGAAATTTAGTGTCAATTTTCTGAAGCCTTCACTATCTATTTATAGCATTCCACTAGGGTTAGGTTTGAATTATTTGGCATTAAAATAATGAAAAAATCAGTTTAAATTTCCTACAAAAGTGGCCAGCCCTATACAAGTGGATTTGGGCCTTACTTTTTGCAATTTTGCAGTTTTATCTTTTCTGCATCTGATTTTCTCAAAAACGCCAATTTTCAAATTCAACCATTGAAATGCCAATTCTAACTATTTAATAACTATAAATAATTATTAAATAATATTGTCATTTATCATATTTATTAATTGAACCATACAAAGTATCATAATTAACAAATATGCCCCTATAAACTCTTTTTTACAATTTCGCCCTTACTTAGTGAAAAATTCACAAATAGACATAGTCTAATTTGAGAATTATAATTGATTAATCAAAACCAATTACATGAGTCTTACAAGCAATATTATCTCAACTAGTGGGGGGACCATGGGTCTATATAACCGAGCTTCCAATAAGTAGATCAAGAATTTAGCACTAAAATTCACTAACTTATTAATTCTTCGTTGAATCCACGCATAGAACTTAGAATTGCACTCTCAGTATATAGAATGCTCTATATGTTCCACCATATAGACACATCATTAGTTATCCATTGTTATAATCCTAATGTGATCAATGATCCTCTATATGAATGATCTACACTGTAAAGGGATTAGATTACCGTTACACCCTACAATGTATTTATTCCTTAAAACACTTGACCCCGTATAAATGATATTTTAGCTTATGTGAAATGAGTACTCCACCATTTATATTCGTTTGGTCAAGCTCGAAGGAGATCATCCTTTGCTTACTATTCGCCAGATAGAAGCTATAGATTACATGTTTATCATAGCGCTCCCACTCAATTGCACTACCGTGTTCCCAAAAAGTACGTATCACCCTGACCAAAAGGTAGGCTTAACTAACAATTCAAGGAACACGAATAGCCTTTCAAGATTGAGCCTAATCATAACAGGATTAAGATCATTTGATCTAGGATCAACTAGGCGATATTGACTTGAATAGATATTACGGTAAGTTTAATTAAATCTAAGTCAAAGTTCAATATCGGTCCCTTCCGATGCATACTCCATGCATCCAACCTGAGCTTTACTTTAACCAATGCTCTGGAAAGAACATAGCACTTCTCCAAATGCAAGTAAACTCTGTTGTAGATTATCATATCAGTAAAACCCTGTGTCTGATAAATCTAGGAAACTTTATTCACATAGTCATGTTTACTTTCCAATGTGTTGACGGCACAATAAACATGATCAAGTATGTGAAAAGGGTTTCAGATGAATTTGTACATTATGTACATATAATCATGAAATAAATAATGTGAACCATGCAACATTAAATGTTATTTCTGATCTATATTAATAAGTAAATCTGATTATATTGAAATAAGTTTTATTTAGGGCATAAAACCCAACAGACAGGCCATGAACTATGACGACTACTTAGAGATCTATGTGGATTTACTCCATCCGCAGACAGACCGAGACGAATGTGTCTTGGTTCAGATTTGAATTCAGGATTTATGTAGTTTACTTTTTTCCAAGCTTGGGGATCTGCAGGATGTCTGAGTTTTCCATCTTTCACTCTCTTGGTCTCATGCCAAATCAAATTTTCAGAATGTTCTGCACTACGATATAATCGTTTCAGTCGCGGAATCAAAGGCATGTACCACATCACTTTTTGGGGGATAAGTTTCCTATTCTCCTTACTCTTATTTAGTTTATGGCGGGATAAACCGCAAGTCGGGCAATAATTCATGTCTGCATATTCCTTACGATATAAAATGCAATCGTTCGGACATGCATGAATTTTTTCATACTTCAATCCTATAGAATTTAACGTTTTTTTCACTTCATAAGTAGATTCCGGGAAGCAGTTGGCAAATAGTAAGATATCTTTAAAAGCAGCTAAAAATTGAGTAAAACATTTATCGCTCACTCCATTTTCTGCTTTTATGTTGTAAAACTTTACCATTGTTGGTAATCTTAGTTTTTTACAACCATCGAACAGGGGTTTATCAGCATCACTAAGAAAATTATCGAATTTCTCAGGATCATTAAGAAATTCCTCCTGTGCTTCGTTAAGCAAGTCCAATGGATAATCATCGAAATCATTACCCTCGATATCATCTACCCCCCGCTTTCCTAATGGATATGGATCATTAGGTAAATATTCGCCATGGTAATACCAATTAGTATAACTTCTATTGAAACCTCGTAAATACACATGGTCCTTAATCATTGTAATATTCCCTTTAGATACATTACAACAATCTACACACGGACAATGAATACGATCGTGATTTTCAGAATTCTTTAAGGCAAACTCTAAAAATGCATCGAACCCTACTTGAAATCCCAGTGTGTCTCTCTCCTCACGCATCCATGATTTATCCATAACAAAAATCCTATCCAAAAAAATTCAGTATTTAGTAACTAATTATAGCTAGTTACTAATTACACAATGTAACTAACTAAGTTTCTCACAATTTATTCATATTAATTTATAAATTACTCAAATTCTCGTTTTAGATTAGTTCATATTATTAGGTTGTTTTGTTGATTAGAATGTTGGTAAAATGTTAAATATTTTTAATAAAAAAAGTTGAGGGGAAAAGTTTTTGGTAAAGCAATAAGGGTATTAACTAATATTTTCCCCTTTTAATTAACTTTTGCTCTTTATTTTCTTTGAAAAATAAAAATCCACATTGAACCTCTCAAATGAAAGAAAAAAAAAATAAAAAAAGAAGGATTTTATATGTTTATTTTGTTAATGTATTTAGTAACTAATTATAGCTAGTTACTAATTACACAATGTAACTAACTAAGTTTCTCACAATTTATTCATATTAATTTATAAATTACTCAAATTCTCGTTTTAGATTAGTTCATGTTATTAGGTTGTTTAGTTGATTAGAATGTTGGTAAAATTAACAAGTTTACATAAATGTGTATATTATTATTTATTATGTGACCTAACTTCTTATCACTATGTTATAATTAACTAGTTATTTGTGTTATGTAAATATTATGAATGGTTTTAGTAAGATTTATCCTAATTCTACCGAAATTTCGGCAGCATAACGGCTGTAATTGGACGTTCCCAAAAATTGTACAAGTGCCTAAAATAACAAATAAAACAGATAAACAATACAAAATTTATCCGCAGTACATGTATTCGCAGAACCTACTTCACTACGGATGAATATTTAAGATATTCAAACTCAACTAACATGCATTGATAATTAATTATATAATAAGAAAAAGTTAGTTAAAGTATATACCTATAATTGCAAGCTCAAATACGCTACACACAAAATTATGCCGAACCTACAATATAAAGAAATACAACGAAATTACAAAATTAATTATTTCATTACTTATAACTAGTTATAAAAAATTGTAACAAGTTACTTAGTTACTAAATTATACATACATATATATAATCAATTATATCTCACACTATTATCTCAAAAAAATAAAATTATATCATACACTAATTCAATTTTAAAATTTTTATTTCTAAACTAATGAAATCCCTCCAATGTCATTCTATTTACAATAAATATATATTACAAAAAATATATAAAATACAATTACAAAATTTATTTCCATAAAAAAATATACACACATTATATACAAATATTCAATAAAATATACAAATACATATATATACTATACATTGAGGTATGAATTATTACCTAATAACCGCAATCCGACGACCACCGTAAAAAATCCCGACACTATACACATAAAACACAATAATATTACTAATAAAATAAAAAAACTCAAATAATAATTTACAAAAACAAAAAATAAAACAATGTACATAATAAAAATGAATAGAAACAATATTTATACCTTAAACGAGGTTGAGATTCAAGGATTTCTCAAGAAAAATGGGTGGCCGGATTTCAAACCCAAACTTTACTATTTGGGTTCGAATGACACTCAAAGAGAGTAAAAAATTAAAACTTTTTAGGTGTATGTTATTAAGTATCGAAAATGGAGGATTTAAAAAAAAAATGGGCTCAAATGGTTGAGAAATGGGGGAGATATGGTGGGGAGGAGGTGGGTTCGGCGAGGGTTTTGCTGAGAAATGGGCTCTCTGGTTTTGCTGGTTGCTGAGTGAAGTGGGAAGGAAGAAGACGATCGAACAACATATACCCTGATTGACCCTATGGCGTCGGTTCCTTCATAGGAACCGACGGCATAGGGTACACGTGTCAGCAAACCGTGTACCCTATGCCGTCGGTTCCTATGAAAGAACCGACGCCATAGGGTCGTCCAGAAAAAAAAATTATATTTAATTTTCAACCGCCTCTAAATGGTATAATGCAATTTTATACCTACGGTTTTTATCAAAAAATCGCCTCTAAATGTTAATTTCGAACATAGCGGGTATTTTCACACCCTTTAGCTTCCCTTTTTATAAATGGGGTTGAAAAAACTACTTCTAAAGGCTAACATTGTAGTAGTGGGTAAAATTTAACCCTCTAATTTCTTTATTTCTATATATAAAGTACAACTATTTAACAAAAATTGTTATATTTATTATGTAATATTATTTATGAATGTCCAAATCACCATATTAATTATTACCATTGATGTGTGAAGTGGGACTGCAGGGAGGCAAACTTCTTTTCAGATTGTCTTCAGTTAGTTGCTGCTATAAATAAGTCTGTCATCCCGGTTTGGCAGCTCTCTTCTCAATTCTTGCATTTGTTTAATTGTCTTTCTTTTGTAGCTCATGGTTGTGTGTTTTGGCTGCTCCGTTCGGCTAACTCGGTGGCTCACAACGTGGCGGCTTGGGCTGCGTCTCACAATATTTTTCGCCCCCTGTTGGAAAGGGAAGTAGCACCCTTTGTTGCTACTATAAAATGATTTCTCTTTGCTGGTTTTTAATGAAGTTTCTGTTATAAAAAAAAATAAAAATTATCACCATTGATGTTTGATTGTATTTTTCTTTATTACATATTAATTTAGTTTCCCATTCCTTTAGTCAATACTTTTGTATAAATAAGAGTTCACCCCATTGAAATAAACAACTGAGAAATTCTCATTCACTTAATTTCTCTTTATCTCTTCATCATTATCTTCTACTTCTTCTTCTTCTTTTAATTTCTTCTTATCTATTTTATATTATTCTATATTATTTTATAACACGTTATCAGCACGAGTCTTTACCCAAGCCTCTGTTAGGTTTTATGCCCTAAATAAAACTCTTTACAATCTGATTAGTTATCAATATAAGAAATTTGAAGTGATTGATGTTTGCATGAATTTTACATGCTAATGGTTTAATATGTTTAATATGTTTATTACATTCATACACACAAAATCAGTTAAATCCAGATCATATGTTTATTCACAATTACAGTATCGTCAACACAGTGGAATGTGATCGTGATCATATGAATCAAAAGTTTTGGTCCCTGTTTCATCAGTGTTATTGGATTTACACTAATGTGATAATCAGCGATGATGTGTACTTACACTTGGAGTAAGTGTTATGTTCTTTCCAGGACATTAGCAAAGTATACTAGTTCGAATGTATGGAGTATACATTGGACTGGACCGATATTGCAACTAAGTTAAGATATTACAAACTTACCGTTATACATATCTTTCCAAGTCAATATCAGTAGTTGATCTTAAGATTAAAAGAATCTAAATCCTGATATGCTTGGGCTCAACTCAGGAGTGCTATTCATGTTCTTTGATTTATTAGTTAAGCCTACTTTTGGGTCAGGGTGATACGTATATTTTGGGAACATGATAGTATGATTGAGTGGGAGTGCTGAACATAAATATGGAATCTATAGCTTCTACTGGTGTATAGAAGTTAAGTGATGATTCCCTTCGAGCTTAGCAAATAGAAGTAAATGGATGAGCTCTTGTTTAACTGACTAATTATTAGATCATTAAACACCATTTACAGGTAGCTAAGTGTTTTAAGGGGCAAAATACATTGAGGGGTGAGAACGGTAAAGAAATCCCATCTCGATGTAAATCATCTATATAGAGGATCTTTAAATCACAATAAGATTATAACAATGGTTAAATGAGATAGTATATTGGTATCGTGAAACATACAATATGCTCTATATAAGTCTGAGAGTGCAATTCTAAGTTCTAAGAGTGGATTCAACGAAGAATTAATAAGTAGGAATTTACTTGGTAAATTTGGTTCACTTATTGGAAGCTCGGCATATAGCTCCATGGTCCCCATTCTAGTTGAGAACATTCGCTTATAAGACTCATTAATTGATTCGTGATTGATCAATTATAATTCTAAAGTTAGACTATGTCGATTTTATGAATTTTCACTATTCGGGGTGAAATTGTAAGGAAAAGAGTTTTCCAGGTTTATTTATTTATTAATGGACTTTATATGTCTAATTAATAATTAAATTAAATGACAATATTATTTAATAATGTATTTTAATTATTAAATAATTAGTTTTGGCATTTAAAAGGTTAGAATTGGAAAATTGGCATTTTTGAGAAAATAGAGATAAAATTTGATAAAATTGCAAAATTAAGTGGGGCCCATTACAACACCTATGGCCGGCCACTTATAAGGCTTTTTCAAATTAATATTTTCATTATTTTAATGCCAAATAATTCTAAACCTAAACCTAGTAAGTTGCCTATAAATAGAAAGTGATGGCTCATTCACAATACATGCTTTCATTAGCTTTACGACGAAATTTCTCTCTTCGAAAATCGAGCCTTCCCTCACTCTCTACCTTGGCCGAAACCTCTCTCCCTCTTTTCCTTCATCTTTTTCGTGACCCTAGTGAAAGAGTAAGTGCCCACACACAAGAAGCGTAACTCAATCATAGATTGGAAGATCGTGAAGGATCAAAGCTTGAAGAAGAAGGAGATTCGGGCTCGGATCTTGATTATACTCTGCTACGAAAGGAATCAAGGGTTAGAGATCCGAGTGGAAGGAGACATTTATTCGTGCATCAATGTAAGGTTTTCTTAACTTTATATGTGTTTATTTTATCGTTTTAGAAAGTTCATATTTAGGATGTTAATAAACATACTTGTGAGTAGATCTAAGATCCTGGTAAAATAATTCCCAACAACTGGCCTCAGAGCCATGGTAATTGATTTACTTGCATGTAATTTGGACTTTAAAACGATTGTTTGTATGTTCTTTGGATGGTATTATGTTGTATTGAGTGTTATTTGATGATTGATTGATGATTATGAAATTTTCGTGAAAAATAATTGTTATTTCGGTTCTGGAATTATTTTTATTGGATAGTATGGAAAAAATTAAGCAAGTTAGCCTTTTACAGAACTCAATTTGGATTTTATTTGAATTAGTTATGATTTTTTGAAGATTTGACAAAATCGGAAATTTGTCTTGATAGTTTCACACGATCGCAGAGCTGTCCGTACAGTTTCGATTTTTTTCAATTTTCTTCAATTTTTCATACCTTTTCATGGAATTAACTTCCAATTTTTTTGTATGGTTTTATATATATACTATTACTATTCCTAATTCAATTCTAATTATCATTTTGAATTAATTTAATTTTTTTTATTTAATTCAAGATATTAGTGTAATTTGAATTTGAATAGAACTAGTATTTATCTTTTTGCTTAAAAATCTATCTTATTTTTAAATTTGATTATATTTTTTTTAAATTTAAGGTCAGATATTTTTTGATATTTAAAATATCTTTTAAGATATTTATAATATCTTTTAAGATATTTAAAAATATCTTATCTTTTAAGATATTTATAATATCTTTTAAAGATATTTATAATATCTTTTAAGATATTTAAAAATATCCTATCTTTTAAGATATTTTAAAAATATCTTATCTATTAAGATTTTTTAAATCTTTTTAGATATTTTGACCTTATTTAAAATTTAAAATAAGATGTTTATAATCATGTAATTTTAAATAGATATAAGATATTTTGCTAACTTTTAAATTTTGTTATTTTATTTATTTAAATTAAATTTAAAAATCTGAAAAGATATTTTATTTATCTTTTCTAATTTTTATTTAATTTTTATTTTTAAAATAACATTTAATTTTTAAAAAAAGTAGTTAGCAAATTTTGAAATGATATTTAGGTTGGTTGAAACCTAATTTTTCAAATAGTAGGTTTAATTTTAAATATTTATTAATTTCGAAATTTTAAATTTATTTTATTTTCGAAATTAATTAAATTTTTTTTATTTTTTGAAATTAATTAAAATATTTTATTTAATTATTTATTTTTCGAAATTATTTATTTAAAATTAAATAAATCCTACTTCCAACTATCCAAATTTAACCTTGTTGCAGAGTATGTGTTTTTAGCTTGTATGTAAGTTTTAAAAAACCTATTATTACTTGATTGCAAATAGCCATGGTTACTTTTTGCCGTATCTAATGATACGATGGCTCCCTTGGTCAAGTAAATAATTTGTAACAGGTAAATTTTACAATCTTCTTTCATCTGTGTATGACCTAGCAACATGATAGGATCCATCCAAAGTGTGCCTGTGTGAGCCTATATGTTTATTTTATTATATAGATGCATATAGGTTGTTGCTAAATAAAATGTCACACCATGATAGATTTTATTTAGGTCCATTTAGTTATTGGACCTATTCAATTAATAACAGTTATTCATTTTAAGGTTAAATTCCTCTCTTTTGGGCCTTGTGTGAGAGTTGGGTGCCATAGAAGTGGGTACGACATACTGAACCCAGCACCCCCTCACATGAACTACCCCAATTGTGAAGGCCCATTTGCTCGATTTGAATAATCGTACTAGGTTAATTATAATAGTTTGACCTAATAAAATTGAATTAGCAACATAATTAACTTTTAAAATATATGAAAATTTATTTTCATTTTAATATTTTAAAGTTAATTTTAAGAAAAACACTTTTAGTTTAGATATTATTTCTAGATAAACTATTTGTATTTTTCTTGTATTTAATTAAATATAGAATTTTAACTAACTAAGATTCTTTCTGGAGCTTATTTAATTAAATATTCCTATTTAAGTTATAAATTAGTTGTATCAACTGATTTTTCTTAACTAACTTAAATTTGAATATTTGATTTAAATTTTAAATCAAGTTGAGGAATCTTAGGCATTAGTTATTAAAGATTCTTAAGATATTTTTTAAGTTAATATCTTTTCAAATATTAACTTGAAATGGAATATCTTAGATATTTTTTTGTTAATATCTTTTCAAATATTAACTTTAAAAGATATCTTCAAATTAAGTGGTTACAACTTAATTTGTGATATTTAATTAAATCTAGATTTGAAATTATTTAAGTTTTAGATTTTTTCTATATAACTTAAATTAGATATTTTTCAAATTTTGAAAAGATACTTAGTCAAATAAGATATTTTCTAGATAGTAATTTCTAGACTACTTATTATTTCTAATACTAATATAGGAAAATATTATACTTTTGTGAAATTAATTATTTAAATAATTAATTTTGGTACAATTTTATTAAGTATATTTTTCCTAGTATTAAATAGAAATTAATAATTAAGGCTTCTCTACACTTAATTATTTATTTCTTGAATTTAATACAATTAATTAAGTTGAAAAATCTAAATATCTAAGTTGATTTTCATCATGATACTTAAATATTTATTGATTTTTCATGACACTTAATTAAATCGAAAATTATTTTTAGGTTGAAATTTAATTTTTCAACATAAATTTAAATAATTTTCAAAATATATATTTTTCTTTATTTTATTAATCAATTTCGAAATTGCATTTTAATTATGCAATATTTTCGATTTTTTTTTTTTGAAAAATAGATTGAGTTGTAAATTAATTATTTATTTTAATTAATTCTTGGACCAACTCAAGTCAATGATTTTTTCATTTAATAGATTAATTTAAAATAAGTGAATTTAAAATATATATATATTAGAAATTGAATTAACTAGTCAAAAGAATATCTAGATAGGTGATATTTTTGCTTGAAGTATTGCTTTTCTATTTTTATTATTTTCGAAAATTGTATAATTTTTTTTATACTTAATTTTCGAACCCAATAAATATATTCTCAAAGGAAATTTTTAAGTTGTTAATTATTTATTTAATTCATCTTAAATTAATTTCCTTAATATTTATATTTAAGATTATTACTAAGATGGAAATAATTAATTTTATTTCAATCACCATCTAGTATAATTTTATAAATATTATATTAAATTCTTATTTTTGAATTTTAATTCTTAAATAGAATTTAATGAGATTTATTTATTAGAATAATAAGAAAATACATTTTAAACAATGAGCTTTATTATTATTAAGATATTCGATCTCCATTGTGGGTTTTACACGCGTTTGTTTTAGTGAGTAATCCTCCCTAATGGAGGAACGTTCATTAGCAATTTCGCACCGTTTAATCTCGCATGATAAGTGGTTTGCAAGTGTTTTATATGGTATAGATCACCCTAATGGTGGCGACCATATTTGACTTGCAAATTGCGAAACAATGGTAGAAGCTCATGAGATAGAATAGCCTTGACTCTCGCCTAAACGGGACAACGCTGGATTCTGATCTTGATCGACTAAAAGGTTGCTAGAATGTTTAACATTTTAGATGAGCTGACAACTCTATTCAATGGATGGTAGCTTTGACTCTCGCCTAAACGGGACACTGATATCAGTTTGTTGAAAACCTTGGAAATTATTTAGGATTGAATTTTTAAGTATTTTCTCATATCATTCCTACTTGCTATGTGCTTATAATTTCTGAATTGATTTTGTGTGTTAAACCATTATTAATTTCTATTTGTTGATTTCTATTATTTTGTAGTATCCTGTTTGTCAAAATGAATCCCATGTTATCACTGTTGACTGAAAATAAGCTGAATGGATCTAACTTTAATAAATGGAATGAGAACATTAATATTGCTCTCATAGGAGAAAGTGCCTTGTTTGTTTTAAGCGAGCCGTCACTGAAGTGCACAGGGATAATGCATCCAAAGCCGTGAAAGAAAAGTATGAACGTTGGCGAAGGCAAATGACAAAGCTCTATACTTTATGCTTTCTAGCATGGTTGACACCCTCGAAACTCGGTTTTCTAAAACCGAGAATTTCTTTGAAGTTATGACGAAGTTAAATGAGCTATTCGGTAAGGCATCACTTCAGTCACGCTTTGACGCGACTAAGAAGTACATTAACGCACGGATGGAACCTCATCAAAACGTGCGTGATCATGTTCTCCTCATGTCCAGTTATTTCCAAGAAGCCCAGGATCATGGTCTTTGAAATGGACAGTGCTACTCAAGTAAGTCTTATCTTGAACAGCCTGACTCCAGCATTTCTACCATACACATCAAATTATGTCATGAATAAGAAGGAAATTGACTTTCATGAATTAGTCAATGACCTTCAAACTTATGAAAATTTGATTGGAGGACCCAAGAAGAAAGGGAGTAAACCTCATCCTGGTAATGGTAATGGGACGATGAAACCTGAAGCAAATGTCGCCTCTGCTTCAAAGCCCAAATCGAAGAAGAAGTGGAAGAACACCAAGAAGCGAACAAAAGTCATGAAAAAGACTGCTCCTTCTGGTGATGCTACACTTAAAGGAAAGTGTTTCCACTGCAATGAAAAAGGCCATTGGAAACCCCAATGTCCTAAACTTCTTGCAAAGAAACAAGGTATTTCCTTTCATAAACTTTAAGAGTTTTAGTGAATTATTATCCAATTGGATTTATAATTCTGGACTAACTTTGTTTATTTGTTTTCTTCTTCTTATAGGCCAAGCTACTTGAACTCAATTGAGTTGGATCAGCAAGCTGGACCAAGGGTGAAATCGTCCAGATGAAGATGAAGCTCTTCAATTTATTTTTTGAATTAATTGTTTTAGTTTAAAGACAATTTGGATTTCAAATTTTAGTTAGGGATATTTATCCCTGTTTCTCTCATATTGTTGCAATATTTTTTTATTATTAATAAAGTTTATTTTTTTCGAAATTCCCTATTGCAATTTATGAGATTGAGCTTCATTTAATTTATCTTCATCAATTATTACCACATTATATTTGTATGTTTGTATGTGTAAGTGTTTTTATTATTGATGCAAATTCTATAATATTTACAACTCTTCATAGAGTTATATTATATAAACATTAGAAATTATTTCTATGTTTATCATAATTGTTAATTCTCATACAATTATTAAGAATTTGTTTAATAAAAGGATCTTATGATCTGATAGGGGTGGAGAAAAGTTAAGAAAACTATGCAGTTCAACGATCTTTTATATCTAATGAACTCTGGATAGTATTCAACTCCACATAAACTCTATCACACTTAGAGAATCATGATCTTTACAACCTTTAGGGGTGGATCATAATCTCTATATACTTAGGGGTGGAGGTTATCCATAGTACCCTATATGTATATTCTTAGGGGTGGAGTCTATTCCACAATTCCCTATGAAACACATATCTTGTTTAAACATAGAAGTAATATAATGAGTCAGCTATTGTCAATATAAATTCTTGATCTTGATTGTATGTTCCATTTCGTTTTTACTGTTGTAAGTAAAAGCTTGATACCTTTGAAAGTTCTTTGTTAAAGTTTCACACTACCTTAATTGAGTGGGAGAATTTTAAAGTTCTATACCCATCTTCATTAGGTTGATAATTGTGATAGGTACTTAAGAACACTACTGAAAAGCAAATCTATCCATTCACATGGATAGATATAGCTTATCAGAATTATGAGAATAAGATAAAGAACTCTAGTTCAGTCCATTCGAATGACTTGAACCAAGAATTCTTAATCCTCATAAAATTTTATGGTATCTTAATTTTGATTACTTTAATCTCTGGCATGTATTTTTCATTTCAAATACTAGTCTGTTTAGTTGATGACTTAGTCTTGACTTAAAGTTTCAGACTAATACAAAAGTCACAACTAGGTAACTCTCTAAACAATCAGAGGTTAAAAGTATTATTTAACCAGACATCTGCTATTGAGTGGGAGCTATCTGAGATGTAATCAAATAGGGAACATTAGAAGATATTCAAGAAGGATTTATGAAAGTGATCTATATGTCAGATATTAAGGAACTGTGTATCAGTTGTCTTTGTATCACACCATCTAATTTCGAAATTCTTAAGATGGTGCTTACTTTGGGGGTGGAGGAATTATTGTATAATAATTCAAGCTCTACCAGAGAAGAACTATAACTTGGTCTATTCGAAAATACCAGAAAGTTATATCACTGAAGAAAAGTCTACACTGTATTATCTCAATTACATATTTTAAAATATGAGAGATATGTCCTCTGTTAATTCAGATGTACTTTTAAAACAGTAAAGATTTCAGTATCCCTTGATGAGTAAAGCATATAGTAAAGGATGTTTCATAAGAGTATTTATGAACTAGTTTCCAGAAGTTTGGGTGGATTCAAATATACTACACTTGATCTGAAGATCAAGACATCAGATTGACCTATTTGCGCAGTTTGTTTTATATTAGTGCAAGTGGGAGTTTGTTAGGTTTTATGCCCTAAATAAAACTCTTTACAATCTGATTAGTTATCAATATAAGAAATTTGAAGTGATTGATGTTTGCATGAATTTTACATGCTAATGGTTTAATATGTTTAATATGTTTATTACATTCATACACACAAAATCAGTTAAATCCAGATCATATGTTTATTCACAATTACAGTATCGTCAACACAGTGGAATGTGATCGTGATCATATGAATCAAAAGTTTTGGTCCCTGTTTCATCAGTGTTATTGGATTTACACTAATGTGATAATCAGCGATGATGTGTACTTACACTTGGAGTAAGTGTTATGTTCTTTCCAGGACATTAGCAAAGTATACTAGTTCGAATGTATGGAGTATACATTGGACTGGACCGATATTGCAACTAAGTTAAGATATTACAAACTTACCGTTATACATATCTTTCCAAGTCAATATCAGTAGTTGATCTTAAGATTAAAAAGAATCTAAATCCTGATATGCTTGGGCTCAACTCAGGAGTGCTATTCATGTTCTTTGATTTATTAGTTAAGCCTACTTTTGGGTCAGGGTGATACGTATATTTTGGGAACATGATAGTATGATTGAGTGGGAGTGCTGAACATAAATATGGAATCTATAGCTTCTACTGGTGTATAGAAGTTAAGTGATGATTCCCTTCGAGCTTAGCAAATAGAAGTAAATGGATGAGCTCTTGTTTAACTGACTAATTATTAGATCATTAAACACCATTTACAGGTAGCTAAGTGTTTTAAGGGGCAAAATACATTGAGGGGTGAGAACGGTAAAGAAATCCCATCTCGATGTAAATCATCTATATAGAGGATCTTTAAATCACAATAAGATTATAACAATGGTTAAATGAGATAGTATATTGGTATCGTGAAACATACAATATGCTCTATATAAGTCTGAGAGTGCAATTCTAAGTTCTAAGAGTGGATTCAACGAAGAATTAATAAGTAGGAATTTACTTGGTAAATTTGGTTCACTTATTGGAAGCTCAGCATATAGATCCATGGTCCCCATTCTAGTTGAGAACATTCTGCTTATAAGACTCATTAATTGATTCGTGATTGATCAATTATAATTCTAAAGTTAGACTATGTCTGATTTTATGAATTTTCACTATTCAGGGGTGAAATTGTAAGGAAAAGAGTTTTCTGGGTTTATTTATTTATTAATGGACTTTATATGTCTAATTAATAATTAAATTAAATGACAATATTATTTAATAATGTATTTTAATTATTAAATAATTAGTTTTGGCATTTAAAAGGTTAGAATTGGAAAATTGGCATTTTTGAGAAAATAGAGATAAAATTTGATAAAATTGCAAAATTAAGTGGGGCCCATTACAACACCTATGGCCGGCCACTTATAAGGCTTTTTCAAATTAATATTTTCATTATTTTAATGCCAAATAATTCTAAACCTAAACCTAGTAAGTTGCCTATAAATAGAAAGTGATGGCTCATTCACAATACATGCTTTCATTAGCTTTCTGACAGAAATTTCTCTCTTCAGAAAAACTGAGCCTTCCCTCACTCTCTACCTTGGCCGAAACCTCTCTCCCTCTTTTCCTTCATCTTTTTCGTGACCCTAGTGAAAGAGTAAGTGCCCACACACAGTAAGCAGTAACTCAATCATAGATTGGAAGACTGTGAAGGATCAAAGCTTGAAGAAGAAGGAGATTCGGGCTCAGATCTTGATTATACTCTGCTACAGAAAGGAATCAAGGGTTAGAGATCTGAGTGGAAGGAGACATTTATTCCGCTGCATCAATGTAAGGTTTTCTTAACTTTATATGTGTTTATTTTATCGTTTTAGAAAGTTCATATTTAGGATGTTAATAAACATACTTGTGAGTAGATCTAAGATCCTGGTAAAATAATTCCCAACAGCCTCAAGGTAAATATTTTATTAAAGTTCTTGAATTATTTTAAGGTCACGATACACTAAATATATATTTATATATATACTCATCTAACTGAAATAATTTCAAAAACCCCTTTTTTTTCTTCTATCTAATTTTTTATTTATATATTTATATATTATATATGTATATTTATGTTCTTATTCTTATATGTTTATTATTGAATTCAGATATATATATATATACATATATTGTATACTTTTATTGTTTATCTATGATATGATAGAGAAAATTTATATAAATTATACATATATCCAGAAAATTATGTATCATCGATAAAATATTGCATATATCCTGAAGATTATGCGTCCTCAATAAAATCTTGCATATATCCTGAAGATTATGCAAACGTAATATTCATTATATAGTTGACTGATATACAATGAAAGAGATGTACTCATATTTATATATATATTCTTGTATTGAAAAGTAATCTAATATCGATATAGGTTTTGACAAACATTTCATGAAGTAAATATTTTATATTTTTCAAAAAAAATATTGTATTTATGTGAATACAACTAAAGAATCATTAAAAATAATTATTATTGATGTAATTTTATAGAGGGTTTTGAATACCCAAAAAAGAATGTTAAGAAAATTGCATTGAAACATCAAAGTATAAGAATAACAATGAACATGACTAATGTTATTTAAATACATGAGACATGTTTTTATTGTTCATCATTCCCTGCAGAGAATGATACGAATTGAATTCAATTACTTTTAAAGATTGTTCGTATTCTACATATTAGTCATGTTATTGTACATTATTATTACTTGCAATATTTATATAGGAAATTATTGCATGCGATATATATTAAAGGTTATGCAAAAAATTGTATTCATATATTCTTTGAAATATTGTAAAAAAAATTGCTGAATAATTTCTTATGGATGAACAATTAATAATTTTTTAAGAAATTTATAATAATGTTCTACTTGTTCAACGTCATTCCCTGAAATGAATGCAATAATTTTAAATAATCGATGACATTATTTACTACTCAAATATTTCCAGAAGAATGTGGAAACAACCAAAAGATGAAATACCACACACAATCAAAGTGCATGAAATCTATAAATCATGTACATGTGGAATTGAATAATAGTAGTCACATACCTGTAATACGGACACACGAATAATCAAGATAAAATTATATTTGATTATTGAGTAGAATGTGAATTGTACATATATTTTAGTATATCACAAATTTATTGTACATTTAAAATATTTAAATATCATTCCCTGAAGAGAATGAATATACATGAAATTCTATTTCAAAGAATATAGATTTTACATATATTGGTAATGCTAGAAGCAAATTACTATATACATATTTTATTATTTCTTGAAATCAATAGTTTCAAACTATTGTTGGTACAAAATATGTATATATACATTTACTATTTAATTCAGTTTGCATATTCCCAGAAGTGAATATATAATTTACTTATATTTGTTAGTGATCTAATATAATCTTATATAGTCAAAGTGATAAAGATTCACAAAATAGATTATTGGAAAAGCTTCCTGAAGAAGTCTTACATACAATTGCTACTTGGAGAAGTAAAATATCTATGTATGTACCTAGATGTATAACTTTTATCTAGTTATGAAAGTGACAAGAAATAACTTATTGTATGTACTGGTTGTACATTTAAATATATAATATATCAAGTCATGATAATTAGATTGATGAATAGTCTGTTAATAAATTAGACGACTCGTTAGAAAGATACGGGGAAAAATGAATGATATATTATGGTTATATCTATTTGACCATTACAATAACATGATGGAGTTGTCATGTACTTTTTAAATTATACACATCATTGAATTGATGATAGTGATTCCTGAAAAAATATAAAGTTTGATAAACATATTAGTAACTCCTGAAGAGTGTATATGTTTTGAAGAATAATATAATTATTTTACTCGTGTATATAAAAATAAAACTTGTAATGATTACTTATATATTGTAGTAATTTTACATTACCTTATGAAAGTTTCATTGAAATACAAATTATAGTGAACCCAAAGTTTATGAATTGAGTTATATTGATATGATCAATCATATGCAATAAATTGTCAAAGGATTTGACTAAATTTTGTTGAAGAACTAGAAGATTCTTCTCATTGTTAATTTATAAGGCTCAAAAGAAGAATGTGCATATATTTGCACATAGAAAATATTTAAATTATATTTCTTTAACAATCTTGAGCCATTATTAGATTTTTATTGCATAGTTTCTTATCGATGTGATAAGATCATATGATCATGGATTTATTCCTACTAGTGTATTAATATTATTACATATCACAATTTTTAAAATTCTCTCGCGCGATCAGGAGAAGAGAAGCAGTTGGGATCGATGATAACTTTTGACAAATGATCCTTGCACAAAGTATATAAGAACGATATAGTTCAAAATGATATATACCAACTACAAATCAATATTATTCAAAGTTGAGTTAGAATGAGTTAAAAACGCCTGAAGCGTAAATGAACAATGTAAAAATAAATATTCATTTGATTTGTCCTAAAGTTATTAAATCTAGAGGTACTCATGAAGATACCTTAATGTTATAAAGTATTGATGATTTAAAAATGATAACCGTGATGAAAACGGTACTCTAGAAGAGACTCCGAAAAGAAGTTAGACATAACACATTTGATCATATTGAATCCCTGAAGTGGTTCCATATAGGTACCTATAAATGATAATTAAACATATTGGAAAAATATGTAATTTAAAGAGATCTCTATAAGTTATGTCAATATGGGAGGAAATTATCATAATGAAAATTTTGTCGACAATAGATGTTGAATGTTTGCATATACAATAACTAACATGAGATAGCAAGGATCATGGTATCAGATTTGTCGAGAATTATCGACATACATTTTGTTTTTGGCCAAAATATTATGACGCAATCCAGGCAAGTTTACTCGCATAAAGTGAAATAAGACCTGTAGGGTGTGCAAATAAATATTTCTAATGAGAAATTTGCATATGTATTTGTACAAAATGAATTGATGTACAAAGTTTGCATAGACATGAAATTGATTGAAGTAAGGCTTAAATATTGAGAAAATATAATCATGATTTGATTATAGCCTGGAATAAATTTTATGAGGATTTATAAGCGTCACATAAATGTTGCAACAAAAGGTTATTTATTTGGAGCTCCTAATATAGTGAGAATTTGAAATATGCCTTATCTAAAAATTCTAAGAAGAATTTAATACATATCTTAAGTGATGTTAATTCAAAGTCGCGCGCACTGTATGACAAAGATCTTTGTATGAAATAAAGATATGTAAGTAAATTATTATTTGAAAAACACGTATGGTTGTCTATGCAATAGAAATTCGTAAATTATACTATAGACTCTTGGAGAGTTTTTGAATGTATTATAAATGATTGAAGAACAAACTTTTATTTCTTTTGTATATCGAGAAATATTAAATGTATAAAGTTTGTTCATTAGTAGTGAAGTCCTGAAGTACTTCATATGCATAAAAAAATTATAGATATATGATCATTTGATATGAAAATTAAGATCATACAACAAGATGGAACAAATATATGGTCTTGGAGTACCATCATTGTCACAAATGAAAGAATATAATCACAATTATTTTCCACTATCATGACAATTTGTGGCATAAATACATAAGTTTAACTCCCAGATGTAAATAAATACCCAAGTTTAATTTTTGACGATAATAACACCTAAGTTATATTTCTGGAACTCTGTAGGTACCTAAACATTAAATGTCAAATCATTATCTATGTGTCATTTTCTTATTAGTACATATAAATTATTTTTTAAAAAAAAATTAAAAATTCATGACTTGGACCAATTTACTTAATATTTAACAATCAGGTACCTACAGAGTTCCAAAAATATAACTTAGGTATTATTGCCGCCAAAAATTAAACTTAGGTATTTATTTACAACTGGGAGTTAAACTTAGGTATTTATGCCACAAATTACTCTATAATTAAGTTTTATTTGTCTTGATTTATTCTATAAAAATTTACAAAAATACTGAAATTTGGGTCAACTTTTACAAAAATACTGTCACACGAAAATCTTTTAAAAAATACTGTGTTTTTATAAAACACCAGTAAAACACAAGGCAGAACAACTCAAAACAAGAGTAGAACAACTAAAAAATACCAGTGAAAACTTAACACAGTATACTGCAGTATGAAACTTATAAAAAAAATACAGTAAAAAAGTAAAAAATACTGCCTGACAGTATTTTTGTAAAAAAATAGCAAAAATTAGTATACCATGTAAATTTCCTCTATATTAAAATCTTAAACACTCTACACTACATAATATTAATTACTTCTAAATAAGTCCTAAATATAATGTGTTGAAGAAACTTTCTTATATATGTTAAACCCTAGTCATCAATCGAAGTACACCTTTTATGTAAAGAAAAAGAAGAAAATAATGAAGAAGATAATTAATATACAAACACATGTGAAAAATGTAGCATGTTTGGCAGATAGTGGGGAAGGCTAACCGGATCGAATAACAAACTGTATTATTACTATTATAGTTTTTATTCTTAATTTAACTAACCCTTTCTAATAGAACTAAACTATAATTTATTATGTGTACTTTATTTTAGCTAAGATTCATGGAATATACATGTGTCAAGCACGAACGTCCAACAGCCAAAAATTTCTGCAGTTACCAAAATGTGCAATCAAACTTGATTGAATAACATTGCACCCTGTCATAGATGTACATTTATTTATCTTATCTTCTTCTATATAAAAATATTTATAAATAAAAATAAATAAATAAATAATCGGATTAACAGAATGGATAAATCTACGCACATGACTGCCTTACATTAGGATGTTCTTCTTATATACAATCACAACAATTCAAGGTTCATACATATAAAATTGACCGTATGCATTAATTAATAAAAAGATAAAATTAATATTACGTTTCATGAGTATTAGACCATACATAATTTTTGAGAAAAGGCTCAAAAAAAAATATGAGCCAATGGATATGGGACCACAGTCACCATGAGAAGAAAATTATAGCAAATAACATCCAATTATATATAATAAATAAATGTTTTTATTTCAAAGCTTATAAAAAAAATAACTCTTTCATACTATTTATTTTTTATATTATCTTTTTGTTAATTTTTTTCATATTTTTTTTAGAATTAGAAGTAAACTACTTAAATATTATAGTATATTTATATTAATTTTGTTAAAAATTTTTTATTTTAAAGTTATGTCGATTTTTTAAATTTTTTATGGGTTATTGTAAGTTGCTGGTATATAGATTTTAGGGAATTACTACCCCATATACTATTTTTTTTTTAACTTTTTTTTTTAAAATTTACGGTTTAGATTTCTAAAGTGGTTTCTCTGATGGTTTCTATGTGGGTTGCTATACAATTTTTGGTTTTGATTTAGGTTGTTTTGTAAATTGCAATAGGTTCCTATGTAGAATTCCTTAAAAATGAAAAAAAAAAAAAAAACTGTTTAGAAGTGTAAATATAAAAAAGCTCCTAGATTTTATTGTATAGTATAGTATAATTTTATTTTATTTTATGGTATATTTTTATTATTAAATGATATTTATTTATTATTTTACTAGCTATGTATAATATTGGTATAAATTTTATTAACATAATATAAATATTTTAATATATGTATATAATTTTATTGGCATGCTAGATATATTTTATTATTTTTTTTTTATATATTTTAATTGTATAATATATTATTTATTTTAAATAATATTTAATTAGTTTCTATTTTATTATATATAATGGTGCTATATAATTTTATTGTCATGGTATATATATTTTAATTGTGGTATATAATTTGGTTAGTTTAGTAAATATATATATGGAATACTTTTAATGGGTATTACCTATTAATGGGTAATAAATAAATTTAACTATAAATATTAATTTTAAAAATATTAAACCATTAGATTTTGGTCTGATAGCGAATAATAAAAGAGAAATTTGAATTTCTATGTTTAATTTACCTACTTAATTAAAAAAAAATATCTCTTTTTACACTATAGCAAAAATATGTTTATATGAAAAATATTTAAGTCAAATTCAACTTTTTTTATCACTTTTTTGCCAAAAAAACTTTTTTTATTATTTTTTTTTTCAGTTGATGGACCAATTACAGTCCATATAATGTAAAAATGAGAAATTTTTCTAATTAAATAGAAAAATTAATCATAAAAACTCCAAGTTTTCTAATATTACCCATTCATAGGTAATACCCATTAAGAGTACACATATATATATATATTAGTAATATATATTTTTTTTAATTATAATTGTTAGTATATATGTTTTGGTGAATGATATATGTATTTTTTGTTATACAGTATATTATTTTTTAAAATAATATTCATGCTCTAATATTTTTTATTCTACTTTTGTTGACATGACATATAATTTTATTATCATTCTATATATTTTTATTTTTATTTATTGTTATTTTATATATATATAGATATATTTCTATTGTAAGGTATATATTTTATGTTATGTGTTATATACGTTTTATTTTATAGTATATCATTTTATTTTAGATCATGCATGTTTAGTTTTTATTTTATGACATATAAAGGTGATATATAATTTTGTAAGTATGATATAATTATTTTATTGTTATATATAATTTTGTTAATATGGTATATACAATTTTTTTTAATAATATTATTTTATTTTTTATTGTAGGTAAATATGTTTTGTTGTATGGTATATGATTTTTGTTGTGTATAGTATATTATTTATTTACGATGATATTTAATTTCTATTTTGTTATACATAATGATTATATATTAATTTTTTTTGATATGTATACAAATTTTAATAATGGTATGTATAATTTTGTTAGCATAATATATATATTTTGAGTATTAATTTAGTATTGTTATAATTTTTTTATTGCATGTATAATTTTATTACTACGGTATATTAATTTTTCAGCAATACAATATATTCACTACTACAAAAACCCCCTTTAGAGGCGGTTTTTAAGCCCTTTCAGCGTCGATTTTCGCGAAATTCGCTACCGACGCTGATCAGGGCGACGCTAAAGGGTTTATAAAAACCGACGCCATATGTACCCCTATGGCGTCGGTTATTATGAAATAACCGACGCCATAGGACCCCTACGGCGTCGGTTATTATTAAATAAATAAATACAAATTTACATTGCTCTATATGTTTGTATATTAGGTATTTTTTTATTAATATTTTATATTTTATAATTAATATGTGTTTGTATTCTAGTATTTTAGTATCATTTTTATAATTTTTTAAGTTATGTTTTATATAATAATTAGTATATTGAATATTAAAATAATGTGTAATATTTTAATTTTTATGTAATTTAATATTTTTATACATTTAAATTTTATAATATGGGTTTGTATTTTTCTAGTATATTATTATTATTTTTATAATTTTTTAAGTTATGTTTTGTATAATAATTAGTTTATTGAATAATAAAATAATGTGTAATATTTTAATTTTTATGTAATTTAATATTTTTATACATTTAAATTTTATAATAGGTGGTTGTATTTTTCTAGTATATTATTATTATTTTTATAATTTTTTAAGTTATGTTTTGTATAATAATTAGTTTATTGAATAATAAAATAATGTGTAATATTTTAATTTTTATGTAATTTAATATTTCTATACATTTAAATTTTTTAATATGGGTTTGTATTTTTCTAGTATATTATTATTATTTTTATAATTTTTTAAGTTATGTTTTGTATAATAATTAGTATATTATCCCAATATTTTTGTATTTTTTTTAGCTTACTATATCTATCATTAACACTCAACAATATCTATCCTATGTATTAATATTATTCGAAAATTACTCTAAGTATTTAAGGATTATCTAAATATATATAAAAAATATTCTTATAAAAGTAAGTTAAAGAAAACATACCTTATACCAAAAATTATGTACTTGACTTCCGATAAAGTCACTTCCGATAAAATCCTAACAACCAAGTTTAAGAGAAACGAAAATCAAATATTATCCTAATTCTACCAAAATTTCGTCAGCATAACGGCTATAATTGAACGTTTCCAAAAAAATTAAATCTATTAATAACATTTTCCTAATACCATTAATAAACAAAATTTGAGAACCTTTCAAATATGAACTTTGACATTGATAATCATGGTACTAACACGAACATATTATGAGTCAAATATAAAGACCTACTAAGTATAATAAATGCATAGACACATCAATTAGATTATACAAGACAAGTGCCTAAAGTAACAAACAAAACAAATGTCACCTAATTTCACGAACATGTTTTGAGTCAAATATAAAGACTTACTAACACGAACATGTTTTGAGTCAAATATGAATGTGTTATGTCACCTAATTTCTTACAACTAGCGAGTAATAACCTAGTTATTTATGTTATGTACTTTTCCTTTAACATTTATGTTTTTTATAATAAAATTTGATCCAAATTCTATCGAAATTTTGGCGGCATAACTACTGTAATTGGACGTTCCCAAAAATTTTAAAAGTGCCTAAAGTAACAAACAAAACAAATATAACAATACAGAACAAAGAAACTAACATAAACAATACAAAATTTATCCACCCATCCGACCGCAGTACATGTATTCGCAGAACCTACTTCACTACGGATGAATATTTAAGATATTCAAACTCAACTAAGCATGCATTGATAATTATTTATACTAACAAAAGGTTAGTGGATGGATATACCTATTGCAAATTCGATCAACACCGAAATATGTCGACCCTCAAATATTAGCACACAACCAATAACATAATGCAATATACAACCAATTTAAAATTTTAATTATTAAATTACTTACTAGTTATTAAATAAAGTAGCAAGTTACTAGCTAGTTACTAATTTCCATAGTTAATTTTTTAAAAAATAACATATAAATATATATATACATATATAATCAATTATATATTCACACTACCATTATTTTAAAAATTTTATCTCTAAACTAATTAAATTCCTACTACCTCTCATTCTCATTCACAACAAATATATATACAATACAAATACACAAAATACACAAATAGTATATACACACAAGATATATATAAACACATATTCAATAATAAAACACAAAATATATACATATATATTATATATCAAGTTAATAAATATTTACCTTATAAACGCAATCCGGCGATAAAATGCTACAAAAATCCGACCACCTCTAGAACACACACAATATAATATTAATAAAATAAAAAAATTCTAAAAAAATTTACAAAAACGAAATAATACCAATGTACACAAATAAAATGAATAGAAAGCATATTTATACCTTAATGGACGTTGAGACTCAACGTTTTCTCCGCTAAAATCGGTGGCCGGAGTTATACCCACCACCTTTCTTTATAATAGGTTCGGTTTGGTATATAGAGGGGAAAAAAACTAAACTTTTTTACAGTATAGGTTTAGGTATAGAAAATAGAAGATTTTAAGACAAAAATGGGGTAAAATGGTTAAGAAATGAGGGAGAATGAGGTTGTTTTAGTGGTGGTTGGCGAGGGTTTTTTCGTGGGTTTGGGGCTGCTGTGGGTGGGTGTTCTTCGTGCTCAGCAAGGTGTGAAATGAGGAAGTGAGGAAGACGAAGCAGAAAGGGTCTGATATATAACCCTATGGCGTCGGTTATTAGGTATTAACCGACGCCATAGGTGCCACGTGTCGAATAAAGGTGGCACCTATGGCGTCGGTTAGTACCTAATAACCGACGCCATAGGGTTATATAAAAAAACACTGATTTTTCCCAACCCCCAACCGACGGCATAGATATATATACACTCTATACCTACGGTTTTTACCAAAAAACTGCCTCTAAATGTCAATGCAGATATTTTCACCCCCTTTAGCTTCTCTTTTTATAAATTAGATTGAAAAAAGGGAAGCTAAAGGCTTAGATTGTAGTAGTGATTAAATACTGTTATATATACTTAGTGATTTAATATATTTATTTTACAATATATTAATATATAATATTTTAAAAAAATTATATAATTTAATTTAATTATTATATAATCCATATATATATTTAGATGCATAAATATATATTTAGGCCAAACTCACAATTTACGAAAGAGACACTTGTGCAGGTTTAGTTGATCATATTCATGATTTTGTAGGGTCATGAAATTGGGAGATTGGTGGATTTAACTACTACATGCAATTAATAACCATTTAATTATTAGTTGTAATCAATTTAATTAGCGTAAAATGAAAGCAAAACACTTATGCATGCATATATGCAAAAGTGACCACATACTTATAGGTGGATAACTATACAATCTACGTTAAACATGGATGAGGTTTATTAATTAGGAAGAAAAGTATTGTAATCATTGAAAAGAAATAGAGAAAGAGAGAGAGAGATTCATGTTCCCAATATATAGATTTTGTAATAGATATAGAATTAATAAGTAATAAGTTAGTGGTGAAAGTGAAAGTGAAAGTGAGTAGTGAGGGTAAAAACTATAAAAAGATGCTTTTTAAGTAACGGTCCTCTAGGCTTCACAAAAATAAATGTATATGTATTTTTGTTTGGTTCAACTTGTTCATCGATCTTCTCTTCACCTTTGGTTTTGATTCTGGTTTTGCTTGGGAAGCGTAGCCCTCTCAGCTCTGTCAAAAGTAATGGGCTAACTTTCCTTACACTGATGAATCACATGCATGCCTCTCTCTCTCTCTCTCTCTCTCTCTCTCTCTCTCTCTCTCTCTCTCTCTCTCTCTCTCTCTCATTGAACGAAGCAAAGAACATCATAACATGGGACTCATATTGTCTTAATACATACAAACCATCTTCAACGGCCTTTTTCAACAAATTAAATTATATTTGATATAAAAGTGCTATTTTTACGTCAATTTTTATTATTATGCTCTATTATATAATTATAAATTTTCATATAAAATTTAATATTCTACTTAATAATTTATTAAATAAATATAAAAGTAAATATTAAATTTAATAAGGGAAATTTGATTTTCTATACTTAAAAGTTTTCAAATTTTTTTTTTTGAACCAATACATTTTATACTATGAAAAATATGCCTACTTTACCTAAATCTCAAAATTACCCCTCTAAAAATCCCACACCCATCAGCCCTCTCTCTCTCTTTCGCCTCTCTTTCTTTCTTTCTCTCTTTCTCTCGGTGCCGCACCCACAGACCCACGGCAGACCACCCACGCCGTCAACGCTCAAACCATTTCACCGCCCGCACCTTCAAATGCACCACCACGGCTCACCTCCACCACCCACCCACTGTACTGCCCCCTCTCACTCTCTTCGTCTCTCTCTCTCTCTCTCTCTCGAAAAAAAAAAAAAAAAAAAAAAAAAAACATATGGTCCGATGGTCGGACCACATGGTCCGATGGGGTCCGACCATCGGACAATATATATATATATATATGGTCCATCTCTCTTCGTTTTCCTTAAAATATATATATATATATATATATATGGTCCATCTCTCTTCGTTTTCCTTAAAATATATATATATATATATATATATATGGTCCGATGGCTCGGACCACATGGTCCGATGGGTCTGATTGGTCGGACCCCATCGGACCATGTGGTCCGACCATCGGACCATATGTTTTTTTTTTTTTTTTTTTTTTCTGTTCGAGAGAGAGAGAGACGAAGAGAGTGAGAGGGGGCAAGATGTGGGTGGGTGGTGGAGGTGAGCCGTGGTGGTGCATTTGAAGGTGCGGGCGGTGAAATGGTTTGAGCGTTGACGGCGTGGGTGGTCTGCCGTGGGTCTGTGGGTGCGGCACCGAGAGAAAGAGAGAAAGAAAGAAAGAGAGGCGAAAGAGAGAGAGGGCTGATGGGTGTGGGATTTTGAGAGGGGTAATTTTGGGATTTAGGTAAAGTAGGCATATTTTTCATAGTATAAAATGTATTGGTTCAAAAAAAAAAAATTTGAAAACTTTTAAGTATAGAAAATCAAATTTCCCTTTAATAATAATAATACAAGTCAATATTTAATATAAAAGTGTACCATAACTAAAATTTAATAATAACATATTAAAAATAATATAATAAATATAAAAATATAACATTTATTGTGATATAAATTTTGTATCATGTTATATTGTGATTTAAATTTAGATCATTTTTTTGTTGACATATTTACATTGTAATTTGACTCATAATTGGAGTAGACTTTAACAAAATGAGTTATATTTTGCATTTGCATCTCCATATCAGAAATGTTCTAATTATATAATAACTAATAGAGAAATGCTAAAAGGCATACCTAACACCCTCTTCAGTATCATACTACTATTAGTATAATTAAGTATCAGGTCTCATATAACTTAAGAAAATAACTTTTAAGGAATATCGCTAACTAATCGTAAATTACTACCTATAAAAGATGCTGGCATCTAGCAATACTCTAAACAATAATATTCATTTTTCACTTTTCTATAAAAAAAAAAAAGAAAAAAATACTTATCAATATTGAATGTTTGTCTTGCTTATACAAATTACAAACATAAAGGTTATTATCATGTTTTCTTTTAGCTGTCTCAGTTTTAGATAAAAAATTCAACTCAAACGAAAAACAGTAAAAATTAGGCTGCGAAATTTATGTTTCTTTAAAAATTAAATTATATATATACAATATATCTATTCACATTATTCATATTCTAATATATTTGAAAAGTGGGTATTATAAGTGCACTCACATAAGATGTTTCAAAATAGATTTTTTTTTTAAAAAAAGATTAAACTAAAAAAACCTTATTCTAAACTCATTTTCTATTTTAAAATTTCTTTAAAATTCACTATTAATTTACATTTATAGATGTTAAGCAAAAATTTCACATTTAGAATATTAAAAATAAATGCAAAACACAATTTCACCTATGCCAAAATTATAGCATAAGAGTTTATTAACTTAAGTTCGACCCATCCAAGATTATAAGAATAATCTCTTAATTACAATCCTTTTATTTAAAGGAAATACCCTTTGATTCCAATTACAATGACATTAAATAATTAAAATAAATTTGGGAAATTTGGGGTAAATTTGGAATTGCGGCTGAACTCAGTCGATTTAATTAACTGAGCTGCCTACATACCTTCTTTGTGAAGGATCAAGCCACTTGTAGTTCAGAATACGGTATTTTAAAATTTGGATATAAGGATTCCGGTAGATGACCACTTTCAGGAATCCTGTGCTATTTTGAGAATTTGGAAAAATTCCTAGGTGTATGACCTTGTATGGAATTTTAAGAGTTTGTGTTTTTATACCATTTTTGCGGTATCGGTGACTGCACTTAGTCTTAGCAACTAAGTTGCCTACGTATCCTTTTATAGGAATCAAGTCAAACGTAGTTCCGAATTTTTAATTAATTTTTTTTATGAGGCGAATGACCTCTTTTTCTTTGGAATGCCATTTAATTTGTTATGGCTTTGAATTTTAGTGCACTTTTTAATTTTTTAGGTAAAATTACCATTTTTGAGATTTTTGTGAGGTTAATGACCTCTTTGAAATTTGGTGAGGTGAATGACCTCTTTAAAATTCCAAGATTAATTTTAGTGAGCTCATTTGGAATTTTGTGCCATTTTGTATGGCTTTAGAATTTTACCACTTTTTTGTGATAAATTAACTTATGGAATCTTTTATTATCTTTTATAAATTTTAGAATTTTACCACTTTATTTTTGTGATGAAATTCAATTTTGCAATCTTTTTATTATTTTTTTTAGAAATAAAAAAAAAGATTGTTTGACTGATATTTAATTATCTATTCCAAAATTTGGGGAATAATAATTATTTATCTTTAAATTGGATAATATCTCTCAATTAATTTCTGAGAATAATTATCAAAATAGGAGGAATTTAAAATATCTTATAATTCGAATTTAACTTGAATTTGAATTACCACGATATTTTTTCCTACTTCCTTAACTACTTGATTCGTATATGCCATATATATATATATACCTCTCTTAGATTTTATATCATGCCGTAATATATATATATATATATATATATGTTATTTCTCTAAAGATATTTGATTTGTGGAACAAACAACGACAGGTATATACTAATACACATACATATATAATGTATCAATACATATATATTCATGCATTGATTTGTGACAACTGACTATATTTTTTAGTCATTTATACATCTATACATTTTGCAGCTTTTTGATATTGAAATTACTGTTTGATACTTTATAATTTCAGTTTTTTATCAAATCGATTATAAGCCCATATCATTTTTCTTTAGCGTTATAGCTTTCGCTTAGGCCTTTCAATAGCTAGTAATATTGATATGTATAGGGGTATAACATATGTGTTGTTCTGCTTGGTGGCCGGTTTTATCCAAACTCCAGACTTGAATATTGATAAATAGCCTTTTATTGATATACATTATATCAATATTTACATGATAGATAGTCTTAAAATCTTTTGCTGTCTATTCATTTGAATTTGTCATACTTTAGAGTTCTTTTTCATATATACCATACATAGATACACGGATATATATATATATATATATAACTTGTATGATATTTATTGAAATATTCTATTGCCTAGATTTGACTCAATAAAGGATGCAATAGGAAATATTTTTCTCTCAGTAATTCATTTGAGATAGCAGAAGAATATACAGGCTATACATTTTAATATAACAAATGACTGGATTTATTTTGATTCTTTTTTGTTTTGGTCATCGTCCTTTTATACCGTGCCACCTGAATTTTATTCATTTCTTGAATTGATAAATACACAAATATATGTATAATACACGTATAATACACATATATATGCAATCCACAACTTGATTTCTTCAAGAAATTTTTTTATAAAAGAGCCAGTAAACCAAGTGGACGACACTAGCCAAAATCTATCTTCTACAATCAAGTAGAAATTTGTATTTCCCTTTTTGCTTATATACTACATTTTGATTTATTTTTCGAAGTATAATGATCAAAGGAAAATATTAAATTATGCTATGAATTCGATAGCATAACAATATAGATATTTGTCTTTTCCTCATTGATTATATATCACTATTGACTTATTTTCTGAAGTTTAGTGAACCAAAGGGAAACCTCGGGGATTTACAATAAATTGGACAGCATAACCCCATAAAGATTTGTATTATTCTCTTCGATTATATATCACATATTGACTTATTTTCTGAAGTCTAGTGAATCGAAGAGAATGATAGAAATCAATAATGAAATCGACAGCATGAAAATATTAGTCTTTTCCTTTCCCTTTGATTATATATCACATCAACTTATTTTCTGAAGTTTAGTGGATCAAAGGAGATTGGAATGACTATTTGCAGTAAACAAAAATAAAGAGAAAGAAGAAAGAGAGGTAGATCCATTTATGGATCTTTGCTTACCCTTGTAGAGCTTGAAAAATCACTTGGAATAGTGCAGTTTTTTTTCCTTCTCTCTTCTCTCAGATCTCTTTTCTCTGTTTCACTCTTACGTATCAATTGCCCAAGATATTTTTTTCTAAACCCTTTTCTCTCCTCCTTCCAACCGTTCCCCACCCTCTCTCTTTTTATATCCAATTTTTTTATTATTTTTTGTTGATAAAATTCACTTAATCGTGAAAGTGGTGGAGGTGGAGAAAATATCTCCTTAATTTTCTCTTCCTTTTTTTTTGACTGACCCATTCCTATAATAATAATAATAATAATTATTATTATTATTATTAAAATTTTATTGTTCAACAGATGCCCCCTCAAGCAAGTGCGTGTCATTTATGTAAACGTATCTTGCTTGAGAATTTTTTTTTAAAACATACTGATTTTTTTTTTTTTTTGCAGCATGTCTACGTTTGGGGCTCTAGGCTCTCAGAGAGCTCCTGATGAATTTGGGAAAGAGGTCAATATCGGGCCGCGTTATCCTCGCTCTATGTCATTGACAGAGATTCAGGCGTCTAATAACCACCAAGATCCTATTTCTCTTTTCAAGATCGAGGGTGTCAGTTCAGGAGACTTAAGATACCATTCTTCTGATGATGATAACGCTGTTCGCCATGTCAGGGGTTATGGTGCCATTTTTCAGGCAAATGTCTTAGGAGATGTTGATAATAAAGATGATGGGGATTTGACTTACCGAGTGGATGAAGATTTCTTTCCGTGTCTTTACCGTTTCTTGAAAGATAAGAAACTGCATAACGATTTTGTCTTTCGGGGGCGAGCCGGCTTTATGAGGTGCCTCATTGAATGGATTGATCAAGTATTACTTCAACACTCATGTGTCTTAAATAAGGCTGGTATTTATGGTGCTGTTTCTGTATCCCGATACCCCTTTTTATGGGTTTTTCATGTTTGGCAAGCTTTTTCAGAACTGTAGGGTCCTCTGTCCAACACCTTCCATCATAGTAGTGGCGAAATGGGTATTTCTTTGTATGACTTGAAGGTTATCGGTGGTTTGCCCATTTTAGGAGTTCCTTATGAAGAATTTATCCCTCTTAATGAGAAACTGGTAAGCGGTGATCCATGCTATTCTACTACCGCAGAGCTTTTAAGAATCCACGCTCGCCTTTGTGATTACTTAAAGAGCAGGGATATATATAGTCGTTCTAAAGGTATGGATGTCTCCTGGAAGCAATGGATTGAGTTCTTTTACAGGGATCTAATTGTCTTTGAAGGAGTAAAAATGGACCCGAAGGCTAAGACTCCAAGAAAAGTTAGCCAGCAGAATACTAATGAAGGTTATGATCTACATTCTATTCCTTTGAATGTAACAAAGGAGGGTAGTCTTGCAGCATTCTTGTCCTTATGGCTAAGCCGTTTCGTTTTTCCTGCTCCCGGTCAAAATATTAGGCCTGAATCTTTTTATATGGCTTCGGTAATGGCGCATGGGGTCAGAGTTTCACTTGCACCTTCTGTTTTGGGCTATATATATCGTGCTTTATATAATTCTGCATTACATTGTCAAGAGCGAGGTGAATGTTTCTTACCCATGCATTATGTGTTGGGGTGGTTAGCTGAGCATTTTCGTGATCTTTATCGTGGTTGGGATCTCATTCCCGATTCACCTCATTTGAGTAAGTATGCTGGGATTCAAGCCAGGCATCATACTTTGAATAGGGCTCGACATATTTTAAGGGGGGAAGATTATGTTATACATTGACCATATTATTTCCCTTCAGAGGAAAATCATGACTGTTTGGATAATGAAGATCTGTCTGACGAAAAATTTGAATTGTTAATGTCGATGCGCTCTGCTTTGTTACCCGTTAGAGTTGGCAAGGATATATACATGGAACCTTATTATCCCAACAGATTTGCTCGTCAATTTGGTTTTGACCAAGGTGTTCCTTCAGAGAACTTTTGTTTGAGTATCCCTAGGAGGATGCAATGTGGAATAGAAGATCTAGCCAACGCTTGGAATTTGATTTTAAGGAGGAATACCAACATTCGCTTTCATATACCTAAGATGACTCGTATGGGTCAATGTACATGGTGGTATTGTCGTTGGTGGGTGAGGAGTAGTCTTCCGTACCTAGGGAGGTCTGTCAAGAAGATTCATAAAGAATTGAAACAACCCTATGAAGAGGAAGAGTCGAAATATGTGATCCAAGACATTCGCGAAATTTACTCCACCCTTGATGAGGTTTTTGTGAGATGTTCTCCTCAAGATCATGAGTTTACTGGTGCCAACTACGCTGTCTCTAGCGCCAACCATGCTCTCTCTAGCGCCAACCATGCTCTCTCTAGCGCCAACCATGCTGTCTCTAGCGCCAACCATGCTGTCTCTAGCGCCAACCATGCTGATACTGAATCAAACATTGGCTCAGAGAATGACCATTCTTTTGACCCATATTTCAAACGGACGAAGCGTGCAAAGCATGACGAGTCTAGTCATATTGAATCCTTCCCACTTGCTCATAGTGTAGAGATGCCACCATCTGATACTCGCTTTGACGCTTCAAGCTCTAAAGATGAAGAACTTGTTGATTTTGATGGGTCTGATGGTTATGCCGATAATAGATTTGATAGTGAGGCATTACCTGAAGAGGCAATTGATTCATTTGAACCCGTTATTTCATCATTAGTTGTTATTTCCTCTGATCAACCTGTTCCTTTACCAGATCCAATGTTGGCAATGTCGGCTTCAACAATCACCAACTCCGATTCGAGTGAACACATTAAGAGGTTTGTGATTGAATGCATGAAAGACATTCATCGTTTGTTATCTTCTCCTTTGACAACAACAGACGTCTCAAAACATTGTGCGGACGTGGGTGTGCAACTTGACGTGTTGAATACCCTTTGCGGGCATTATAAATGTGGCTTAGCAGAGGTTGCATGGTTCACTGACAATGTTAATGACTTGCTCAAAACTCAAGAAAAGTTTCTCGCTTCTGCTCAAGTTGTTGAGAGTGCCCTTAGTCTTGATGAATCTCTTATCACAGATCTTCTTCGTCGTGATAAGGATAATTTGGCAGCTATAGATCATTTGTCCATATCTGTTACTAACAAGACAAAGGATTTTGAAGATTTTAAAGCAAAGGAAGCCGAGATTATTGCGGCAGAACTAGCCATACAACAGCGACGAGCTGAGTTCGAAGCTGAAAAAGCATCATTTGAAGTAGATCTTTCTAGTCTCAATGATTCCTTGAAGGAGCAACGACATCTCGCTGAGGAGATAGATCAGTCAAAGAACCAAGCTAATGTGGAAAAATTCCATGAAGCTGAGAGAGCGAAAGCAACACTCAAGATTCAAGAAGAAGAATTCCAGCGGAGACTCGGCGCTTTGACTTTATTTCTCCAGATGGACTGAAGATCTTACAACTTTGCTTCTAAAACTTTTTAGCTTTAGTTTTAGTTTTTGTTAGCCTTTTTTTTGTTTATTAGCCTTGAGGACTAATAGTATTTTGTCATTTAGACCTTTTAGAATTTTGATTCCTGTGTTAGGAGGAATAAAGAATATTTATTTTTTTTTATTTTGTGGCTGCATCCAATTTTTGTTCAGATTGCCTACGTACCCTTTTAAGGGATCAAGCCGTTCGTAGTTCTTTACAAAAATTTGTTTTTTTTTTTTTTGAGGAGATAATTTTTTTTGTTTTGTGTGGCTGGGCCTAGTTATAAACTAGATTGCCTACGTACCCGGAGTGGGATCAAGCCTTACGTAGTTCATTGCACACTCGCTTTTTTTTTTTAAGTGCGCTGTCTACACCATGGGTAAATACCCTTTTGTTTAAGTGTAGAACTTTTTGATGAACTTCCCATTAACACACGGATAAATGCATTGGCCTTCTGAATTTGAGAGTTCATATGCCCCTCTTAGGAAGACCTTAGTAACAACATAAGGTCCTTCCCATTTTGCCTCAAATTTGCCTTTCATCCTTCTAGTTATGACAATTGGTCGTTTCACAGTAAGCACTAGATCTCCAACCGAAAAAGATCGAAATTTAACTTTCTTGTTGAATGCCCCCGCTACCTGGGCTTGGTAAATTTCGAGCTTTTGTTGAATAGCAAGCCGCTTTTCATCTAATGCTTCAAGCTCGGCTAGACGGACTTGCACATTTTCATCTGGGTTTGTTAGTTGAGTAGCAATTCTTAATGAAGGTATTTGTACCTCCAAAGGTAACACTGCCTCAGACCCAAACACCAAGTTATAAGGTGTACAACCAGTCGCAGTCCTCACAGTGGTTCTATAAGCCCACAAAGCTTCTAGGAGGCGTTCATGCCAATCCCTCTTATTCTTTGTTGCGGTTTTCTTCATGATTTTGCATAACACTTTGTTAAATGCTTCTGCTTGACCATTTGAAGACGGGTTGTAACTAGCTGAGAAACTGTGCTTGAATTTGTACTTGTTCATCAACTTGACCATTGCCTTACATTTGAAATAAAGGGCATTGTCAGAGATAATTTTTGAAGGAACCCCGTATCGATAAATTACGTGGGTCCTTATAAAATCAGCGACATCTTCCGCCCGTACTTCTTTTAGTGGCACGGCTTCGGCCCATTTAGAGAAGTAATCTGTGATGGCCAAAATATATTTATGGGCTTTGGAAGAGGGTGGCGTAAAAGGACCAATGACGTCCATTCCCCAAGTTTCGAAAGGCCATGACAGTATAGAAGGATGGAGTGGTTGAGGGGGTTGATGGATGAAATCTCCATGTAATTGGCATGACTTACAACATTTAGCAAAATTAATTGCATCTTGAACCATAGTAGGCCAATAGTAACCCAACCGCTTTAATTGAGCTGACAATTTTGGGCCAGCTTGATGGGCGCCACATGTACCGGCATGAGTCTCTTGAAGTGCATGTGCCGCTTCTTCTATCGAGAGACATCTCAATAATATTCCGTCGAATGAACGCTTGTACAATGTGTCATTAAAGACCACAAATCGAGGCGCTCTTCTTCTTACATCCACTCTTTTCTTCAAGTCTTCTGGCAAGACTTCTTTTTGGATGTAGTCTTTAATTGGCTGACGCCCTCATTTTCGTTTGTACTATCCAGGAAAGTTATCAAGTTGACCGTATTTTCTTCTTCAACTCTTTCCGTAGATTGAGATAATACATGGCGTTCCCCTATGGTAATTTGGATATCCCTTTCTTCAGGAAGTGTTAGTGATGCAGCTAAATTAGCCAATGCATCAGCTTTACCATTTTTTGATCTGGGGATGTGATTTAGAGTTATATCTTGAAATTGGCCAAGCAAATATTTAGCCTTTTCATGATAAGGGACTAAATTCTCATGCTTGACCGCAAATTCACCACTCATTTGTTTAATAACCAAAAGAGAATCGCCAAATACCTCCAATGATTGTATTTTCATTTCGAGTGCAACTTCGAGGCCGATAACTAATGCTTCATATTCTGCTACATTATTTGTGCATATAGCTAGAATATGGAAAGAATAAGGTATCAGGCCTCCTGACGGTGTCACAAAGACAATTCCCGCACCTGCCCCACTACTTCTTGCTGCCCCATCAAAATATAATTGCCACGATGAAGTATCAACTGTGAAGACTTCTTCGTCCGGGAGATCTTCTCGCAACTCCATATCATCTGGAATTGGGTGTGCCGCCGTAAAATCGTACAAAGCTTGTCCTTTTATTGCTTTTTGCGGGACAAAGTTAATTTCAAATTTCGACAACATCATGGACCATTTGGCAAGTCGTCCGGACAACACGGGCTTGGATAGGATATATCTTAGCGGGTCAGCTTTTGACACTAAAGTCACAGGATGTGAGAGCAAATAGTGTCGTAGTTTTGTGACGGCAAAAATTAAAGCCAAACATACTTTCTCAATTGGAGGGTAGTTTTGTTCTGCCCCTACTAAAGTTCTGCTTAAATAGTAAAGAGCAACTTCTTTTCCCTCCTCATTATTTTGCGCTAGCATGGCTCCCAAGGAGCGGTCGAGTGAAGTGATATATAATATCAATGGCTTTCCTAAGATTGGAGCTCTCAACACTGGTGGGTGCAACAGGTACTTTTTAATACTTTCAAAAGCACTCTGGCATGCCTCATCCCAAATGAATGGGACATTTTTCTGCATCAATCTCGAAAAAGGTTGACATCTACTGCATGTGTTTGAGATGAATCTTCGAAGAGACGCAAGTTTTCCCTGTAGTCCACGTAGTTGACGTAAATTACGCGGGGGAGGCATTTCCAAAATTGCCTTGATCTTTGTAGTCGATTTCAATTCCTCGATGTCTGACGATAAACCCGAGGAACTTTCCCGATGTTACCCCAAATGCACATTTTAAAGGATTCATCTTGAGATTGTGTTGCCTGAGCCTGTCAAAGACTCGTTTTAAATCATCAAGATGATTTGTCCTTTCTTTTGTTTTGACCACTAGATCATCGACATAACATTCGACAAGATCGTGCATCATGTCTTCAAAAATTGTGGTCATTGCTCTTTGGTAGGTTGCCCCTGCATTCTTGAGGCCAAATGGCATAACTGTATAACAAAATATTCCTTTTGGTGTCCGAAAAGCAGTGAGCTCTTCGTCCTCGTGTGCCATTTTGATTTGGTTATACCCAGAAAATCCATCCATGAATGATAAGGCATCAAAACCAGTGGTAGCGTCTATCAATAACTCAGTGATGGGGAGTGGGAATTCATCTTTTGGGCAAGCCCGATTAAGATCTCGATAATCCACGCATATGCGGAGTTGCCCGTTTTTCTTCATCACTATGACGATGTTTGCAAGCCAGGTAGGATACTGAACTTCCCGAATAAACCGACAGTCTCTTAACTTGTCGATTTCTGCCTCGACTTTGGGAAGTAATTCTGGTCGAATCCTTCTTTGAGATTGTTTAACAGGGGTAGCATCTTTTGATACTGCCAACCTGTGCACAGCAACCTTTCGGTTCAACCCCGGCATGTCTCGGTATAACCAAGCAAATACATCTTTGTTCTCGCGAAGGACTTGTATGTACTGTGGTAACTCTTCTTCAGATAATAAAGCACTGACAAACACGGGCTTTGGATCATCCTCGGTCCCGAGATTGATCTCTACTAAGTCATCCACAGTTGCTTGTCCTCCATCTTCGAATTCTTGAGGTGCTGGTTGAAAGATGTCTATAAAATCTTCCGAAGGGTTTGAGCTTGAGCCTTCATCTTCTACGGTCAAGCTTTCTTCGAAAGAGAGGTAATTGACTTGAGCAAAATTTTCTCCATCTTCTTGTGTTTCATGCCCTCGAATAGTAATTCTCAAAGATTTCTTCTGTTTTGGCATCCACTGTTTTTGCTTTTTAGTTCCCTTTGATTGTGGAGCACTTGGGAAAACAAGCCTTTCGAATGCTGACACTCGTGGGGTGGATGTGCTTGGTTCAAGTCTATCAAATACTGAGACCCGCGGGGAAGGTGTAGGAACATCATCGTTGTAAAACATTTTTTGTTCCTCCTCTGTTAACTCATCTGGTTCAAAAGAAGCTTTTAAACAATCACTATTTTGATGGATTGTGACTCCTTTTTGCTTCTTAAAATGAACATTTTTCTTCGTTGTTTTGAATGTTTTCGGAGTTACAGAAGTGGAGGATGCTTTATTGAGAGTAATGACTCTTTTATTTTTCTTGCTATCTTTACCAAAGGAAACTGAAATTTGCATTTTACCCTTGGGTAGTGACTGATCGATTTTCCTTAGTGGTAAAGTAAAGCTTGTCATCGTTTGTCATCGAATCTTCGATCGGTGTCAACGCTTTTTGCCCTACTCCTCGTTGACTTTTAGGGATATACTTAAAGGTTCGTTTTTGGTTAGATACCTTCAAGTTCTCCTCTTTGGGCTGGGGAGATTTCACAAGGGATAGTCGCTTAATTTGTGGAGGTTTTTGTACGACTGAGTTTTCGTGATGTTTGCTCTCCTCAGGTTTCCCTTTTAAGATGGTGACATTAGCTGGCTTGTAAAATTTTGCATCGGCATAATTCACTTGTTCCCCGTAAAAGGGATTCGGGTCTGCATTGACACTTTTGACTTTGCCTTCCTTGCAAAACTTAAAGCATTGGTGGAGTGTTGAAGGAATGACTCCATATTCATGAAGCCATGGTCGCCCTAACAATACATTGTAGGATGTATCTGAATCGATGACATGAAATAAGGCTTCAGAATTTAACTCGCCTATTTCAATTTTTAGTGTAATACTTCCCCTTACTTTTTCTCCAGCTTGGTTAAAACCTTGAATAGTCAATGATGATGGAGACAATTGACGTGGGTGTAACCCGACATCTCTCAAAGTTTTTAAGGGGAGTACATTCACAGCCGATCCACAATCCAACATGATGCGGCTCACGCGATTATCAGCAACCATACCCGTCACGTACAGAGGTCGATTATGTAAGGCAGCTCCCAACTGACGATCTTTATCATCGAAAGTTATGCATGCCATACAAGAGGTGTGCGTCTCAAGTGATATAGGTTTCATTGGCTCTATTTTCTCCGTATAAAATTCAGGACTTGTCAATGCGACAACAAGTGCATTTCTATGCTCAGGAGACATTTGCAGTGCATCGTAAACGCTTAAAAGGGCAGGGATGCGTTTTAGATGAGCCAATATGTCATATTTTGCTCGTGTCATCTCATCTCCACCAGTGTTTTTACATCTTCGATTGTCATTGGTGGATTCTTGGTTGGCCGAAGATGAGGGCTTTTGAAGGTCTTGTTTAGCTTTTTCAAGCTCTTTCACCTCTTTTTCCTTCTTTGCAAAAATTTTTCGCCGCATATCTTGCAAGGTAATTTCATCTACCTCTTTTTCACTTTCAGGTGAGGTAGATTCAGGATCTTCTTTTGTTAAAGTCATGCAGCAATCCGACACACTGTCATTACAACTAGCTGCCTTGCCCCGTAACTCTTTTGGTAAAAACTCCTCCAAAGTTACTAGATTTCGTTTTGGTTGTTCGAGTTCATTTCTTTTGGAAACGGCCTTTTGCTTGCCGATCCTTTTCTTACTCTTTTGATCCTTTATATCTGGTCTACTCCGAAGTTTGACTCCGGAGCTTCCAGATGGCTTCCGAGATGGAATTTTTGCCGGTTTTTTTCGAGTACATGTTTGCCATGTACTTTCTAAATCCTCTTCACTATCATACCAGTCCTCCCAAATTTCTAAATTAGGCTCTGTCATGAGCTCATATAATGTAGGAATATTTGGGTTTCCTGGCCTTGGCATGTCTGAGTGGGCTTGGACTATTGTAACTTCCTTGTCGACTTCAAATGCCACAGAAATTATGTCCCTTTGTGTGGGATCATTTGGTATTTGGTCATTCTCGGTTAGGGAAGTTGTGTTTGTTGTCGCTTTCCCAAGAGAAGAGTCAATCTCAATCTCTTTTCTCTTGATCATGCCTTCGATAATGTTTTTGAGGATGTAGCAATCCGACAATGGGTGACTCACAATTTGGTGGTACCGACAATAATTTGGATCATTTGTCATACCAACCTCGTTGGGTCGTTTCGGCTCGGGGAGTCGTATTGCCTTAGCTTTTAACAACTCATCGAAAATTTGGTCGACATCATCATCGTCGAATGAATACTTAACTTCTTTCCTTTCTTTGAGAGTTAATTTCTTTTGCGGCTCCCGTGCCTTCCCTTTATCTTTGTTGCCGGTATTGACAAAAGTTGCCATTGATTCTCCCTTCTTGAATGGCTTTTTATTTTCGAATCTCGGTGAGGGTTTGCCACCCCTTTGCCGAGAAATTTGTATTTCAACGTTACAGGCCTTCGAGACGAGCTCATTAAAAGTTTTGGGTTCTGCTGTGCCCACAAAAGTTGCCACCTCGGGGTTGAGGTTTTTGGCGCACATTGAAACCGCCGCTTGTTCCGATATCCTTTCTGGACATTGGAGATTGAGGTTTCTCCACCTGGTTATGAACTCATTAGCGCTTTCACTAATTCGTTGCTTTGTTTCCACTGTGTCATGAAGACTTATGGTCTTCTTTGAGCTCACGAATTGTGCCAGAAAGCTTTTTGCATGTCATCCCAAGTAGTTATCGATCTGCGGGTAATCGAGTATACCGGTGAATGTCGCCTCTTTTAGAGATTGCACAAATTGCGGATCAATAGTGCATCCGATTGGGCGCATTCACCACATGCGAGAGGTGAAATAGGCCAAATGCTCATGAGGAGAACCATTAATTCCATCAAACTTTTCAAACTTTTGTCCGATGTAGTTTGGTGGAAATGGAATTTGATCATAGTAAGCGGGTATGGCTTATGATATCCAAGAATAGGCATTGTTGCAGCTTGATATACCCGAATACCCTCCATGATAAGAGCCTTCTGTGTCCTCGAGGTTGGGCACCAGCTAGTGGTGGTTGCACACCTTGTGGTGGCGGTTGTGTGTTGCCTACAGGCGGCACTGAGGACGAGGATTGTTGCCCAATCTCACTCTCCTTTTGTCTCATATTAACTTGATGAGATAATTACGTTGAGAGTCGGGCTACTTCTTCGTCCCTCTCAGCTAATAACCTTTGCAGTTCCTGAATCTTCTCTTCATTACTGATTGTCCCAGTTACTAACACTGGCATATTTTTATCATTGCCAATGGTTAGTGCTTCGAACTGAGTAATGAGATCAGCAGACACCCCCTCACTGTGTTCAATATGAGGAGTGTCTTCTAAAGAGTGTCCAGATGTACACCCTTCTTCCTGAACTTTTTGAAAAGAGGGATTCACTGATTCCTGCATGGCACGAGCTTTCGATCGAGTTACAGGGCCCGTGTAGGAGGTAAGCTTAGCAGTTGAGGTGACCCTTGTTGGTCGGTAGCCCTGGAGAAACATCCAGTCACCATGTTCTCTTCGGAATGCGTTAGGGCTTGCTTTGGGAACCCTTACACTATCGCTTCTAGCCTTCTTTGGGAAGGAGAAAGGCGTCCTACACCCTTCATCTAATAAAGGGCGTTCATTGATCTCAGCAGAAGCAGATGTCCCCTGTTGACCTTGGCGGTTGACAGAGATTACGATCGGAGGCCTAATCGGGGTGCCTCCTACTAATTCCCTCATTTCAAGAGGGTTTGGTGAAGGTGAAGTGTTTGTCCCTCTCCTCCCTTTTGTCTCCTTCCTACCTCTCCGAGGTTGAGCAGTTGGTGTTGCCTCAGTTTCCTCCGCAGAGGTAACCATCACTGAGACGGTAGTGGGCAAGAAAATAGGAACAGAACCAATCAAGATACGCTCCCATTCCTGGATCATTACGGGGGAGCCAGTCTTCGTTGGCCTCCCTTCTGTCTTGGCAACCTTTGCTGCAGACCTTTCACCGCCCGGCTTGCCTCTTTTTAAAGCCTTTTGCCGCCTTGCCTCTTAAGGCTCGTGCGATCTTAGTGATGTTTTTCACACCTTTCCCTCCGCCACCTTTTTACCGGTGTAGGTGTCTTCACATTCTTTATTGGTTCGGGCACCCTGCATGAAATGGATGCTCGATCAATAGAGAATGCCGCCAAAAAGCGCTCTTTTCCTCCTTGGCGTAAGAGGTTGTTGGTAACTTGTGGAAGTAAACCGTGACTTGTGGTGCCATTTTTTCCTAAAAACAGTAAACATGATTAGCACCATAAAGTTAAAGTTGAATAATAGTCATCATATTTGGAGATGAAAAGGAGAATGGGTCCCACCGGGCGTGCCAAAAATTATGTTAAGCAAAAATTTCACATTTAGAATATTAAAAATAAATGCAAAACACAATTTCACCTATGCCAAAATTATAGCATAAGAGTTTATTAACTTAAGTTCGACCCATCCAAGATTATAAGAATAATCTCTTAATTACAATCCTTTTATTTAAAGGAAATACCCTTTGATTCCAATTACAATGACATTAAATAATTAAAATAAATTTGGGAAATTTGGGGTAAATTTGGAATTGCGGCTGAACTCAGTCGATTTAATTAACTGAGCTGCCTACATACCTTCTTTGTGAAGGATCAAGCCACTTGTAGTTCAGAATACGGTATTTTAAAATTTGGATATAAGGATTCCGGTAGATGACCACTTTCAGGAATCCTGTGCTATTTTGAGAATTTGGAAAAATTCCTAGGTGTATGACCTTGTATGGAATTTTAAGAGTTTGTGTTTTTATACCATTTTTGCGGTATCGGTGACTGCACTTAGTCTTAGCAACTAAGTTGCCTACGTATCCTTTTATAGGAATCAAGTCAAACGTAGTTCCGAATTTTTAATTAATTTTTTTTATGAGGCGAATGACCTCTTTTTCTTTGGAATGCCATTTAATTTGTTATGGCTTTGAATTTTAGTGCACTTTTTAATTTTTTAGGTAAAATTACCATTTTTGAGATTTTTGTGAGGTTAATGACCTCTTTGAAATTTGGTGAGGTGAATGACCTCTTTAAAATTCCAAGATTAATTTTAGTGAGCTCATTTGGAATTTCGTGCCATTTTGTATGGATTTAGAAATTTACCACTTTTTGTGATAAATTAACTTATGGGATCTTTTATCATCTTTTGTAAATTTTAGAATTTTACCACTTTATTTTGTGATGAAATTCAGTTTTGCAATCTTTTTATTATTTTTAGAAATAAAAAAAAAGATTGTTTGACTGATATTTAATTATCTATTCCAAAATTTGGGGAATAATAATTATTTATCTTTAAATTGGATAATATCTCTCAATTAATTTCTGAGAATAATTATCAAAATAGGAGGAATTTAAAATATCTTATAATTCGAATTTAACTTGAATTTGAATTACCACGATATTTTTTCCTACTTCCTTAACTACTTGATTCGTATATGCCATATATATATATATACCTCTCTTAGATTTTATATCATGCCGTAATATATATATATATATATATATATGTTATTTCTCTAAAGATATTTGATTTGTGGAACAAACAACGACGTGTATATACTAATACACATACATATATAATGTATCAATACATATATATTCATGCATTGATTTGTGACAACCGACTATATTTTTTAGTCATTTATACATCTATACATTTTGCAGCTTTTTGATATTGAAATTACCGTTTGATACTTTATAATTTCGAGTTTTTTATCAAATCGATTATAAGCCCATATCATTTTTCTTTAGCGTTATAGCTTTCGCTTAGGCCTTTCAATCGCTAGTAATATTGATATGTATAGGGGTATAACATATGTGTTGTTCGCTTGGTGGCCGGTTTTATCCAAACTCCAGACTTGAATATTGATAAATAGCCTTTTATTGATATACATTATATCAATATTTACATGATAGATAGTCTTAAAATCTTTTGCCGTCTATTCATTTGAATTTGTCATACTTTAGAGTTCTTTTTCATATATACCATACATAGATACACGGATATATATATATATATATATATATAACTTGTATGATATTTATTGAAATATTCTATTGCCTAGATTTGACTCAATAAAGGATGCAATAGGAAATATTTTTCTCTCGGTAATTCATTTGAGATAGCGTAAGAATATACGCTATACATTTTAATATAACAAATGATCCGGATTTATTTTGATTCTTTTTTGTTTTGGTCATCGTCCTTTTATACCGTGCCACCTGAATTTTATTCATTTCTTGAATTGATAAATACACAAATATATGTATAATACACGTATAATACACATATATATGCAATCCACAACTTGATTTCTTCAAGAAATTTTTTTATAAAAGAGCCAGTAAACCAAGTGGACGACACTAGCCAAAATCTATCTTCTACAATCAAGTAGAAATTTGTATTTCCCTTTTTGCTTATATACTACATTTTGATTTATTTTTCGAAGTATAATGATCAAAGGAAAATATTAAATTATGCTATGAATTCGATAGCATAACAATATAGATATTTGTCTTTTCCTCATTGATTATATATCACTATTGACTTATTTTCTGAAGTTTAGTGAACCAAAGGGAAACCTCGGGGATTTACAATAAATTGGACAGCATAACCCCATAAAGATTTGTATTATTCTCTTCGATTATATATCACATATTGACTTATTTTCTGAAGTCTAGTGAATCGAAGAGAATGATAGAAATCAATAATGAAATCGACAGCATGAAAATATTAGTCTTTTCCTTTCCCTTTGATTATATATCACATCAACTTATTTTCTGAAGTTTAGTGGATCAAAGGAGATTGGAATGACTATTTGCAGTAAACAAAAATAAAGAGAAAGAAGAAAGAGAGGTAGATCCATTTATGGATCTTTGCTTACCCTTGTAGAGCTTGAAAAATCACTTGGAATAGTGCAGTTTTTTTTCCTTCTCTCTTCTCTCAGATCTCTTTTCTCTGTTTCACTCTTACGTATCAATTGCCCAAGATATTTTTTTCTAAACCCTTTTCTCTCCTCCTTCCAACCGTTCCCCACCCTCTCTCTTTTTATATCCAATTTTTTTATTATTTTTTTGTTGATAAAATTCACTTAATCGTGAAAGTGGTGGAGGTGGAGAAAATATCTCCTTAATTTTCTCTTCCTTTTTTTTTGACTGACCCATTCCTATAATAATAATAATAATAATTATTATTATTATTATTAAAATTTTATTGTTCAACAATAGAATTATATTGTTTATTACTCTAAATTATTGATTGCTTAGGGTTTATTTTTTTTATATAAAGATATGTATAAATATTAATATTACATATTTGAAATAAATAAAATATATTAAAATTGAAAAAAAAATATAATTTTAATAATGTATTTTAAATAAATATAGTGTAATATTAAAATTTGAAGTAAAAAAAAAAACACAATTCTAATAAGTAATGCTGATGAGAGTACTTGCAAGGTATAACGGTAAAATAATAGAGGATAAGTAGAATATCTTTTTTTTGTATCCATTAATTAAAAATACTTTCATGTTATATTTCATTAAAATTTACTTTTATAAGTGAGTTGCCTAATATACTCTTCCCCTCTACTTAATGGCAAGTTTACAAAATTTTGGAAATAGAGAAAACAATGAGAAGCACCATCAATGAAATTTATGCACAAGATTAGTGCCCTGATGGGTCTGTTGCCGTTATGCTCCAACTGTATTTTCCTTTTCATCTGATCAATTTCAACTGCTGTTTCACCGAATTTTTTTGAAATTCTGCCTCTGTAACTACTCCCGCCCACCACCCCTTATCGATTCCTTCCACAATAACCACTCCTCACGGCGTTCTCCTCCCACTCCCCTCCTTCCCTACCTTCTCCGTCACCATGGACCCTCTCCCAACTGATTTTAACTCCACACTTTCACTCACTGAGAAAGAAAGTTCCATTGTTAACCTGCCTGATTTCCCTTCTCATCAACCTACATCACGATCTCCTCATGTTCTCCTTGCCCGTGTTCTAACTGGAAAAACCATCTACAAGCCCCATTTCTATGAACAAATGTCTGGCCATTGGAAAGGAAGATTTCCTGCCATTATTACAGACTACAACTCTGATATTTTCCACATCTCCTTCGGCTGTGAAGGTGACAAACGCAGGGTACTCAATAAAGAGCCATGGCATTTTCAGAATCACCTTATCATTCTGTATACACCAGGTGTTCTGCAAAATGTCACAAAGGAAGATATGATATTCACAAGCTTTTGGGTTCAGATATATCGCCTCCCTTTTCTCAGTAAAACCAAGGCGTTGGCTGAAGCGCTTGGTAACATAATTGGGGAATTTATCGAAGTTTTTGAAGACTCAACTAATGAAGGATGGGGGCCCTTTTTGCGTGTCCGAGTTAAACTTTCTGTTGCTAAACCATTACCAAGAGGACAAATGATTAAACTCCCAAAAGTGAAGGACGAATTTTGGATTGACTATCGCTATGAACGAATTCCTGAATTTTGTTTTGAATGTGGGTGTCTCGGCCACCCCTTTGAGCAATGCATAGCGTTTATGGAACGCATCGATAGCGGAAATGATGATGATTTGCCATATGGCCTGTGGCTTAAGGGTGCAAGACTTCCTGCGAATAACTATGACCGCTACCGAACGGACTTTAGCAAAGGCAATGTCTGGCCTCTTACTATTAGGCTTGCTCGACGGGCACTCACCACCACTTTGCCTACACTCCCCTCTCGCTCCTCACCCGCCCCTGCCATTCTTTTTGAAGGAGAATCATCCACCCCTATGCAGCCTTTGCAAACATCATCTCACTCCTCTGCTAGTCCGAATCTCATCTCACCATCTACAAATCCCACTATCATCTCACATAGTGCATCTCCTCCACTATCACCCCTGTGCATAGCCGGCCTGCCTCCTCAAATGTAATACATAATCCAACTCCACAAACCACTTCTAAATTGCCACCATCAACTTCCAACCCTCCACCTGACTCTTTTAATCAATCTAACCCAACTGTTAAAGACCTATCCCATGTATATATACCTTTTGCGGGTCCTTCTCCTTTGGCCCCTAATCTCTTTGCAACTTACCCCCTGCCATAAATTCTCAGACTATGATTCCACCTACAACACCACTTACTTCTCACATTCCAACAACCCCTTTATCCACCTTTGCACCGGCTAAACTTTCCCACACCTCTAGTTTTTTCCAACAAACACATGACTATGCTGCTGTTGATAAGGAAAATTCAGAGCCCAACATCACACCCAAACGACCAAGTTCAAATCTCTCCTTGCGAAAAATGCTCAAGCGATGTCGTGGCCTAGATGGTTCAACTTCTTCCAACCTGTCAATGGAAGATGTTCAAGAGGATCAAGTTTCCATTATATTGGATTCGAACCCCTCAATCGACTTTGATGCAGAGGTTGCTTTGCAACCCCGCAACTCATTATGAAACTCATAAGTTGGAATGCACGGGGTTTGGGGAACCCGGGTGCATTACGCCATCTCCGATTGCTTGTTCAACAACAATCGCCCCATGTTTTGTTTCTTATGGAAACAAAACTCGCTGATAACTCTATTACAAGATTGCGTCTTTTGTTAAAGTTCTCTAACGGTTTGGAAGTTGCTCGGATTGGTTTAAGTGGTGGAATTATGCTTCTTTGGTCTGATGAAATTGATGTTACTTTGCTGAATATGGGGCCGACTTTTTTTGACTGCTACATGAAGTTCAATGGCAGTCCAAGCTTCCATTTTACGGGGTTTTATGGAGCTCCCGATCTTGCTAGTAAATCTGCCTCCTGGACTCTTTTTCAGCGTTTTGGTGATGTTGCTCCTCTCCTCCCATGGCTTGCAATTGGAGACTTCAATGAAATTTTATCTAACAATGATAAATCCGGAGGAAGTTTTAGGCGAGAGTCACACATGGAAGCCTTTAGAACATCTTTAGACAAATATTTTCTGCAAGAAGTGCCTTACAATGGTGATCCTTTCACCTGGACAAAGAACCGTACTACTCCTCATGCACTTAAAGAACGTCTTGATTGGTGCTTCATAAATAATAAATGGTCGACTCACTTTCACCTACCCACTGTTGATCACCTTGATTATTTCAACTCAGATCATAGGGCCATAGCTGTGAGTTTTTCCTTCCTTTCTCAGACCGAAACTCCAGCAAGGAGTAAGAGCAGATTTCGTTTTGAAAAGCTTTGGCTTGCTGACCCAGAAAGTGTTGAAATCATCATGAAAAGTTGGAACTCCAGCATTATTTCTGATCCTATTACTGCCGTGTTAGACAACCTCAGCACTTGTGCAAAAAATTTGCAAAGTTGGCACATCGGAAAGTATGGAAAAATGAAGAAGACTATCAATTCTCTCCAGTCTAAAGTGGCTGACTTGAATAACTCAAATTCCAGCAGCTCCGATCACTTTCAAGAGTTACACAATGCAGAAATTGTCCTTGAGGATCTTTTGGAGCAAGAAGAGGTGTATTGGCAACAACGTTCAAGGGTTGATTGGCTTTCTTGTGGGGACCGTAATACGAAGTTTTTTCATGCTAAAGCTTCCTCACGAAAATCTAACAACAAAATAAAGTTTCTACACAACTCTTTGGGTCAAAAAGTGTACTCTAAAGAAGATATTGCAGCTGTTGTGCAAGCCTTTTACTCTGACCTTTTCTCATCCACATCTGTTGATGAAGAAGCTCTCAACTCTACTCTCTCATGCATTCCTACCACGGTCAGTGCTGAATTAAATGCATCTTTAGTTAAGCCTTTTACTCCGGATGAGGTATATACGGCGTTGCACTCCATGGGTCCTGACAAAAGCCCGGGAATTGATGGCATGTCGGCTATGTTTTATCAGAAAAATTGGACAACCGTTGGTGATTTGGTGACCAAAGTTGTTCTAAGCATTCTCAATGACAATGCCGACCCTACTGCTTTAAACAAGACCCTCATCACACTAATTCCAAAGGTTAAGAAGCCTCAACATATACAAGAGTATCGCCCAATTAGCCTCTGCAATGTCATCTCGAAGCTTGTTACTAAGGTTCTTGTTTCTCGATTTAAATTGGCCCTCCCTATGGTTATCTCTGAGGAACAAAGTGCATTTCTACCGAATCGCCTCATCACTGATAATGTCCTGGTTGCATTTGAGTTGGTGCATGCTATTAAAAATAAAACTGCGGGACGTAATGGCATTGCTTCTTTCAAGCTAGACATGAGTAAGGCCTTCGATCGGGTTGAGTGGAAGTTTATTGAAGAAGTTATGAGGAAAATGGGGTTTGCCGAACGATGGATCTCTCTTATCATGAGCTGCCTTACTACCAATAACTTCTCTTTTATCATTAATGGAGAAGTTATGGGAGATTTAACACCATCTAGAGGGCTTCGACAGGGATGTCCCTTATCCCCATATTTGTTTTTAATTTGTTCTGAAGGGTTCTCACGATTGCTTCAGCATGAGCAAGAAAGTCACAACTTAATGGGTTTCAAGCTAACAAGACACGTTCCTCCTATCACTCATTTATTTTTTGCTGATGATAGTCTACTTTTTTGTCAAGCAAATGAGAGGTCATGCTTAGCCATTAAACGAGTGTTGGACACTTATCATAAAGCCTCTGGACAAGAGCTCAACCTTGACAAATCGGTAATGTCTTTCTCTCCAAACACAACTCTGGCTGCACAAGTTTTTTTCCATCAACAACTTTCCATGCCTATTTGTGAATGTCATGAAAAGTATTTGGGATTGCCCTCATACTCTGGCCGAGACAAGAAGGAAATGTTCAGCAATATCAAAGAGCGGATTTGGAAGCTTATGAACTCTTGGAATGAAAAAATATTTTCTGCTGGTGGAAAGGAGATCCTTTTAAAAGCTGTGGTGCAATCAATCCCTACCTATGCAATGAGTTGCTTTCGGTTGCCAGCCTATTTTTGCAAGCAAGTTGAATCAATGATGGCCAATTTTTGGTGGGGCTTAACTGAAAATGGTTCTCGGATACATTGGCGATCATGGAATCTACTCTGCAAGTCTAAACTGGAAGGGGGTATGGGATTTCGGTCTTTCATCCACTTCAACCAGGCGTTATTAGCTAAACAAGCATGGCGCATTTTTGAAAAGCCACATTCTCTTCTTGGCCGAATCCTAAAGAGCAGGTACTTCCCAAACAATAATTTTCTTGAAGCATCCTTGGGTCATTCTCCCTCTCTCACATGGCAAGGAATCCACTGGGCTCGTGAGCTTCTCATTAAAGGTTTACGATGGAAAGTAGGTGATGGCCGACATATCCAATCAGGTTTTGACCCGTGGATACCAGGTCACAATACTTTTCTGCCCTTTCATTACTCTGGGCCGTCGAATGGGGTTGTTTCTAATTTGATTACTGATGAGCGTCAATGGGATTTACCTTTACTTCAACAGTTTTTTTCAGCTTTGGATGTGGAAAGAATTTTATCTGTGCCTCTGAGTTTTTTCAGCAGCAGAGATGTTCTCATATGGCACCATCATAGCTCTGGCCTTTACACCGTTAAATCGGGATATCATCTTGCTGCTGACATTGATATAATTGATCAAAGTTCAAGCTCTAACAGAGACTCTCATTGGTGGAAATTCTTTTGGTCATTGCAACTCCCACCGAAGGTGAAAATATTTGCTTGGAGAGCTATACATGATGCCCTTCCGGTTGCAACCTCCCTTGTGAAAAGGAAAGTAATCACGGATTCTACTTGCTCGGTTTGTAAACAAGCTTGGGAATCGGTGGGACATGCCCTCTTCTCTTGCAAATATGCCAAGGCTGTGTGGCGTCATTCCAATCTGGTTTTTGATTGGCGCCTCTCTGCTGCCATGTACAAAGGAGATTACATACTTCATCTCTCCACAATATACTCAAAAGCTGAAATGGAGCAAATCTTTTGCTCACTTTGGACGATATGGACAGAGCGCAATCGGATCGTACATGGTCACAAGGCACGACCAGCTAAGGATCTTGCTTCTTATGCTGTCACTTATCTGTTGAACTACCGAAATGCACAACAACGGGTTTAGCTTACTGGCCCTGCTGCTACTTGCACATACCAGCAACCACTGCAGTCCTCGGCCTCTGCTCCTTTAGCTCCTACATCTTATCAGCAGCCCCAGCCCCAAGTTGTTCCTGTTGCTCAACAATGGCGCCCACCTGAAGCAAATGGTTACAAATTAAATGTTGACGCTGCCATTGATGTACACCAGAAGGTAATCGGGATTGGTGCTATCATTAGAGACTCAAACGGTAATGTTGTTGCTGCTTTTTCCAAACAACAGCCAGGCAATTTCAGCTCACACGAAATGGAAGCCATTGCTCTTTTTCAAAGTTTGAATTGGGTTATCCAGCAACAACTGCCTATATCTCTGGTTGAATCCGATGCACTTATGGTTGTCAATGCATTACGAGCTCCCTTCAATTCAATCTCATCTTTTCATGATTTGATTGTAGATGTTTTATGTCTTTTATCCTTTCTCTCTGATGTAACTATCACACATGTCAAACGGGAAGCCAATATGGCTGCCCATTGCTTGGCAAAGTTTGCGTTAGGGGTGGATGAGGCTTGTTTCTGGTTTGAGGAAATCCCTCCACCAATTTACTCTGTTATTGTAAATGAATTCTCTTCTTAATTTATAATAACAAGTATTTTCACTCAAAAAAAAAAAATTTGGAAATGGAGAAAGTAGTGGGACCCACACAAATTAAGGAGAAAAACAAAGGAAAAGGTTCTCCCTTATTTTTATAGGGAATACTTTTCCTTTTTCTAACTTAATTTATTTTAATTTTATTAATTAAAAATAAAAAAGATAAATGTCTTTTAAAAATCTATAAATAGAAAATAATTACATGTTCTAATAATGACAATTTTATTAAATTAAAGCATTCTGATTACCTTTCATAGTTATGTAAACAAAATAATATGATTCTGGTTTTCTTTCCGGAGAGTTTAATTAGTAAACAGCATAATAAAATATTATTTCCGATTATATTCTATTTTAAACCGATTCATTTCTCTCATTGATTATTCTAATTCCAATTACAATTTATTAAACGTGCCAGTGTAGTACATGATTTACACTAACTTAAGGGGTATAATAGAGACATCATCTATAAAAGTGTAAATATATCTTAAAGAATATAAAAATAAAAGTAAAAATTAAAATAAATAAAATAAAGTGGGTATACAATGTAATTTTTTTAAATTAAATTATTATAATTTTAAATAAAGATCATTTAATTTAATAGTTAGATAAAATTGATAAGACCATGACAGTTTTTTCGTATATATTAATGTGTATTACCAAACTAATACCATATATAATTTTTTTTTAATATAATCTGGTTTTGATATATAGGTCATGACCCATATATCTATATATATATATACATAGACACGATTTTGTCGTGTGATGTACTTTCACGGAATGTATTCCGTGATGTGCGGCAGCCGTTAGATGAGAGAGTTATTTGATCTGAGGGTTGTAGTTGATCTAGAGGTAATTAAAATTAAAAAATAGTAACGTACGTTTAGACTCATCTAATATACCACGGAATATTTCGTGACAAAATTGTGTCCCTATATATATTAATTTCTAAAATTTACGAGTCCAATGACGTCGACCGAACTTTAATAGTTGTCGACAGGATTTTTAGCACTACTGTTGTCTGAGTTAATTGTTATTTGTCAATTTGGTCCTTAAATTTTAGTTTTTGACATTCTTTGTGAAATATTAGTAACTAATGTTAAGGGCTAGCTAATTGATACTATTTCACAAACATGGATGTAATTGCCAAAAAAAAACAAAAAAAAAAACTCATTGACCGGATTGACAAATCACGGTTAAATCAAAGGACAATGATGCTAAAGTTCTTTATGAAGTGTGACAAAATATCTTATAACAAAACAGTAAGATTAAGTTACACTTAGAAACATTTTTACTAAAAAAATAAAAATAAATAAATAAAAGTTACACTTAAACTGTTATTATTTTACGATAATTATATTTTTGTCATGATTTTAGCACGATGTTGCATACACAAACTGTATTAACAGTATTATGAATTTACTTTAAAAAAAAAAAGAAAAAAACTCAATGACTAGACTGACAAATCATGGTTAAATCAAAAGGCAATAGTGCTTAAACTCTTTATGAAATGGGACAAAATATTATATAACAAATCAAAAGGCAATAGTGCTGGTTTGCTGCTGGTTTGGCGTCCGGAGTTGTTGCAGATCAGACCTTTGGCAACTGGTTTGTTGCAGCAGCTGCTCGATGGAATGATGATAATCTGAGGTTAGCCGTGATGCTCTGCTGGGCTATTTGGCAAGCCCGCAATGACCAAGTTTGGAAAGGTAATTCTAGGACTTCTCGTTATATTTTGGCATTAGCTGGAGGTAATCTTAATCAATGGAGATACGCTCAAGACAAAACTTTTGTTCCCTCTCAATTCAATTTGAAACCGAATGAGGGGGGTGAGCTTTGGACTAAACCCGTTGGAAATACGATTAAGATCAATGTTGATGCCGCTATTTTCGAGAGTCAAAATCGTTATGGATATGGTTGGGTTGCTAGAAATAATGAAGGAAGATTGCTTTGGGCAAAATCTAGTAGCTTTTGCGGGAATGTTTCTGCTGAGTTTGCAGAAGCTTTGGGTTTGAAAGAAGTGCTGAGTTGGTTGAAGGATAATGATCTCTCAAATGTGGTGGTTGAGTCTGATAGCTTGGTAACCATACAAGCGGTTAGGAGTTCAATTTTCTTTTCTTCAACATTTGGTTTTTGTGTTACTGAATGTCAATCGTTGCTTTCAAACTTGTGTGATGTTGATTTATGTTTTATAAAACGATCTGCGAATCGTGTAGCTCACCATCTTGCTAGAGCTTCCGTTTCTTATGCTGATTGTATGTACAGGGAATCTAATGCCCCTGCTACGTTGATGGATGTAATTCGTTTGGATATCTAATAAAGTTTGCATCTTTTATTCAAAAAAAAAAGTTACACTTAGAAACATCCTTACAAAATAAATAAATAAATAAAGTTATACTTAGACACACGAATTAATGGTAATATTATTATTATTATTTTAAGATAATTATATTTTTGTTATTATTTTAGTACAATGTTGTTGCATACACAAATTGTATTAATGGTATTATAAATTGCTTTTTTTAAAAAAAAAAAAAAAACTCAATGACTATTAAGTTAGTTAAAGTTAGTTTATTTAGTTAAGTCGGTTATGTTAGTTAAACATTACTGTGCTTGTATATATATTGCTTCCCTCGACTCTGTTTCAATGCAACAAATATTTTCTTCATTTTGAATAAAAGAAAAAACTTTGTTTTCCACTAATATAGTATCAGACGACTTCTCTTTCTTCAAGCTTCAAGAATTCAATTGAAGCTTCTCTCATCTTCAACAAAGGTACGTACTCGAGCCACCATCTCAGCTACCTCCACTGCACATAATCCTCTAGTGGTCGATGCTACCGTTGCTCCACCACCAACAAACGAATCTGCTGACGATTTGCATCCACATACAGATCATGCTCCTCCACCCAATCCAGTCGAACAAATCCCACAAGAATATATTCATGCTTCCAGATCCAATCCAGTCGAACAATCCTCACAGGAACAGATTCATGTTCCTCGATCCAATCCAGTCGATAGACCACCATATGAAGACATTCGTTCTCCATATTACCTAAGTAACGCAGACCATCCTGGATTGGTTCTTGCTACTCCAATCCTCACTGATCGCAACTTTCAGCCATGGAAAAGAGATTTCAAGATCTCCATAGGTGCAAGAAACAAAACTCCATTTTGGAAGGTACTTTACCTCAACCCCTTTTGCATGATTCTCTTTATAGTTCTTGGATAAGATGTAACTAATTAGTCATGTCATGGATACTACACTCTGTTTCACCTGAGATTAAGAGCAGTATTATGTATCTCGACACTGCTGTCAAGATGTGAACTATTCTAAACAACAAGTTTAATCAAGGTAATGACACAAGAATCTTTGAGCTGAATGAAACCTTGACACATCTACGTCAAGGTGACGATACAGTGAGTGCTTACTTTACTAAATTGACAGCAATGTGGGACGAAATAAACCAATTTCGTCCAAGAATCAATTGTACTTGTGCAGCTGCAGCACAAACCCAAGATCACATCGACCATGATCAAGTCTTACAATTCCTCAAAGGATTGAATGAAACTTATCATGCTACTCGTGATCAAATCTTGTTAATTGATCCTTGCCCACCACTAAACAAAGTTTTTTCTATGGTCATTCACCAAGAAAGACAAAGAACCCTTGGCAATTGATTAACACCTCCCATTACTGCTGCAATAAACACAAATCCTCCTACAACTGACCCCAATCCTGCTGCCAATCAAAGTTCCAAAAAACAAAAGACCAAGACCTCATTGCACTCACTGTCAAAAACCTGGCCATTACAAAGACAAGTGCTATTTTTGACATGGCTTTCCCCCTGAATATGGAAAACATTGATCCAATGATACATCTTCCAACATCAATAAGAAACCAAAAACTGGTTCTCTCCCCCGAACAACTCTTCAGACTCATCAACTCTCAATTTCACAAGGTGATCCCCAACATCTTAACTCAGTGCAGCTCAATGTCAACAGCTGATCTCCATGCTAAGCCATCAATTGCAGCCAACTACTGATGCTTCAACATCAGAAGGCCCAACAATCAACAATTCCACTGGTAACAAAAAATCTCAACCTCCACTTTCTTGGGTATTAGACACTGGTGCCACTCACCACGTTTGTTGTAACATTAGATGTTTTTCTCACATCACAAAATCCACAATACATAAATCTGTCACACTCCCTAATGGTAATAATGTACAAACAGAACTCATTGGCACTGTCACTTTATATTCTGCTATCACTCTTTATAATGTTCTATTTGTCCTTAAATTTCAATTAAATTTGCTTTCTATTACCTCTTTACTTGATGACAGTTGATATAATGTTTCTTTTACACCTAACATATGCTATATTCAGGACCATTCTCAAACATTAATGATTGGGACAACTAGAAGAATTGGCAAACTTTACTACCTACACCAAGATGGTTCTTATTACCAAGCCTAACATATTGTATCTTGTAATGTACACACTACGAACCATTGGCATTCACACCTTGGTCATCCTTCTGTATTGATTACAAACAAATTAAATAAAAGCCTACAATTTCCTTTTGCTGCATCTACTGTCCATAATTGTCCCACTTGCCTTTTTTCTAAGCAAAAGAAACTAACTTGATACACCTTGATATCTGGGGACTTTACCCCACTCCTTCCACAGAAGGATACAAATATTTTCTCACCATTGTGGATGACCATTCAATGTACATATGGTTATATCTACTTTGGGCTAAATTAGATGCCCCTACTGTTGGAAATTATTTTACCAGGATCTTAGATCTACTCACAAGTATGTTGTTTAAACACCCTAAATATGAACTTTCTAAAACGATAAATAAACACATATAAAGTTAAGAAAACCTTACATTGATGCAGCGGATTTAATGTCTCCTTCCACTCAGATCTCTAACCCTTGAATCCTTTCTGTAGCAGAGTATAATCAAGATCTGAGCCCGAATGTTCTTCTTCTTCAAGTTTGATCCTTCACAGTCTTCCAATCTATGATTGAGTTACTGCTTGCTGTGTGTGGGCACTTACTCTTTCACTAGGGTCACGAAAAAGATGAAGAGAAAAGAGAGAGGGATTTCGGCCTAAGTATAGAAAGTGGGGAAGGCTCAGTTTTTCTGAAGAGAGAAATTTCTGTCAGAAAGATGGTCTAAAAAAAACTTGTGATTTGACTGAGCCATCACTTTCTATTTATAGGCAACTACTAGGTTTAGGTTTAGAATTATTTGGCATTAAAATAATGAAAATATTAATTTGAAAAACTCCATATAGTGGCCGGCCAAGGTGTAGTAATGGGCCTCACTTGATTTTGCAGTTTTATCAAATTTTATCTCTATTTTCTCAAAAACGCCAATTTTCCAATTCTAACCTTTTAAATGCCAAAAATAATTATTTAATAACTAAAATAGATTATTAAATAATATTGTCATTTAATTTAATTATTAATTAGACATATAAAGTCCATTAATAAATAAATAAACCTAGAAAACTCTTTTCTTTACAATTTCACCCCTGCTTAGTGAAAATTCATAAAATTAGACATAGTCTAACTTTAGAATTATAATTGATCAATCACGAATCAATTAATGAGTCTTACAAGCAGAATGTTCTCAACTAGAATGGGGACCATGGATCTATATGCTGAGCTTCCAATAAGTGAATCAAATTTACCAAGTAAATTCCTACTTATTAATTCTTCGTTGAATCCACTCTTAGAACTTAGAATTGCACTCTCAGACTTATATAGAGCATATTGTATGTTTCACGATATCAATATACTATCTCATTTAACCATTGTTATAATCTTATTGTGATTTAAAGATCCTCTATATAGATGATTTACATCGCGATGGGATTTCCTTACCGTTCTCACCCCTCAATGTATTTTGCCCCTTAAAACACTTAGCTACCTGTAAATGGTGTTTAGTGATCTAATAATTAGTCAGTTAAACAAGAGCTCATCCATTTACTTCTATTTGCTAAGCTCGAAGGGAATCATCACTTGACTTCTATACACCAGTAGAAGCTATAGATTCCATATTTATGTTCAGCACTCCCACTCAATCATACTATCATGTTCCCAAAATATACGTATCACCCTGACCCAAAAGTAGGCTTAACTAATAAATCAAAGAACATGAATAGCACTCCTGAGTTGAGCCCAAGCATATCAGGATTTAGATTCTTTTAATCTTAAGATCAACTACTGATATTGACTTGGAAAGATATGTATAACGGTAAGTTTGTAATATCTTAACTTAGTTGCAATATCGGTCCAGTCCAATGTATACTCCATACATTCGAAACTAGTATACTTTACTAATGTCCTGGAAAGAACATAACACTTACTCCAAGTGTAAGTATACATCATCGCTGATTATCACATTAGTGTAAATCCAATAACACTGATGAAACAGGGACCAAAACTTTTGATTCATATGATCACAATCACATTCCACTGTGTTGACGATACTGTAATTGTGAATAAACATATGATCTGGATTTAACTGATTTTGTGTGTATGAATGTAATAAACATATTAAACATATTAAACCATTAGCATATAAAATTCATGCAAACATCAATCACTTCTAATTTCTTATATTGATAACTAATCAGATTGTAAAGAGTTTTATTTAGGGCATAAAACCCAACACCTACAATCATTCACAATTTTTCACCTTTGTCGATGTTCATTACAAAAAGAATATCAAATCCATAAGAATAGACAATGTAAAAGAGTTAAATCTCACTAGTTTTTATGCCACTCAAGGCACCACACACCAGGATTCATGTGTGGCAAGACCATAATAAAATGATATTGTTGAAAGAAAATACCAGCACATACTCAATGTAGCAAGAGAACTTACTTTTCAATCCAATCTCCACCTATCCTATTGGAATTACATGGTTAAAACTGTTGTCTATCTCATTAATAGAACACCATCTGTTCTTCTCAAATATAACACTCCATATGAACTGCTGCATAAAAAACCCCCTAACTATAATCATCTAAGAAACTTTGGATGCTTGGTTATGTTTCCCCCACTCAAACTGACCATAAGTTTGCACCTCGGACCAAATCATGCATTTTCATAGGTTACCTTGATCATATGAAAGCATACACACTTCTTGACATACAAACAAATCATATATTTCAATCTAGAGATGTCATATTTTATGAGGACATATACCCTCTGCAGAATAACAAACCAAACAGAGAAATTGATCAATTTTTTTCCCACCTCTCAATATGACAACTTACCAAATTTACCCAATTCAGCAAACAACTTGCCAGCTAACAAACTAGCTGACAATGCAGATAACTTAACAGCTGACAAACCAGCTGCCAAATTAGTAAAAAACTTACCAACAACCAAAAACAACATAGAAGCTCATAAATCAACCAAATCAGGCAGAAAAATCAATACACCTGTCCATCTTAAAGATTTTAGTTGCAACAACACTAGTAGCACACCATATCCTCTCACAAATTACCTCTCTTACCATAAACTCTCACCTCAATTTAGGGCAGCAGTTCTTGCAACCTACCAGCTGCTTGAACCAACTTCCTATACCCAAGCATGCAAAGAGAAAATATGAAACCAAACCATGGATACAAAGATTGATGTATTAGAAGCCAACCATACTTGGATAGTTGTTCCCTTACCTTCAGGACAATACACCATCAGCAACAAATCGATTTATAAGATAAAATATAATCATGATGGCTCTGTTGAAAGATGCAAAGCTCACCTTATAGCCAAAGGCTACATACAACAACAAGGCATTGGTTATTTCGAAACTTATGCCCTTGTGGCAAAATTCAGCACACTTAAACTACTCTTTGCCTTAGTTGCAATAAACCAGTAGTATCTCCACCACATGGACATCAATAATGCCTTTTTACATGGTGATCTCCATGAGGATACTTACATGAAATTAGAATTGAGCATCAGTCGGTTTGGTCGGTTTTTTCTATATAAAAATCCGAAATTCGATTTTTGGTATGGATTGGTGCAATCTGAAAATCGACCGACCAATCCATAACCTATCTTAAAACTGACCATTTTGAAACATCGGTTTGGTCAGTTTAAACCACCTAAACCGAACTTCTTTTTTTTAAAAAAAAAAAATATAATCCAATTTATTCTATAAACACATTATTATACATTTCACAACTATAAACATACAAATTAATTGTTTAAAAACTAATTATCTTATTTTTTTAACTTTAATATTAATAAAATAATAATATATTATTAGTAACTACAATACGTAAAACAAAACAAAAAACTTAATAAATTAATATATATATGTATAGCGGTCAGTTTCGATCGATTTATTACCAAAAAAAAAAAACCGACTATTCAATGGCAGTTTTTTCAGTTTTCGGTCTGTCGGTTTCGGTTCCAACAGTGTTCGGTAGGTCGGTTTGAACAATTTTTTTAGTTTTCTAGATTTTATGCTCACCCCTACATGAAATTACTTCAAGGATACAAACCAAAAGGCAACATACCTCCCAATGCAGTATGCAAATTGAAAAAGAGCCTATATGGCGTAAAGCAATCATCACGACAATGGTATGCCAAACTCAGCACTACCTTGCTCCAACAACAGTTCATCCAGTCCAAGAATGACCATTCTCTTTTTATCAGAGAAAATAATAATGTCTTCTTAGCAATATTAACATACGTTGATGACATAATAGTTGAAACAAATGACACTGCAGCTCTAAATCACTTCATCAACAACCTTGACTTCCAATTCAAACTTAAAAATGTTGAACCACTTCATTTCTTCTTAGGCCTCAAAATAACCATGGTATATCTGTCACTCAACATCCATTCACTATCCAATTACTCTAGGAATTAGGGAACCTTGGCTCAAAACCTGTCTTCACCCCATGGAACCCAATATCAAAATTGACAATGACACAAGTCCTCTACTTGACAACCCCACTCAATATCAAAGCCTCATTGGGAAGCTTCTCTACCTCACCATCACTCGACCTAACATATCATTTGCTATCAATAAATTAAGCCAGTACCTACAAGCACCTCGTGCCCCTCACCTCATAGCAACCAACTGTGTCATCCAATATTTCAAAGGAACCCCTGGACAAGGCTTGTTCTTCTACAAAACTGCTCCCACACTGGGGATCATGCTTGGACACACGAAGGTTCATCTTAGGTTACTGCATTTTCCTTGGAAAGTCTGTAATCTCTTGGAAATCTAAGAAACAACAAACAATATCTCGCTCCTCTGCAGAAGCAGAATACCAACCAACTGCTCCTTTGACCATTCTTGCCGTCAACACTCCATTTGTCATTTTGCCAAACAACTATCTACTTCCATCAAATATTCATTTGGATTAGACAAATTACTTTTTTTTTGGTGATCTTTAGTCCTTACAATTGCGTGCCTTCAATCTTGATGGATACATTCTTGGCACCATCCCTGCACTGCACCTCCAAATCTTCTTACGAGTAATGTTCAGAACCCACACTACTACAAACTGCACTTTTAGTATTAATTTTAAACTTATACTTGTTACTTTTACGGTACTAAATTAAGTACACAACGGAAAATTTTCATATTATCTAATTATCATCGTACCATAGCCCCTAGGATCTCCATATGTTTGCACATTAAATCAAAACAATAAACACAATAAGTTTAGATTATACCTCTTGAAGTCTATGAGGGTATCCTCTAAACTTCTCATAAGTTGTATCCCTTAATTCAGTTGATGAGGAATATGCAATTTGAACTCACGCTAGTATCTTCCAAATCGATCCACCACACAAGGAATAGTGTGAGCTATGAGGATAAAGTGTATAACATTTATTCTCAACACATGAGCAAGAACAATTAAGATAAAAATAGTTTCATTTTTCTCTCTACAAATTTCAAAATATACTTTAAAAAAAAATGTACTGATTTCTCAAATTAAGTTTCTATTTATAGTAGTTAAATCCCTTTAATTAAATCATTGTTTAAATAAATAAATATTTATAACCGAATTTGATTATTGATATTTATGAGAAAATCTCTCATATTCTCAACAACCTTGACATATTTATAATCACTTAACAAATTAAATATTTACATAATTGAATTAATTAAATAACAATAACAATAATAATAATAAAGAAGCCTTTTATGGCGAATGGTTCCAATTCCAAGTATATAAACGAGAAAACAATTTCAAAATTTCATTGGAAAGAATATTAGTATTAGCGGCCATAAAGTTTGCCCAAATAAAGAGAGACCATCATAGCACAAAAAGTTAAGTTGGGTTGTCTACTGCAATGGAATAACATTTCAATTTGTTTAATTAGAAAGGGAAAAGAAAATTTCATCAATTTGAACATGGAATGGTTCATTGCGTAAATACATTTCAATTATTATTATTATTATTATTATTATTATTATTATTATTTTCCATACATAACTCCAAATGAAAGCATTCACACATAGTTTTTGATTGTTGATCCCAACCATTGTAACAATCATCGAAAACACAGTCAAGAACTAAAAGATCTCATTCCATCATTAACAAACAAGTTGGCATCCAAAAAGCATTTACATACTTATTATTATTAACACTACATATATGTAATCTTTTTGGTCATAGACATTGTCACTTATACTTATTATGACTACAAATGAAAACAAAAACAAAACTGAAAATATTCTGGACCAATTTACTTACACATGTATCTACAACTTAAAGAGCTACAAAGTACAGCAGCCAAAATATTCAAGAGATTAGTAGAGAATTAATCACCTGAATTTTTCAGCAGATACCAAACATGTCGGTGTTGACCGAGATAAAGATGATCAAACAACTTGAGCAGCCAAAAGGTTTCTCAGCTGAAGCAAATGTTCATCATTTGAAATATGTAGAGAGAGGCGTAGATTAGTTAGCATAGACTCCTGTTCCCAACTTAAGGGGCCAGAGGCATATAGTGCCAAAACTGTTGACTTGTAGGCTTCAAGCTCCAAGTTATGGATGTCAACTCCTAGTTTGCTTCCAAGACATGGAAGAACTGTGTTCCTTTTACTGTACAATGAGGGCAATGAAGATGACTCAGCGTCCGAATCAGGAAAATTCTTTTCGTTAAGCTTGAGTGAGCTTCCTCTTGTGGAGTTAGCAGACTCGTTCAAACTACAACTAGCAACCGAGCACTCGTTACTATCTTCAGTAGATTGAACAGAACAATGTAACCAGTTGTTTGTTTCTTGTTCCGGTTTGGTGGTGTTATCTAATCTTATTTGGTGAAAAGTATACAAAGAATGGTTGTTTACCAAAGGGCTATTGCATACTCCTGCAACTGGTTTGGATGTTCTTTTCCTAATGTTTTTTCCCAACATTTGGTTCTTGGAGACTGGTTCATGAAGAGGATCAAAGGCATTTGTTCTCTTCTTAAGGCTTCTTCGTACATATTCATTTTTTGTGCAAGTTTTTGATTCACAAACTGCCTGAACTGGATCACTGCAAACCAAGCTCCAACACTGGTTTGAAATAGTTTGTTGTGGAGAATGGCTAGCTTCCTGTCCATGGTTTTGAACCTGTAAAACACATATGCTAAGACATAAGAAAACTCCATTGACATAGACAAACAATCATACAAAACATTATGATACTAGACCGATTATTACTAAACTTCAAAGAAAGACAAAATAGCTGAAAATAACTAAACTAATAGTTGAAAAAGTTGAAAAAGAAAATCTCCAAGGTCAAATTGTCAAAAGAATACAGAAGACAAAAAAGAAAAAAACTAAATGTGCCCTTACTTTGACAAGCAGTGACCACTTCTTCTCATGCCAAAGTTTATGAGTTCTTAAACAAGACACATTGAATTCCTTGAGTTGAATGAACCCATAAAACTTAATAACCAAACGACCCTTTCTCAATACTTTGGCTACCTTTCCAACCCTCCAACACTGTGTATCAAACACCTCAGCTATATCACCAGCCACCCATCTTTTCTTCTCCCGATCATGTTGTGGAGGTTGAGGCCTCATGTTCTTCTCCTGCACCCTTTCCACAACCAATTTTCCTCGACAATCCATAAGAAACTTGTACCTGATCGTGTAATCATTGCCATCTACACCAATTACCCTGCCAGGATACCATGGACCGTAAGGACCCATCTGTTCTCTCATCACCTCCACTGAACTCCCTTCTTTGAACTCCATTTCCAGACTCTTCTTAAGGTCAACCTGAAAAATCCAATAGAAATTAACAATGAAAAAAGAAAGTTATGGGGATTTGAAAACTACCCAAGATTACATTGTTGTCCTGAATCTGAAATAAATACAGAATTAAGCAAAAGAAAATAAATTAATTTTATAAGGAAAACGAAAACATTTGATCTGGTAGTTTGATGTACTAAAAACTTTGTTCAATCTCCGAGTAATCGATATTTTGGAAGCTAAAGCAACCATCAGAAAGAGTAATCAGAACCCAAAACAAGTCAGTGTGAAATATCAATTGGCCAAAACAATCCATCTCATCATGATTCATGACCAGTAAACAAATAAAATAACAGACCAAATTAGCATTTAGTCCCTGAAAATAAAAAATTGTACCAAAAACCAAAACTTAGATTTAGCATCATTAAAAGTGGTCAAATCCAGTACCATTACATATGCAACTCAAGAAAAGCTCTCCCTTTTACATTGCAATAGAAACAAAATTAAGAACTTGGGTATTAAGAAAAAAAAAAAAAAAGAAGACCCAGAAAACGGAGGAGGGGATTTAATGTTGGAAAATGAATGAGACTGACCTGGGACTGAGGATTGAAAAAACGAACAACACGTGTTTGAGCTTATGTTGAGCTCAAAACCACATCTTTGTGGAATGAATGGCGTCCCTTAAGCCTTTAATTTCTTTTTTTTTTTTCTTTTGTTCTTCTAATTTAATTGATTAGAAAGGTTGAGTGCGATGAGAACAAACCAAACCCAACCAAAAGAAGAAAAGAAAAAACGTTTCAAAAGCTTTGGCATACGTAATGAGGACAATACGCTATTTTGATTTTGGAATTGTTTGCCTTAATTGGACCGTTAATATGGTTCCTTCCTTTGTAATTACCTGCGTATCCTTTGTGTGTCGTTTTTAATCATTCTAATCACACTTTTACTACTACACTACTCGTCTCTGCGTTTCAATGACAGGTGACAATCTCCAACTTCCCCTTATTATTATTAAAATTAATAATAATTATTATTGACAGAGTTTGATGAATTATACGAACATGTTGTATAATAACATGAAGAAACGTTTCAATGGAATTCATTCATGTTATAAATGTATAAAAATACTGAATGAGATGAGGTGGAGAATAATAATAATAATAATATAAGAAGGAACATAACGTGACAAGACAATAATCCTCGATCCAAAACTTCCCAAAAAAAAGGGCAGACACATTTATTTGTGTGGTGTTATGATTTGATTTTATGATTGTTTGTGCTAAAAAAAAAGGTTCTTCCTCGTATCACTTCAAATGAAGAAAGCGCGCTTTTGTGACTCATCAGCGTCTTTGCTCTAATGTTCACTTTTCCAAGCATTCCCGCACCCGCAGCCATGATGTTTTACACTATTTTTTTTTTTTTTTTTTGACTAAAAATCAAAAGTTTTGGTATCGTTTAGTAACACTTTTATTTTTTAATTTTTTAATCACAAAATAAAATTTTTATTTTTAAAATTTTTGCTTTTGAAAAAGAAAAATGCATTCTGTAACCACTTTTATTTTTCAATTTTAAAAACAGAAAACACAAGTGTGTTCTGTAAAGTTCATTTTTATTTTCATTTTTTGATTTTATTTACGTCGGATCTAAATTCGGGGTCGAATTTAGGTTCAAGTCAGAGGCCGGGTTCAGCGCCAGGACCGTAAGGGGATTTGGGTCCAGGTCATGATCGAAGTCCAAGATATTGATTAAGAAAAAAAAAGTGTTTACAAAAATATTGAAAGTGATTTTTTTTTTTTTTTTTTGTTTTTAAAATTTTGATTCTCAATTAAAAAATTAAAAAGTAAAAACAGTTTTATAGAACATATTTTTGTAAAATATTTTCACTTTTTCAATTTTAAAAACACAAATCTGATTAAAAAGTGTTACCAAACGCACCTTTAATAATTAATAATTTCGTTCAAAATAATAGAACGTACTTCAGCAGAACAATCCTCCAACTGAAGCACACAATCTGTAGAGAAATAAGAGTCTCTTGCCAAGCAATGAGTCAACTTGTTTGCAGATCGTTTAACAAAACATAACTCAATATAAGGAAAAGCTAAAAGTAAATTACGGACATCTTGAACAAGTAGACCAAATTGGGATGCCATAGAAAAATTACTTTGGATAGCTTGGACACAGACCAAACTATCTGTTTCTAAAGTAACGTGGTCCCACAGGTGATATGCAATCCAACTTAAAGCTTCTTTGATGCCTATTATTTCCGCAATTTCAGGTTGAACACGAACAATCTTCCCTTTAGTGAAAGCTTCTAGCATATTACCATGATGATCACGAACTACGCAACCCATACCAAACCCACCCTTTTGATCAAACAAAGCCCCGTCAACATTAACTTTGATCTTATGTAACATAAGTACATTCCAATACTCAGAATGTCGCCCCCCTTCATTCAAAGGAGACAAAGAAAGACCATTTCTACCTTGAGCACATTTATACTGAACAAGCATGTTTTTTGCTGATGCAACAATATTTGATGCAGCCCAACTCACCACAGCCGCTTCCTCCATCTCACTAACACGTCCCCTACCGAATAATAATAGAAGTCAGCTGCTAAATGTTGCAGAGCCACCCCCAACATCCACCGAGCTGCGATTCCAAGCAGCAGTAGCAACCTCACACCCCACCAAGGCCTAATGCACAGTTTCTGCAGCAACATTGCACAAAGGACAAGCAGCATTAACAGGGACATGATGTTTTTGAAGCTAAAAACACGTTGGAAGGACACTCGATGTAGCTCTCCATAAAAAGTTACTGACCTTTGGAGGAACATTCAACGACCATAAAGTCTTCCAAAAACATGTATTGCCATCCACACTCCAAGCTCCTTTTGTTTCTTGCAAGAACTTATAAATAGAGGAATATGGTAAGGCATTTAAGATAAGAGAAAATCCAAGTTGGCTTACAAATTTGTCTTTACAAAAATGTCACTAGGGGCAAACCATTAAGCCATTTTCCTAAAACAAAGAACACAAGATTATTCATGGGGGGTTGGTGAGCTCGAGAAAGACCGTCTACACATAGCTCGAGAAAACTAATTAATTTTTAATTTTGTTTTTATAAAAAAAATATATATATATTTAAAGTTTTAAAAATTTAAGGAAAATAAATATAAAGTTTAAAAATATTAAATTTGAATATACTCCTAATACTAAAAATAACAATAAAAAATAATAATGTTATAAATAATATATTAATATTTTTATACATATTTAAATTAATTTAAAATTAGTATAAGTTTAATTAACATAAAACAAATAATATATATATATATTTTTAAATTAATTTAAAATAAATAATATTAATATTTATATATATTTATAAATTTATGGTTAAATACCATTTTAGACCATGTGTTTTGTAAAAATTAGCGATTGGACCTTCTGTTTTGTTAAATGACAAAATAAACCCTGTATTTTCTAAAATAGTATAAATAGGACATTGAGCTTAATTTTCAACATTTTTTTTTAGTATAATCAACTTGAAGACAATTCCTAACAAGAACATATACAGAAAATATAAATAGTTTGTTATAATATTTTTAGATCAGATTATTTTATTTTGACAAAAATCAGTTCATGATCCTATTTGTACCATTTTAAAAAATACAAGATGCATTTTGTTATTTAACAAAACGATCTATTTTTTTTTTTTTTTTTTGATGAAATTTCAACTTCATTAAATCAACTTTCTGAGTACAAAATGTCTAGAATAGAAACTGGAGCATTAGACTCAGAAATAAGACGACCAGAGAGAGACAGTGACATTCTAGCAACAGCATGTGCTAGACGGTTTGCTGATCGTTTAACAAAACGAATTTTAACAAAAGGCAAAGAAAGCAAAAGTGAAATGCAGTCTTGAACTAAATTCCCAAACACAGAAGAGAGAGGTGAGCGGCACCGGATAGCTTGGATGGAAACTAAGCTATCTGACTCCAACTCAACATGTTGCCATCCTTGTCGTTTGATCCAGCTTAGAGCCTCCTTGATTCCCATGACTTCCACAACCTCAGGGGCGAAAGCTCCATTAAAACAATGAGCTTGAGCAACAATAAGAGAACCAGTGTCATTCCTTGCAACCATACCATAGCCATACTGGTTATCGCTAGTGAAAAGTGCAGCATCAACGTTGATCTTGATTGTATTTATATCAGGTTTAGTCCAAAGCTCAGTTCCGTCATCACAATTACCAGAGTAAAATAATACTTACCCTAAATTTAACCCTACTGACACGGTTATTAAAATATTTTATTAAACTAACCAAAAAAAAATCGTTAAATAACTTCATTTTATATATTAAAACATAAAACTTCTTTATATTAAAGAGTTGGAAACTATTATATTAGACGTTTGACTACAACATAACAACATTATATAATATATATATATATATATAGTTTTTTTTTTTTGAAAAGACATTATATATAGTTCATTAGATTCAATAAAGCTAACTATTCCATTTTCAATAGTTTTCATCTTCATGTTTTCTTTCAACGTAAACTGACAAAAGCGCTCAAAATGTAAATAATCATTAGTTAGGGTAATATATAATATTAATCTTTTAAAAAAATTACTTTTAATTCAAAATGGAATTAGAAAGTCCCTTCAACTTTCATTGGCCCTTTTTGTTTGTTTGAATAGGCTTTCATTGGCTTTTTGTGGACCCACATATTCAAATTTTTATAATAAATCAAACTATGTCTCAAACAACCTGCCAAGAGCCAACCCATCTTAATAATATTGCTAATAGTAATTTATTCTTTCCGTACACTTCCAATGGCTATGGATCTAAATGGATTAAAATATCATGATCAAAGTTTAACGAACAAAAAGCAGCCATAACTGACTATTTTGTTTGGAGGTGGAAACTGGAATTTTTAATTTTCTTTTACAAAGCCACAACTTAATAATGACAGATAATCAAGAATGAAATAATATTTTAAAAACTATGTAAGTTGAGAAAATTGCCTTCATTAACTCATTCTCAGCTCATTGAAGATTCTGATGTACTTACAAACTTTTCTTTTCTAATGGAAAAAATAAATGATTATAATTAATCTAGCATCAATATTATCACAGACCCCAAATTTGCAGAACCAAATGCAGGTGTAAAATGTAATGCAGCATATCAAATCAAATAATAGAATGAAAAATCAAATCCTGGTGAATCAAAATGTACTCCAAAGAGTCACAAATCAGAGTATCAAGCATCTACAACCTTGTGAATCTTGGGGTCCTTCAAACCATCGATCCCATAAAACGTTTATAGGCCCATTTGTTCTGTGAAATCAAAACAGGTTTATTAATAGCAACACAAACTTGGAAAGAGAGAAGATGAGTTTTGAACCTTACGTTGGAGTTAAAGGATCTGATATGGTTTCTATATGAGACAGCAACCTGAGGAACAATAACAAAACAAAGCATGTTAAGTCAAAACAAGGTGAAAATAGACTTTAAAGGGATGTTCTTGGTCAACAAGAGTTAATCAATCCCCGTTCTGCCTTTTCAAATCTAAATGCAGATAACAAAACAATGGCTTGACTATTTGTCTTTAAGCTTAGTAGCATGAGAAGCCATAGCTCGTACGTACTCTGCGCAAATCATTGAGGCATTTTCAGTTCTCTCCAGCTCTTCCAACTCTTCCTGAACATCAGAAGAATCAGGATCAAAAGACCGAACTAAAAAAACAGACTTGTAATGGAGTATGGAAAACTATGTTTTTATGCACCATGTAAACAATAAACCATGGGGAAAAGGAAGATATGAACAAGACTGTTATTAATTCGCTGATCCAACTCCCTTACACAAAAACCTAACATAGTTACAATTTCACTAAAGTTGTAGCTTTTTAAAAAGGTTAGAAGATCTCAAACAATCAAGCTTTTTGAGGTTAAAGTGTACATTGCAGATTGTTAGAGTGTCGTATTAATAATGTGTGGAAACTTAAAACCATTTATAAGATCATGGGTTACTTCACTCATTACCAATTATTCTTAAAATAGAACCCCATACTTCTTATTATCCTTACTCTACTTTCTAATCCACGCGAGCCAAACGAGATATAAGATTATGGGCTACTCCAAACCCCATACTTCTAATCATATACCTCGCTCTATTGTACTTTCTAAACCTCACTTCCACATTCTTACACAGATAAATAAGGGCTGCAATTTCATGAGACTTGAACTCTGCACTCCAAAGCAATTTTTTTACACCTTAAGTTGGGGTAAGCTAATTGGGAGCTAAATAAAATCTGTATTCTTACACAAAATGCAATAAAAACTTGAATGCAGTGACTTGTTTGAAACCTCAATTTAGCCACCATTTAGACTCGTATTAGCTTTTCTCCCAAGCTATCCAACTGCAATAAGATATTCAGCTCCAGCTCTCACACAAATTGTCCTTAGAAGTTTAACTCTCTAGTTGAGCCATTTAAAAGGATAAACTAACTAATTCTTAACAACATATTGTAGTGAAATTGTGAAAATGCAGCTTTAAACAAATCTAATAAATTCTTAGCAAGATAAAATTAAGTACCATTCTGTGTTTGGTATGTCAAACCTCAAACCTTGGGTTATTTAGAAAAAGAAATGTATAGCACAATTTAGGCAATACTCCCATTTTCTGTCATTCTCAAAATACACAAACAAGTAGCTTTTTTGTGTAGGAACCAAAAAATATGAACAACTCTTCTATCAATTTTTATATATTTTTTACCAAAAAAACAAACAAATGGAAAGTCTCAAAAGGAGGAAAAAATGGGATTCTTTTCTTTTTTCCAAGAACCCAACTTTCCAGGGAACCAAACAAAAGAAAATGGAGTGAAAAGAAAAAGGAAAAAACCTCTAAGCATTTGAGCTCTTGTTCAAGACACCTAAGCTCAGCAAGAATCCTGTGTTTTCCTCTATTATCATTGGGTCCTCCACCACCTCCTACTCCTCCTCCTCCTTCAAGTCGTTGTTCTTCCGAAGAAGACGCCGTTTCGGACTCCATCAAACTCCGGGAACTGCAAATGGAGCTCCACCACGAAGACCAATAACTCTCATTTCATCTCAACTCCACCCATGTTTCTGGGTTTCATCAAAATTTCACCCTTTTCAATCTTAAGCCTACAGATCTGGTACACTACACGCGCTCTTTCTCTCTTTCTCTCTCTCTCTGGCTGAGTTTTTCGAGATATTATATAAAAATTCCCTCAAAACTTTGATTTTCTTTTTTATTATTGTTCGGGGAAAAAGAGAAGAAAATACTCAGAAGAAAAGGGCAGACTTTTCTTTTCTTTTCTTTTCTTTTCTTTCCTTCCTTAACTTTCCATGCTTGGTTGGTTTGGTTTCTTAGTTTTGTTTATTCATAGAATAAAAACTGCTTTTTCTTCTTTCCTTCATCCCGTGATAACGAATCAACGACAGCAATATTTGTTACTAAGAAAACCCTATAATTACACACCAAACACTACTCTATTATTATTTATTTATTTATTTATTAACAACTTTGTTACTTATTTATATTATTCAACAGGATAATATTACTTGAGTTAAAAAAAAATAATTATTAATATAATTAACTAGACCGAATTATGCTATTATATTTTAAAATACTATGTGAGTAGTCATCATAGCTGAAATTAGTGTTATAAGTTGCATGTGGACTTGTATTTATCTATACTTTTTAAAAAATTAGCTCATGTCATGCTAAAAAAAAAAAAATAAAAAAAATATAGGTTGTGTCGTATCGTGTTAACATTTTTATAAGATAGGCTCAACACGGTTAGTAAACCCGACATTTTTGTGTCATGCTCGAATTCGTGTCGTGGTTTGCTCGTACTGACCTGTATTTCTTAAACAGGCGAGCCTATTTTTGTATCTGGACTTAAATTTGTGTTTTACTTTTTCATATATTTTTTTTACAATTACTAAGTATATGTATATATCAAAACTTTAGCTATATTTATATAACTTTTGAATAATATTTTACACATAATTAAATAAAAAATTATTAACACTATTAAAATTTAAATATTTACTTATAAATACTCAAATTTTTATATCACACCCTATAAATAAATTAATATATAATCTTAATTTTTTATATTTTCATAATTTTAATTATAAAATTATAATATTCAGTATTATATTTAAGTTTTATTATTATTTTAACTTATTTATAATCGATAAATTCATATTTTATTATTAATAATAAATTATAAAAAAAAATTAATATGTCGTGTCATACTTTTTGAGCTTGTCGTGTATCGTGCTTAAGGACATATTTTTTGTGTCGTGTCGTGTCCAAGCCTGTATTTTTTCGTGTCTAGTCATGCTCGTGCCTTTCGAGCTCGTATTAATTTCGTGTTGTGTCAAAAAACCCGACCTATATTTACAGCACTAGTTGGAATAAATGTGAACTTGCAATATGAGCATTAGTGTTGTTACTAGGGGGGAAAATCTGAAATCCAATCTAACTGACCCGAACCAATCCGTTATCTCAAATTTTGTCCACCTGACGTGGCATGTCCACACAAGGTAAGACAGAGTACACGTGGAATACAACCTTGCCCATAGCAGGACAAAGTCTCCTTACAAGGCATGGTAGAATCATCAAGCAACAAGCGAGAGGAGTTAAGCAAGCCGCCAAGAAGTTGCACAACAATGTCTAGCCAACCAAAAAGAGTATATACGCCGGCTAGGATGAGCTTATATGGCCGACCAGGGTTTGAGCACAAGCTGGCTAGCCAAAGGTGACTTTTCAACCAAGGAGGGGCCCGTTCGACTAAGAAAACCTAACCTCTACAAGGAAAAATTGTACAAAGATTGGCCAACACATGCAAAGGATGGCCAACATTTGCTAGAGCTGGCAGGAACATGACCTGCCAGGCCCTAGCAAGAACATGACCCGCCAGCCCCTAGTAGGAGCATAGCCGACCAAACCCCAACCTACAGGCATTGTGTGGCTGGCCAGCCTACACCTGGCAGGTGCATGGTCGACCAACTTTTACCTAGCAGGCCTTTGGTGTGCAGCCTTAATCCGTGGACAGCAAGTTAAGTAGCAAATTGGACCTTGATAGCCCACAAAAATAGGGAGAAAATATCATCATCTTCCCTATTTTCAAGGGATAATTTAGTCATTTAAAGTTTATTATTTAATTATGTAAATATAGCTTTATTTACCTATTTTCAAAGAATATTAGGGATGTAAGCTCTACTATATAAAGAGCATTAGCCTAACCCTAATTCTCTAAGTCTCAAGCCCTAAGTGCTAAGTCTCTAGCTCTCTAAGCTATCAACTCTAAAGTCTGAAACCCTAATTATCTCTTCTCCGTCTCTTCTACATGCCCCAAGGCTCTCTCTCTCTCTCTCTCTCTCTCTCTCTCTCTCTCTCTCTCTCTCTCTCTCTCTCTCTCTCTCTCTCTCTCTCTCTCTCTCTCTCTCTCTCTCTCTCTCTCTCTCTCTCTCTCTCTCTCTCTCTCTCTCTCTCTCTCTCTCTCTCTCTTGAGATATGCCTACTTGATTCATATATTGTAACCTTAAGAGAGCGACTACAGATTCCACAACACTTGAGTAGTATTATCTCTAGTATTAATACAACTGAAAGGGGAGTAAGTCATTACCCGCTAACTCATGGGGTCGAACCTCTGTAAAGTCTTGTGTCTTATTTATTTTTTTATTCTTATTGGGTAACATATGGCAAGTATCAGTAATAAATACGACTGCGTTGTCAGTTGGTCGAATCTGAGGTCAATAGTTTGGTGCTTTCATTGAGAGCGAGTTGTCAATTTGTTTGATCAAACACTATTCTTAACACAAGGAGAACTGTTATGAAAAATTGTGTACGCAAGTATACGCAATCATAACAAGTAATAAAGTGATAAATCGAGTATCGTCTCCACAGGGATTGAAAATTGGAAATTGATTTATAGAACTAATTACTCACAAATTGGTTTCAACAAAAAAAATAAAATAAAATAAAGTGATTAAAATATGTAAAAAAAAAATTAACAAACACAAACTATGAATAAAACAAACTAGAACTATTAAAGTGACCTAAAAAATGTAAAATTGATATAATGGAGCAAATGAGTATTGTTGCAAATTAATGATGTCAACTAGGAATTTAAAATCTCATAATCCTTTTTCCAAAGTATTTATGATTTGATTCTCTAATTAATTAACATATTCCTATGCCCAATTAATTTTAAGAATACCAATTTAAGCACAATTCCTTCAAGTCATACAAGGTAAATAACACATTCTTATGCTATTTACAAATCACACTTTTCCAAGTTGATATTCATGCATCATTCAAGCAATTCCACTAACCTTATTTTTTCCAAAATTAAGATTAGCTAGTACCTACTAATGGTGATCAAGCAAAAGTAAGCAATTGCACAATAAACACTCTTGAATGAACAAAACCAATTCACTAAACATAGCAACAAAATACCAAATCACAATTTAAATCAACAAAATAATTCTAGCAAAAGAAAAATTAACTCATAATGAATTGTGCAAAAATTACAAAATTTAAAAGAAAAGAAAGATAGAAATAAAACCCATTTAGAGCTTGTCACAAGACTCGAAGTTTCTTCTCCAAATTGCTCTTCTTCTTCCTCTTGATTTTTGCCAATCTCAAAATTAAAACCCTAAATAAATTCTCTCTCTCTCTCTCTCTCTCTCTCTCTCTCTCTCTCTCTCTCTCTCTCTCTCTCTCTCTCTCTCTCTCTCTCTTTTTCTTTTTCTTTTTCTTCATTTTTCTTCTTTGCTGTCGACGTCCTTGGAGCAGCACCAAAAACCCAGCTGCCTTTTTCTCTTCTTCCAGTCACGCCTACTGCCCCTTTCTCATTCACATATATGCATTTATATCATATATCACAATTATCTTCACAACCATTTTCACCTAAGCCCAATTACAAAAGAAAACAAAGAATCATGTTCAGCCCAATTTTCTCTCATATATAATACATGCCTTTATTTCATTTTTTTTCTTTTTCAATTAAAAAAATATTTGTCCAATAAAAATGATAATTTTGGGCCTTTATGAATCTATAACCATTATACACACTAGTGGGCTTTAATAAGTACATTGACTTTTATGAAACACCTTTCATAATTTTTTTTAAAATTTTGATAACTAGCCCAAAATATACAATTAAGCTCTTACAAAAATAAACAATATTGAGAATAATATTTTTAAAATGGGAAACTAAATAAAATTGATAAAATATTACAAAAATTAACCAAAACTAATTTATAAAAACTAAAACTAATATTTATGCAAAACTAAATAAAACCAAATAAAAGTCACTAAAATAAACTAAAAATACTTGAGAACAAAGCTAATTTAATGCTCAAAAAGATATAAATAACTCTATTTTCATAGAGTTATCAAGAACTCCAGCTATAACTTCTACCTCATCGAGTCTTCCTCAAGACCCTATGGCTACAAATCTTAATGTTCGTATTCCAATCACAACGGGAATGTCCACGAACCCGATGGATGTGACCAACCTTGCCATCTCAGCAAGCATCACAAACATGGCCACCGCGACTGGTCACGAGGACACTACCAACCCAGTTGGTCTTAATGGCCAACCTCTGCCGCCCACGGAGGACCCTCCACTAGCACCTCATACTAAACGAATGGCCAACATGGAGCAACCCCCAAGCGCCATGATGGGATCTGGTCCCCAGTATTATGTTGGAGAGACGGGGCTAATAATTGGTGAGGTAGCCATTGGCGAGCCTCATATAGACTTGGGACAAGATCTCGAGTTATCCAGATTTAGAGAGGTTGTCTGTCAAGTTGGCCAAACTGAAGAACCACACGTTGTTGGCTACGATACATTCGCACAACAAAGACGCAAATTTTTAATATGAATGGATGACCAAGAGTACATTCTCCGATCTCACTAGGCAGAATTAAACTGCCGTAATAGAGAAGCTAGTGACCTGATAAGACGGCTCAATGAAAGAACTACCAAAAGAGGTCAGGATCTTATCAGAGATCCTCTCCAAGGGAGACTAATCGATAGATAAAGGAGGATCTACAGACAGACAGTCCAACCAGGTTCCTCTGGAACCAGGACAAACTTTCCCCAACCCGAAGGAGGACAAGTCTTGCCATGAAGATCTGGTGGCGAGAACAACCAAAATTTGGCAACTAGAGGCCTGGGGGCTGGACAGGGATTACTGGTATAATAACACCCCCGCTTGGCCAACCTTTGGCCAGCCAGCACCTTAGAGGTGCACCTCTGGCTGGCTAATAGGGTGAACCCCCATCCCAGAGCATTCAGGGCGAGTAACCCAAAGGCTAATCTTTAACCAGTGAGGCCCAAGAATAGGAGGAAACACCCAAGACAACAAAAACTTAAGAAGTGAACACTTTAGATAGTTGGATCCACCTAACTCCAGCAATTGGTGTGATCTACCCCCTTTCAACGCACAGGCGGCACCAGCCAATCAATGAAGAACGGGCAGTCAAGCCCTATCCAGCATAGGGCTAGCCTGCCAAAGCCAGCTGCCAGGCTTAGGGCTGGCCAGCCTTGAACATACCCTCTCCCAGGGTATGGCTGGCCAGGCTCTAGCCAGTCCAGGGCTACATCCCAACTAAGAAGGGTCAATCAACCAGACCCCTACAGTAACAGATCTTTCTGTACAAGCATAGTTAGATCAAATACGAGACATGATCAAGGGCTTGGCTAACCTGAAACTATTAGACCTTGAGCTGGATAGGTCAAGGGGCTCACCTTTCTCGGCATACATCAATGCCTTGCCCTTACCCAAGTTTAAAATGCCAACTTGGAAGATGTACACGGGAAAAGAAGATTCCCTAGTACACCTAAAATATTTAGAGATCCAAACAGATCTCTAACAAGTATCTAGAGATGTGCAATGTCGAATCTTTCTAAAAACCCTAGTTGAAATAGGCCAACAGAGGTATTTCAAGATGGCCCCAAGAACATTTAATTCTTGGGAAGAATTCTCCCGAGAGTTCTATATCCAGTTCTCTACCTCATGAAAAATACCTTTAAGATTAGAGGATCTCGTCGAAATAAAGCAAAGACAAAAGGAGCCTTTGAAAGACTACATTCAACAGCTCATGATTGAGGCCACCAAGGTGAAAGGCTTGAAAGAAAAAGGTCAATATACGACCATACTTGGAGGCATCTTTCCGTTTAGTGAATTCTGGAAAGATATTAGAAGGATCTCAATGAGCAACGTGAAGGAATTTCTTGAGCAAGTTGATGGCTTCATAAAGTTAGAAGAAGTTATCTAGCAAGCCCAAACAAGAGGGCAGACCAATGTTGAACAAGCACAGGGAATCACACTGCTCCAAGTTCTATCTGACATGTCGGCTAGCACAGACGATCTCTGCCAATTCTATAACAATGAGAATATTAGAGGCAAGCGCAACAACGATGGCTCTGACCAAAATACTAGCAAAAAAGGGAAATTCAATGATTCCCTTATGCCATGAAGTCTAAGGGAGAAGGAGAAAAAGTGCGCATGCTTCACTCTCCTGCCAAAACTCCCAATGCAATGCATGCCAACCAACCATGGCAACAGGTGTCACCAAAACTTGAAGCACCCGAACGACCATTCAAGTGGACCACCGAGGCTCAACTATTATAACGCCACCTATCCACCTAGAATGGCCTTAAAAGGCCAAGCTTTCGCCAGCTTCATGGCTAAACATAAAAGCATATGGCCCTAAATCTCTCAATATTCGAGAGAAAAGCAAGAGCCAGAGAAAAAGTGAGAGCAAGAGCAGGAAAACTCAACCCAGAAGGTGCATTGACCACCTCCCTGATGCAGGCATGGCCCTCAGGACACCTGGGGGCAACGACTGCACGAGGCAATTAAGGTTATTTTAAAGCTTCTAACAACGAGACTGAACATGAAGCTCCAGTTGCTGGCCTCGGGCTAGCACACAAAGTGCGGAAGGTTGTACTAAAAGGCAAGTCCCTAAAGACGATGCAACAGCCGACGTACTCGCTCAACTAGCTAGTTGGGCCTTGACAATCAAGGCAAACTTGGTTCCTACTCAGTTCTTTAATAACTAAGCATCCCTATTTCAAAAGAAATAGATATGCGGGATAACCATCCAATATGGATGACACCCATAGTAGCATGCTTCCAAACAAAAATCTTGCCAAAAAGCAAGGATGAGGGGGGATAGCTGCTGGGTGTCCAATCCTGGACAATATAACGGACAGACGTGGTATTCCAATACTACATTTAAGAAGTGTTACTAAGAAATAAGCTGAATAGCTATTGACAGGAGTGCATAAATGCTATATGGAAATCATGTCAGGGGTAAAGCCAACCGAGTGTAGATGGGATCGAACTGTAGCATCGACTTGACCTCCAAAAGACTGGTCAATCATGGCCTCAATAGATAGCCGGCCATGGAATCAACAACTGGGCCGACCACTACTTCCCTAGGCTGGTCGGCCATAGCCTCATCCAAAATTGCCTCTGGTCTCTTTTCGACTCTAGAAGGTCATAGTCAAAACTTTCACTGCTAACCTGGTTGGTATAATGATCATATTGGAAGGAAAACTCTAAAGATTCACTTAATGCAAAGATTCGGGAAGACAAGAGATTTTTTTTTTCTATAGACATGACATCTATATTGGACAGATCATCCGGGTAAAGCCACACATCGCTTGACCAGGAAAAGGATAAAGCTAGAAAAGTCCCCGTGCAGCCGAAAGTCTCCACACAGAGTTCGGGGCAAATGTTATCCCAAAAATTGCCCTAACAATGTGGCATGATGTCATATGGCACATGACAAGCATATTCAACAGTGGGTGGATAAAAGATGAATACATAATCTACTTAGAAAAGGCCAAACAAAACATGCACAGATTGTACCCGTTCGATATCATATGACTAACATTCGGAACATGATGTATGCCCTTATGAGAAACGAGAAAGATATTACACAGAATAATATCTAGACAGGAACAAGTTTCTCAGATGGATCATTTGAACATGTAGAGCGATACACTTTCTGGAAGTACATTTTAGACTTGGACAGAGTATATGCACTTATAGATTTGTCCATATCAAATCATAGCAGTTAAAGTCTAAACCTTCAGCATTTACCATCTAGGCAGGCTCCAAGCCTAGCCCTATCCAAGTAGATCAAGCATGCCAGACAAGTGTTACTTTCCGAATAAAAACATATACTGAGTAAAGATCTTCATAGATATTTTCCTCAAATATCTCTACGATTATAACTTATTCAAAATTCTTATTTTTGTGGGATATGATTACCAGACTGAGAGATTCGTGGGATTTTATATTTGAATTCCCTTTCCCATGATTCTCTCCCTTTATTTCAGGAAAATATGTATTCAATGTTTGGTAATTAAATGGAAAAAATACTAGAGTCACTTCCCTATAAATGGTGAGCCATATTCACTAAAAAAGGGAGGGTTTTCTTGACCTGACGCACTACGAAAAAAGAGAGATATACTTAGAAATATCTGTAAGCTTTCGAGAGAGATCAAGAAACTTACTTGCTTCTTTTCTCACAAGTAATCCAATAAAAATGAGAGTAATCTATTACCATTATTACGGGGATGAATCTCTATAAAATTTTATGTTATTTTCTTTACAAACTATCACTATTATCATTATTATAATCGTTCCCATCGCTTTAATTGATTCAGTGTCGTTGACTAAAAGCGAGATCAATAATGTATTATATATATATATATATATAAATTTAAAAAAAAAATATGTAGTACACCCCCTTAAAGGAAGTTTTGGTAGACCTCCATTTATTTTGGCGTACAAAAATGTTTTTTAGCCATTTTTTTTATTATTTTTATGATCGCGTACGTTGTAGATATTTAGGATCACCTATAAATTATTTAGAAAATTTCAAATAATTTACAGTGTCAAAAATAAAGTTTAGTATGATTTTATTTTAAAGATCCACCAAATAATATACTATTCTATGTATATATACATGTTAGTATGATTTTTTATTTTCATCTTCATGTATACTAATTGTTATTTTATTTATATATATCTATGTTTATACAAGTTAGGTTTAACTCAAAATAATAAGAAAAATTGTTATTTTGATTTTTATGTATATATGCTTCACTACACTCAAAATATAAATAAAATTATTTAATTTTTATGTATATGTATATGTATTGTACATAGATTTTTAATTTTACTGCTAAGAAATAATTAAAGAGAAATAATTATCTTAAGAAAAGATAAAAACAATAACAAAGAAATAAGAAGAAAAGAAAAAGACTGAAGTGAAAGATATAGAAGAGAGAAACTAATAAAAAATGAATTAAAGAATGAACAATATGTTCTAAATCTAAGTACTCTAGCATATGTAAGAAATTAAGGTTGTGTTTGGTTTACATGTAATAGAAATGATAATGAGAATAATAATGGAAAGTAATAAGAATATTAATGAGAATAATATTAAAATTTTGAATGGAACATATAATAAATATTATATTAACAAAAAAATATCCTTATTTTTATGAATTAATAAACAATTTAATTTTAAAAAGCAAAGGTACAAGTGTTATTTTACTATTACATGGCTATAGTAATGTAATGACTGTTCTATTAATGATTACAATAAAAGAAAATATTACAATAGATTCAAAGACAAAGTAAATAATGGAATGTAACTTTTAATTTCATTACACTCTTTATTTCTTCAGACTAGACTTATACTAATGTATTATAGAGCATTTGTTGGAGCTTTTTTTTGGTTCAGTTCTTTAAAAATTTATAGTTTGTTGTATTTTATAACAGCTATTGGGAGTGCTCTAAACCCATAATTTCTGGATCTAACTCATACTAAACCCATAATTTCTAATTAGCTTAAGTACTTTATAAAAGCTCAAAGAAAATAAAAGTTAGAATTAATTTATTATGCATTCTGCATAACCATACTTAATTTTAAATATACTTTTACACATAAAAATAAAAATGATTTTTCGTCACTTCAATTTTTTTCATAATATTTTTAAGTTTTAAAATTAGTTTATTATTGTAATGATAAAATTGGATAAATGAGAAAAATTCTCCCGTTAGCTTCGGTACTCTGAAACTACCTGGGACGAAGAAGTCCCTTCATGGGAAGGGTTGAGTTCGTGTTCTTCATCGTTGTGCATCTCGTTTTCGATTTCGTTCACAGTGATACGGATATGGATTTGGAATTGGTAAATAGGCTCTCTGAAGTTTTGATTCTTGATGATGGTGATGGCCCTGTTCTATCACTAAATAAGGAAGGGATTGCAGAGGGTAAGAAAAAGCTTGATTTGTGTTTGATTGGTAAAGTTATTGGCCCTAGACCAGCCAATAAAGATGGGATTGAGAGAGCAATGAAAGGGATTTGGAAGATTAATCACAGATTCCAGGTTGAAGAGCTGAGTTCAAAGAACACTTTTCGATTCTCCTTTGGCTGCCGTGAGGATAGACAGAGAATTTTTGGGGGTGGTCCTTGGACAATTGACAAACAGTTGACATGCTTTGTCAAGCCAATGGGTCTAGGTGAAATTTCAAAGATGAACTTTGATTTTGCATCTTTCTGGATCTCTATTAATAATGTACCTTTAGCTTGTATGACGAAACTTTTCGCTCGCGAATGGGGAGAACAGATTGGTAAGTTGGAGGACATTAAGATAGTTAATGGCACCATGAAAGTGAGGGTGAGAATAAACATTATCGAACCTCTTAAACGGGGGCTACGGGTTGCTATTAACGATAATGGGACTGAGGTTTCTCTAATTTTTCAATATGATCATTTGCCAGATTTTTGTTACGATTGTGGCATTATTGGCCATAAAGCATTAGATTGTCCCCTTCGAGACTTTGTGGGAGAAAACCCACGGTTTGACAGTGGAAGATTTGGATCTTGGCTGTGTGCTCCGGCGTCTCCTCCCCGTGATAGTTATCGATTCAATCGAAAGTGTGCGGAGTCTCCTTCTAACAGACCGATTATGTCGATGGGCGAAGCTTCCAAAATTATTGCTGCGGTGGACCGAAGTCGACCACGTTATTCTGGATCTACTCCGGAGCAGCTGGCTCCAACGTCAGTCTTGGAAGCTCGAGAGCGTGAGGCAGAGGGGCTGGCCGTTGGTGTCGATCCTGGTAGTGGTGGTGAAACAGTGACAAAGACATCGTCAAATGGTGGTGATGCTGAATGTGGTTTGGATGAAGGTAATGTTGTTGATAAGGTGGAGAGGGTATATGTCTCGGCTGGGATGGCAAATAGTGTGGAATTACCAATTAATAATGAGGTGAGTCATGGTGGGTTGGATGTAGTGGAAGCTTCCACGTCTGGGGTGAGTGTCCAATGTCATGATGTGAGTCAAGGTGGGGGTCCCAGTAAGAAGCAGCTGGAACCACTTGATAAAGGAAAATCAATTTTGCATGATCCTTTAAATGAACATTTGTCCTTTAGCCATGCTTTCCAAAAAACATTTGAACCCCTTATCAAAGCACAGAAATTTAAAACTTGGAAGCGAGTTAATTCATCAAAGAGTCGTGTTTCAAAAGGTATGCCTAAGTCTAATTCTTTTCCTTTGAGCCCGAAATTATCTCATGTTATTGTGGCTAATGTTATGAATAAACTGAGTCCGCGGTCTGGAGGTGGTAGTAAAAGAAAGATGGATGTTGAATATGGTAATGATAGTGCGAAGAAGGGTCGCACAGATGGTGGTTCGGATGTGCATTCCGAGGTAATGAATATTGATTTGGCGAAGTCTGCGGTGCAGACTCGCCAGGAGCCATGAGTCTATTATGTTGGAACGCTCGGGGTCTGGGGAACCCCGGTGCGTTGACTGCCTTGCGAGCGGTGGTTCGTAAGTTCTCCCCAAGTTTAGTTTTTTTGTCGGAAACTAAACTTTATGGTGGTTGGGCGGAGGGGATTAGGCGACAAATTAATTTTCCTAATAGTTTTCATGTTGATTGTATTGGGAAGAGTGGTGGGCTGTTATTATTATGGAACGACGATTGGGAGGTTAGTGTTAAGTCGTTCACTTCGGGACATATTGACGCTCTGGTTAAGTGTCCTGGTAGGGATTTGTGGAGGTTCACTGGGTTTTATGGCAACCCAAAGGCGAGTTGTCGAGCTGATTCATGGAGATTTTTATGTAGGCTTAAGGATTTATTTGATCTTCCTTGGGTCTGTGGTGGTGATTTTAATGAGATTCTGTCGATAAATGAGAAAAAAGGTGGTGCTGATCGTAGTCTGGTAGCGATGTCTGAGTTCCAACAGGCGCTGGATAGGTGTTCCTTAGCGGATTTGGGGTTTGAAGGGCAGTGTTTTACATGGTTGAACAAAAGGCATGGGGATGCGCATGTACAAGAACGGCTTGATCGTTATTGTTGTAACCAAAGATTGCATGAATTGTTTCCTTCTGTTAAGGTTCTCAATGGCGACTTTCTTCATTCTGATCATAGACCGATTGTAGCTACTCTGGAGAATGTGACTAAGCGCCGGAATTTTGATAAAAAGAGGGGTTTTCGATTTGAGACTCATTGGTTGAAGGACCCTGAATGTGAAGAAATTATTAATAGGACTTGGTTGTCTACGGGGTCTCCTTTAGCTCACCAAGATGGTCTTCTTGATATTTTTGGCTTGTGTGCGGATCAGTTGGGGGCATGGAATAAGGGTAAGTATGGGTCGATTCCTAGACTTGTTCGAGAGACGCAGACACAACTTGATGATCTTCTTAGTGTTTCGGCGCCTTTGGTGCGTATGGAGGAGGTCAAGCGACTTGAGTTTAAGTTGAATGATCTGTTGACTCGTGAGGAATGTTATTGGAAGTTGAGATCGCGAGCGGATTGGCTTGCGCTAGGGGATAGGAATACTAAGTATTTCCATAATAAGGCCACAGGTAGGAAAAAGAAGAATGCAATTGTTGAGATTATGACTAAGGATGGGCGCAAATTGAGTTCTGAAGAAGATATTGTGTGTGAGATAGAGCAGTATTTTGGCACCATATTCTCGTCTACTAATCCTACTGTGCAGCAGGTAGAAGAGGGTATTGGTAATATTGAGGCCAGAGTCTCTCAGGCTGACCGGGTGTTGCTTGAGGCTCGGTTTACTGCGGATGATGTGTTTGATGCGGTTCGGGCTATAGGGGCAACGAAGGCGCCAGGGCCGGATGGCTTCCACGCAATTTTTTTCCATAAGTTCTGGGATATTGTTGGTCCTCGGGTTACTGCTGTGTGTTTGGATATTTTAAATGGGGAGCAATCGGTCAAGAAATTCAATAAAGCGCATGTTGTTTTGATCCCGAAAGTCAGTAGGCCTCGGTTTGTGAAGGAGTATCGGCCTATTAGCCTTTGTAGTGTAATGTATAAGATTGTGGCTAAGGCTTTGGCTTTGCGGTTAAAAGGTACTTTGTCTCCATTGATCTCATCGTTTCAGAGTGCTTTTGTGCCTGGTCGGGCTATTCATGATAATGTGATGGTGAGATTTGAGTTATTACACTCTCTGTTCAAAAAGAATAATGGAGTGCGTGGGTTTATGGCGTTGAAATTGGACATGAGTAAAGCCTATGATAGAGTTGAGTGGAGTTTTTTGCGTGCCATCATGTCTAAATTTGGGTTTCCGAATCGATGGGTGGATTTGCTTATGGATTGTGTTACTTCGGCAGAGTATGCTTTCTTGGTAAATGGGAGGCCTCGGGGGTGTGTTGTGCCTACGAGGGGGTTGAGACAAGGGTGTCCTCTTTCACCTTATTTGTTTCTTTTTTGTGCTGAGGCCTTGTCAGTACTTCTTCAAAAGGTGGAGATTGATGGTGATTTATTGGGGTTTCGATGTTCTCGGTCTGGCCCCCGTGTGTCTCACCTGTTTTTTGCTGATGATAGCTTGATTTTTGGGCGAGCTAATGGTAGGGAGGCAGAGTCTATTCGTCGGATTCTTCAGTGTTATGAGAGAGCATCTGGGCAACAAGTCAACTTTGATAAGTCTGCAATATCATTCAGTCCGAATGTTCAGACTGCAGATCGTGCTAGTGTATTGGCTATTTTAGGCTTGGGGTCAGTGGCTACTCATGATAAGTATTTGGGATTGCCGACGGTCATTGGGAAGAATAAGAAGCGTACGTTTGCGAGTATTTGTGACAAGGTTCAGAAACGTGTGCGTGGGTGGAAACGGAGTTTCTTTTCAGCAGGGGGGCGTGAAATTCTGATTAAAGCAGTGTTGCAAGCAGTGCCGAATTACCTTATGAGTATGTTTCAGTTGCCAGTGGCGACATGTGATAAGCTGCGTTCAATCATTCTACAGTTTTGGTGGGGTACTAAGAGTGATAAGAAGAAGATTGCGTGGGTCAAGTGGGATGATGTTTGTCAACCGAAAGTGAAAGGGGGATTAGGGTTTAAGGACTTGACCCTGTTTAATCAAGCTATGGTTGCTAAGCAGGTGTGGCGATTGCTCCATTCGCCCGATTCGCTGCCAGGTCGGGTGTTGAAGCATAAATATTTCCCAGAGACGACAATTTTGGAGGCTAAAGATCGTCATGGTTCATCTCATTTGTGGTCTAGTTTGGTCTGGGGGTTAGAGTTGCTTCGTCTTGGGATGCGGAAGGTGGTAGGGGATGGCTATACTATTGATGCGTTTCGTGATCCTTGGATTCCCCGGCCGAGGATATTTCGTCCTATCACAGCTGCTCCTACGGGCCTGGTAAAGGTGAATGAGCTGATTGATGTAGGGGGGGTTTGGAATATTCAGGCGTTGTCTCACCATTTCTTGAGTTTGGATGTGGATGTTATTCTTGGTATTCCGTTGGGTGGTGGGGTTGGTGGAGATCGGTGGTGTTGGCATTATAGTTCTAATGATTCGTATTCAGTGAAAAGTGGGTATGCGGTGGCGCTTGATGTCGTGGGTGAAAGGTTAGGCTCTTCTTCTTGTAATCAATCTCACTGGTGGAATGGGTTGTGGAATTTGAAGGTACCTCAGAAAGTAAAAATCTTCCTTTGGCGAATGTATTATCGGGCTCTTCCTACTAATTCTCAGCTTGTTCGGCGCAAGGTTCCTGTTCAGCCGATCTGTAGTAGGTGTGGGGAGGAAACGGAGTCACCGGAACACGCTTTGGTGTTTTGCTCATCCTTATTTCCTCTCTGGACTAAGCTCCGTGTTTGGCATCACTTATATCGGGGTCGGATGGGTTCTTTGGCGGAGTTACTTGTGTATTTATTTGATGTGCTGACCAAGGAGGAGTTTCAATTGCTTTCAATGGTGTGGTGGTGGGTGTGGTTTGATCGGAATTCTGTCTTGTTTGGGAAGAAACAATCGCGATTGGCTGGGGTTATCGAGCTTGCGTATGAGGCTTTGGTGGAGTTTCAGGGGGCGGGTGTGAGTGGTGGGGGGCGGGTAGGAGGAATGGTGATGGTGGTGGGTTGGCGGTGCCGTGTAGGTGGTGCCCTCCTAGCCGGGGTGAGTTTGTGTTGTCGGTTGATGCGGCGGTTACCCCGGGGCGAGGGTTTGCTGGACTTGGGGGGGTTATTCGGGGAGGGGATGGTGAGGTATGGGCTGCCTGGGCGGTGGGTAGTGTAGGGGAGTTTCAGGTCGCGGTGGCGGAACTTCTCGCTTTGCGTGATGGGTTGCGGTGGGCGTCCGTGTTGGGCTACAAGCTAGTGAGGGTGGAGACGGATTCTACGGTTGTTAATTCTTGGATTACGTGTCCCAATTCTATTTTTATGTATAAACCAATTGTTGAGGAGATTATTTCTCTCTTAGCTGCTGTTGGTGGTGGTTCTTGCTATGCCATTTCGCGTGTTGCGAATGGTGTGGCCCACGCACTAGCAAAGTCTGTTACTAGTTCGGTTGGGGTCGATTTGTGAGCAGATGCTTGTCCTGGTGTGTCCAGCATGGCCTAGGCGGTTGGGGATGTCAACCGCAACCTATTATTGTGTAATATAGTAGGCTTGGGCGCTTGAGTCATCAGAGTGTGATGTCCAGCGTGAACATTGTGTAATCCTTGATATTGTGTGAATAACAAGGTTGGGAAAAGGGTTTCCTGTATACTGTGTGTTCTTATGCTTGTGTATGCATTTACTTGATAGCAATTGAGTGTTGTTGAGTGACGCTGGGTAAAGAGTGAAACCGTGAGTGTGTGTTCATACTAACAGGTTGTTGGGTTGGCTGACTAGATTTGGGTGAATCTAGGCCATCGCAGGGAAAATTTGAGTGTGAGAAATTAGCCTTGTGACAACTGGTATCAGAGCGGGAATCGTGTTGGGAAAGTGCAGAAATCATGGTGACGAATGCTGAACTTTGTTCTCGGGTTGAAAGGCTCGAGGAGTTAGTTGGTTCTCCCAACGAAGAAGATAGCGTCAGTTTGTGTGTTCTGGGTGAACAACATTCTGAGCAACTGGAGTCCCTTGAGATGTTGGCTCGAGATTTGTTGAAGGAGGCGTCGAATCAAGTTGCGGGTTGTGGCAGGGCCATGATGGATATGCAAAAAGAATTCGATGAGAAGATGAAAGGGGTGTTGGACAAACTATCGGATCTGTCAAATTCTGTGAAGGAGAGATTCATGGCTCTCGATGCGGATGTAGCACTGATCAAGAGGGCGATAGCAACTCCGTCCCAAGGAAACGACTCATCTTCGGCCCATTCTTCGAAAATCAAAGTCCCTGAACCGAAATCCTTCAATGGTAGTCGGAACTCGAAGGAATTAGAAAATTTCCTTTGGGACGTGGAGCAATATTTCAAGGCAGCAAGGATTCCAGACGCGGATCGGGTGACCATTACAAGTATGTATCTTCAGGGTGATGCCAAGTTATGGTGGCGCACTCGTATGGAAGAAGATACTCGATCGGGAAGGCCCAATATCGAGACTTGGGAAGTGTTGAAGAAGGAGTTGAAGGATCAGTTCCTTCCATGCAACACAGCATGGATCGCTCGTGAGTCCCTGAAGAAACTCAAGCACACTGGTTCAGTGCGAGAGTATGTGAAAGAATTTAGTTCTTTGTTGCTGGATATAAAGAACATGTCCGAGGAGGACAAGATGTTCAACTTCTTGTCGGGATTGCAGCCATGGGCACAGGCTGAATTGAGAAGGCAAGCGGTAACTGATTTACCCTCGGCGATTGTTGCTGCCGAGAAATTAGTGGATTACAAGTATAATTCGAATCCTTCACAGGGTGATAATTCGAAGAAATCCACTGGAGGAAAGAAACATAATCAGAAGCCTTCTTCGTCCAAGGGTGGGCAAAGTTACGATGGCAAGAAGAGAGATGGTAATGGTGGGAATAACCAGAAAGGATCACAACCGAATGCTAAAAAGGGTGTGGGGTGTTTCATCTGCAATGGTCCTCACATGGCGAGGGAATGTCCTAGTAGAGAGAAGTTGAATGCTTTGATCGCACAAGACGGGAAAAGCGGCAGTGAGCAAGAAACAACGTCTAGGATGAATCCGTTACAACTTCTCAATGCAATCACTACAGAGAAGTCGAGCTTGTTCAAGGGCTTGATGTATGTGAGAGCATTTGTTAATGGAAGGGAAGTCACGGCCATGGTTGACTCGGGTGCAACAAATAATTTTGTGGCGCAGAAGGAAGCAACCAGACTTGGTTTGGAAGTGATTGGGAGTTCGACTCGGTTGAAGGCAGTGAACTCAGAAGCAAAACCGATTCAAGGGTCTGCTACGGTAATGTTGAAGGTTGGGGCGTGGGAGTCTCAATCCAAACTCATGGTGGTCCCGTTGGATGATTTTGACATGATTCTAGGGGTGGAATTTTTGAGTGCAGCCAAGGCGATGGTTGCACCTCATTTGAGAGGAATTATGATTTGTGTGGAGGAGTGTCCTTGCTTTGTTGAAGCAATCTCCTCAAATCAGAATAAGGAGAAGGGCGTTGTGCTGGAATCAGCGACCCAATTTGGAAACTCTATTAAGAAGAAAGGCAATCAAGCGTATGTGGCTGCCTTGATAGAGATTAAACAAGATCAGTGGGTAGAGGTACCTGATGAAGTGGCTGGTTTGTTGGAGGAGTTTGCTGACACCATGCCAGACGAGTTGCCTAAGGAACTCCCTCCTAGGAGGGCAATTGATCACAAGATTGAGTTGATACCAGGAGCTGTTCCGCCTGCAAAGGCGCCGTACAAGATGGGTCCTTCGGAGTTGGAAGAACTCAGGAAACAATTGAACGGGATGGTGGAATCAGGATACATGGTGCCTTCTAAAGCTCCATATGGTGCTCCGGTATTATTTCAAAAGAAATCAGATGGATCGTTGAGAATGTGTGTGGACTATAGGGCGTTGAACAAAGTGACAGTAAAGAACAAGTATCCAGTGCCAAACGCGGCAGACTTGTTCGATAGGCTGACAAAGGCGTCATACTTCACCAAATTGGACCTTCGGGCGGGGTACTGGCAGGTCCGAATTGCGGTGGGGGATGAAGCGAAGACAACCTGTGTAACAAGGTATGGGTCTTTCGAATTTTTAGTGATGCCTTTCGGTTTGACAAATGCCCCTGCAACATTTTGCAACCTGATGAATGATGTGCTATACGAGTTTTTGGATAGATTCGTTGTAGTATATCTTGATGATATTGTGATCTATAGCAATTCGTTGGAGGAACACTTGCAGCATCTACGGAAGGTGTTGACAAGGCTGAGAAATGAAAAGTTGTACATTAAGAAGGAGAAATGCGAGTTTTGTCGGAAGGAGGTGAAATTCCTTGGTCATTGGGTTGGTCAAGGGAAATTGAGAATGGATGAGGGAAAAGTCAAGGCAATCATGGATTGGCCTATCCCCACTAAAGTAGCGGAGTTGCGATCATTTTTGGGGCTGGCTAATTACTACCGGAAATTCATTAAAGGGTACTCAAAGAGGGTGAGCGCTCTTACTGATCTTCTTAAAAAGGATCAGAAGTGGTGTTGGTCTGAGGAATGCAATGAGGCATTTGAGAAGCTGAAGGTGGCAGTGTCTTCGGAACCAATACTAAAGTTGCCTGATTTTGATTTACCATTCGAAGTCCAAACTGATGCATCGGATCGTGCCTTGGGTGGAGTACTGGTGCAAGATGGCCATCCAATAGCTTTTGAAAGTCGAAAGTTAAAGGATGCTGAGCAAAGGTATTCGGCTCATGAGAAGGAGATGGCTGCGGTAGTGCATTGTTTGGATGTGTGGAGGCACTATCTTTTGGGAACGAAGTTTACAGTGGTGACGGACAATGTAGCCAACACATACTTCAAGTCTCAGAAGAAATTAACTCCGAAGCAAGCTCGTTGGCAAGAGTATTTGGCTGAATTTGATTTTGTGTGGGTTCATAGACCGGGGAAGCAGAATCAAGTGGCTGATGCACTCAGCCGAAAAGATGTACAAGTTTTTGTTGGTGCGTTGACTCAGGTGAGTTCAACTTTCTTCGACCGGGTGAGGGAGCAGTCCTTGCTCGATCCTGGTTACAAGAAGCTTCTTGAAGAAGCAAGAAAGGGAGAATTGGTGCGGTACTGGGAAGAAGATGGTCTTCTCTATGCCAAGGGTGGCAGGTTATTTGTACCGAACAGTGGAACTTTGAGAAGGGAATTACTTAAAGAAACCCACGATCCTAAGTGGGCTGGTCACCCGGGTGTGGCTAGGATGCTAGCTTTGCTGTCAAAGTCTTACTATTGGCCGAAAATGGAGCAAGACATAGAAGTGTATGTGAGGACATGCCTTGTGTGTCAGCAAGACAAGACAGAAAGAAGGCAAGAAGCTGGGTTGCTTCAACCTCTGCCAATCCCAGAGAAACCATGGCAGTCCATAAGCATGGATTTCATTGTGGGATTTCCAGAAGTGAAAGGGTTTCGGTCTATCCTGGTGGTGGTGGATCGATTTTCAAAATATGGCATATTCATTCCTGCGCCTCATGCGTGTCCAGCAGATGTGGCAGCAGAATTGATCATGAAGAATGTGGTCAAGTACTTTGGGTTGCCCGAAGACATTATAAGTGATCGGGATTCCAGATTCACGGGGAAGTTTTGGACGACATTGTTTAACATGCTTGGTTCAGACCTTAAATTTTCAACTGCGAATCATCCCCAAACTGATGGTCAGACTGAGAGAATGAATCAGTTGCTGGAAGAGTACTTGAGGCACTATGTCACTGCTAGTCAGAGAAATTGGGTTGAGTTGCTTGATGTGGCCCAATTCTGCTACAACATTCAACAATCTTCTGCAACGGGAATGAGTCCAGCGGAGATTGTCTTGGGAAGACAACCTCTGACGCCACATGAAGTGGCAAAACAGAAATCTCAAGGGGTTTGTCCTGCAGCTTATCGGTTCGCGAGGGATAGAACTGAGTTGCTGGAATTGGCTAGGGACAGCCTGGGAAAAGCTTCACGGAGGATGAAGAAATATGCTGATAAGCATAGGAGGGATTTAGAATTTTCTGTTGGAGATCGAGTGTTGCTGAAACTCACTCCACAGATTTGGAAGAAGATTACCGATAAGAGGTATCATAAGGGCTTGGTCCAGAAATACGATGGTCCTTTCGAAGTTGTCCAGAAAGTGGGGGCTGTAGCATATAAGTTGAAGCTGCCGGAACGTTTCAAGCTACATCCGACTTTCCATGTTAGTTTCTTGAAGAAGTACCATGAGGACAAAGAGGAAGGAAGACAGCAAGGGGTGAGGGCACCGCCTACTGTAAGGAAACAATTTGAGAAAAAGTTGTTGAAGATCCTTGATCATCGCACTTTTGGAGCCAGCAAGAAGAACCAGAGAACTGAGTATTTGGTTCAATGGGAAGGTGAAGGTGTAGTTGACGCTACATGGGAAAAGGCTGTGACTTTGTGGCAGTTCGAAGACGAGGTCCAGTCCTATGTCAGAAGTATATCGACGAGGACGTCGATTCCTTCTGGTGGGGGTGGTTTGTGAGACCCTAACTTGGGTTCGCTCGGCGGACCTTGAGATCACTCGATGCTTAGCTTGTGGGATGGCGGCATGTGAGTGAAGTGCACCTGCCTTGGGGCAGCAGGCAGCAGCAGCATAGGCGCTCAGCAACATTGGGGAATGTTAGCTGAGCTTGACTACGTGATGGACTTAGATGGACGTGACTTTGCATGGGCATGCATGCAAACGGTTACTCAGACAGTGTGCATGGTTGACACACGTGAATGACGGTTATCGGAAGTTACTTATGTCTATCCAAAGGCATGCATGTGGGCTGATGCAAGGAACCTAGGCAAGGGCTTGGATGACTGACACGCGGGTGTTAGTTAGTTTGCATAGAGTATGCTGATGTGTAATGTGCTGGTGTGTCCAGCATGGCCTAGGCGGTTGGGGATGTCAACCGCAACCTATTATTGTGTAATATAGTAGGCTTGGGCGCTTGAGTCATCAGAGTGTGATGTCCAGCGTGAACATTGTGTAATCCTTGATATTGTGTGAATAACAAGGTTGGGAAAAGGGTTTCCTGTATACTGTGTGTTCTTATGCTTGTGTATGCATTTACTTGATAGCAATTGAGTGTTGTTGAGTGACGCTGGGTAAAGAGTGAAACCGTGAGTGTGTGTTCATACTAACGGGTTGTTGGGTTGGCTGACTAGATTTGGGTGAATCTAGGCCATCGCAGGGAAAATTTGAGTGTGAGAAATTTAGAGTTGGTAATAGTTGACAGACAGTTTTTCGATAATAATTCAAAAAAATATATAAATTTATTTTTATAATAATTTAAGTTGTACCATAATTATTAAATTAATCATGAATTTGAACAATGATAATAAAGTCACTTTAACTAATAATAAGAGGAGATCATTTTAGCTATAATATTTTTAGGAGGCTTTTTCATTTTTATACTTTAAAATAATTTTTTTTTTTTTTGCATTTTTACGGAATTCTATATAGAAATCCTTATTGCAACTAGCGCAGCAATTTAAATTGCAACAAAAAATCGTATAGAAACCCCTATTGCAACTAGCGCTGCAACCAATTTAGAAACTCAAACCGTAAATTTAAAAAAAAAAAAAATTAAAAAAAACATTATATGGAGTAATTCCCCTATTTTTTTTACCAAAGAAAAAAAAGAATTAAGATATGGTGACAATGAGCTTAGCCAAATCATAAGACTTACACCTAAATGGAATAGCATAAATTTGGAACCAAAAAGGAACATAGTGCAACTACTCTAGGGTATGGGAAAGGAGCTATTAGGAGCAGCAAAGATTGTGAGACTTTGGGCAAAATACCAAAGCTGGCCATCTAAGATTCTATGCTTATCCCTCCTCACAGCCAAATGTGACCAGAAAAAGACCATCTGAATGTTCAGACACAATAATAGGAAATCTACACTGAGAAGACTAGATTTGAGAAAGAGTTTTGATTAAAGAGAGACGGCTAAAGTGTTTGACAGTACAAATCTTAAGAAGTAGAGTAATATCATTAGGAGTTCCAGTTGGTATGTCATCAAGAGTGTAGACCATATTTTCATTAGTTAGAACCATGGGTTGAAGAGAGTTAAAACCTAGTTCATCCATATTGAAACTAATGCTAAAGACTAATTGAACGGGTAAAAAAATACAGAAAATAACAGGTTTACCAAAATAAAATCCTAATCGTGTTTCATAAAGGAAAAATACCAGGCTTCGAAGGATGACTCTTGGCTTGCTTCTGACCATAGCCCCTACTGTAGACTCCTTAGACATCACGATTATTACGATCTTCCAAGCTTCATCATCACAAACTCTTCGTCTTACCGCCATTTTTAGAGGGAGGAGAGGATCTTTGATCTAGCTTTTGATTTGATGGTTAGATTTAGTCGAGGGAGAAATTAATTTAGGGGACAGAGAACACAGCTTCTGGAGATATCGAAAGGGCAAAATGTAATTAATTTGGTTGAAAATGTCATCTGGAAGGAGATACCGAAGATAATCTTCGTCAAAGCAATTAATGCGGTTAGAAAGAGAAAGATGAAGGAAAAACAGAGGGACACGATACCAACTTCCACCACACAACTCTTGAGGGTGGATCAGAGACCCATTTCGGGTACCAAACAGAGAAAGAGGGATACGGTTCCTGAAGGGTCTAGAGAGAACTTCCATTTCTTTTTTAAAATGACTATCAAGTATATTATTATCTAGCATAAAATATAAATGCCAATAAAATGCTTGACAACACAATTTTAAAAGAGCTCAGTCAATCAAATCTTGAACTAAATTTTATATCTCACTTGTGTTATTTAAACTCAAAAATGTAACAATCAACTATGTATGTGCAAAATAAACCAAAGTAATATGATGGCTTGAATTTAAGCTCACCATACTATGTGAGTGGAGGCCGACGGTTCTAAATCCAAAAGCATTTGCATACTATCTTTAGGTAGAATTATTGGTCGCTAAACTAGTGGTGGTAATGGTATGAACATTCCTTTGATGCCATGTCAACATTAGTGATAAGATCAAATATAAAAGGGAAATTTGAATTTCCATACTTACAATACCCTAAAATTTTATTCCTAAATGCATAGTTATTAAAATTGGTCATATATGACCACATTACTAATTTCTCAAAAATATCCCTCACATTTAAAATCCCTAATCTCATCAGCCTCTCTATTCCTCTCTCTCAACTCACTTTTGCTCAACCCACCTGATTCCAACCACAACCCAATTTCTAAATACTCTCTCTCCAAAATTACTCCCTTACTGTCATTCCATTAATAACTTGAATTGTTTATTTAGGTTTTTATTTTTTTATTAATATATCCAGGTAAATATATATAGATATACTTTTGTACGTTATATATGTATATAATTATTCATATATATATATAGATATACTTTTGCAGATCAAATATGATAATGAAGAAGATCGAATCTGAGAAGCCATTGGGGAAGAAGAGGGTCCGATGGGGTCCGATGGTCACGTTGCATGGGGTCCGATGGTTCGACGGGTTGGGTCCGATGGTCCCGATGCATGGGTCCGATAGATCCGATGGGTCCGACGGGTTGGGTCCGATGGTCAAGTTGCATGGGTCCGATGGTCCGATTCGTGGAGGTCCGATGATCCTGCTGATGAGGTGGTCGGCGGCGGAAGCGGTGGATGGGGATGGCGGAGGGAGAGCAATTACAGGAACGTACATGTCGTCAATGGAGGAGTCGTTGTGGGGGGTAATTTGGTGGCGACGTGGGTTGAGGAGAGATCGGCGGAAAGAGGGTCGAAGAGATAATCGTTTGGATTGAGCCATTTGAGCCCATGAAATGAAGAACATGTTAGTCGAATATGCATCAGCTATGCGGTGGTCGAATGTGCAGGCTACTACTATCCCACCACACTTCAGTTCAGTTACCTGTAATACTCTTATTAAAAATTTAGACACATAAACAATGTATATATATATACTCATTATAAAACTTGTTAAAATGGTTTGTTTTCATAATTTTTTTTTTTTTGGATGTTTCATACAAGAGTTAACATATTAATTAAAAAAAAAATAAAATTTTGAATAAACAATTCCAAGTTGTTAATGGAATGACAGTGAGTGAGTAATTTTGGAGAGAGAGAGAGAAAGAATCATATTTAGAAATTGGTTGGGGTTGGGATCGGGTGGGTTGAGCAAGAGTGAGTTGAGAGAGAAGAAGAGAGAGGCTGATGAGATTAGGAATTTTAAATGTGAGGGGTATTTTTGATAAATTAGTAATGTGGTCATATATGACCAATTTTAATAACTATGCATTTAGGGATAAAATTTTAGGGTATTGTAAGTATAAAAATTCAAATATTACAAGTGTTTTATTTATTTTTTTTAAAAAAATATAATTTTGAACTTTATATTTTGTAAAAGTTACGCATTAAATTTTCAGTTTTATTAGATAATAAAATAATATGAAATAGTACTCTGGACTCAAATTTTAATAATTTTTTTTATCATTTTGAAAAATACAAAATTTAATTTATCATTTAATAAAATAGAAAATTCACTCAATAACGATAGCAAAATATATGATCTAAAATAACCTTAATTTTTCTTTCTAAGAGACTCTGTTAAATCTTTCATATTCATAATGTAGATAATAATAATAATAATAATAATAATAATAATAATAATAATAATAATAATAAAGAATTTATTCATCAAAAATAAAAAATAAAAATAAAGAAAATTATTATTTTATTAACATATACTAACAAAATTCATTATCTATTCTACAAATTATATACATTAATACTTAAAAGTTTGGTTTAGAATTTGAGAAATGGTAAATATTTAAATGGTTTTTGTGGTGTGCAATATCATTATGAAGTATCATATACTGTAACTTAATATTGAATTTATATATTTTAATTTAATAATTATAATATTATTAAATTTATAACCGTGTTATCTCAAATAATGTTAGGCTAATCATATTTTTATAGTGAGTTGTCACTTGTTATGAGTTGTCAGTTGTTATGAGGGGTAAGTTGAAAAATGCCTATTTTATTAATCAATTAACTAAATTTGCCTCTAATTTTATATTTATTTGAAACATACCTCTTTTTATATGTATTGTACCCAAAATACCCTGACATAAGAGAGTCACATGGAAAGTATCTTGAAGTGACAAGGGTAAAATTGGTACAATGTTTAAAAAAAGAGGTAAAAATGATAGACTTTAAAAAAGATGGTAAAAATGAAAGAGGACAATATAAAAAGGGTATAGAGTGTAATTTCCTCTTGTTATGACATTAGAGTGAGCAACTAATGGTATTGGTGGTGTAGCTAGAATCCAAAAACTAGAGTGATGTAGCTAGCATACTAAAAGGCCCATCATTTACAAGTTATTATTATAAGTGAAAATTACATGAAATATGGGATTTCATAACAAAGTTAGAAAAATATGGCATTTTTAGGTTTGCCACTTTTCTATGACATTTTTTCACATTTAAGTTTTTTATGGTATTTGATATGCCATATTTTTATAAACTTATTATCCAATCTCATATTTTATGTTTTTGTTTTTAGCTTAATTAGTTTTATTTATTTTTTTAATTTATTTTACACTTACATTTTAAGGTTTCTTTTTATTTGAAAAATTTACACCAAATACTACATTTTTTTTTCAAACATTACATTTTTAATTTGACAAGAACATTTTACTTTTATACTTTTATTAATTTTTTTTTTCTTTTTTACTTATTGAAACTTCAAAAAGTTTTTTTTTTTTGTCTTTTTTATATATTTTTTAGTCAATTTTGACTATCTTTTTTCTTTTCAACTTTTAAGTCAGTTGCTACTTTTTTTTTCTTTCTTTCGCTTATCTCTCTCTATTTTTTTTTTTCTAATTTCTCTTTGTGTCTCTCTTTTTTTTTTTCAATTTTTTTCTCAACCTAATTTTTTTCTCTTAATATATATAATAAGTGTACATTTTTATATTTCATTTTTTTTTACAAAAATTAAACTTGTTTTTTTATTTAAACTACTATTCGTTTTTTTTTAAAAAAAACTAATTATTCCATTAAAAACAGCAGAAAAAAAAAACCAGTTTCATCAGTATCATCCTGAAAAAAAAAATATATAAAAAATCATAATCTAAAAAGAATCCAAACTTTAAAAACTAGTTTCATCAACATTGAAAGAAACTAATAATTTCATTTAAAGAATACAAAAAATAGTTTCATCAACAAGATAATGAAAAAAATTACAATCTAAAGACGATACTAACTTTAAAAACCAGTTTCATCAATATTAAAATAAACGAATTATTTCATTAAAAGAGGCAAAAAAAAAATAGTTTCAACAATAACATAATAAAAAATACACAATGCCTAATAACTAAACTTTTACAAATTAACGATACTAAATTTAAAAACCAGTTTCGAACATATAAAATTTATATCAATACCTAATAATCAAACTTCTAACTTCATTCTTTATTTTGGCATTTAATTTTTTATTTGCTTGCTCAAAGATTAGAGTTAATTTAAACATACAATATGCAGCAAATATAACAAAGAGAATCACAAATTAAAATCAAAGAGAAAAAAAAGAAACAAAGAAAATTAAAGAGACAAAAGTGCAATAAAAACCATAAAAGAATAACAAAAAAAAACAGTGGAATGTGAGAAACCAGTTAGTAAAACAACCAAAATAAAAACAAACAAATAAAAACCAGTTTCTTGAGATAAATTAATAAAAAATTGAATAAAACTCAATTATGAACAACAATAAAAAAAATTAATTACTTAAAAAAACCAGTTATGAAAATAATAAAATAATATGTATGTCAGAAACTGATTAATTAAAATAAAATAAAAATTGTTGTTCAAATATCATACAATAATAAAACTGGTTTTATACAAACGAAAAAATATATAATAATATCATAAAAATTGAGCAACGCCATTACAGAATAGTTAAAACATGTGAAACCAGTTTCGACATGTGAAACCAGTTTTGACGTTATAAAAAATCATAACAAAATACAAATGTTAATAATAAAGTTAATTGAAACCAGTTTTATCAGACAATCAAATAAAAACATACACACACACAAATATACAAAAAAAAAAAAATACTAATCACAAATATAATCAAAACAACACATAATGCCTACCAATAATTTAATAACAAAATATAAGTGTAAGTTTCCAACCTAGAAACAAAATAATAAAAAAGTAACTTGAAAAAAAATTCTAATAACATAATGAAATTATTTTTTTTATTCTTTTAATGAAATTAATAGTTTCTTTCAATGTTGATGAAATTGATTTTTAAAGTTTATATTATCTTTAGGTTATAATTTTTTATATTGTTTTTTCTTCAGGATGATGTTGATGAAACTGGTTTTTTTTTTCTGTTGCTTTTAATGAAATAATTAGTTCTTAACAAAAAAACAAAGAAAAAAAATAGTAGTTTAAATAAAAAAAAAAAACAAGTTTAATTTCTGTAAAAAAAAAATAATATCTATAGTTGAGATCATTTTTTATTTATTTTAGTATTTTATTTTTTTAAAAAAGAAAAAATAAATAAAAAGAAACACAAATTTTAAGTTTTTTATGGCATTACTCAAGACTTTTTCCCATATTTGTAAGTTTTTTTAAAAAATGCCATATTTAGTGTAATTAAGTTTTTATGCCATATATATCAAAACTTATCTTTATTTTCCCATATTTTTGTAAATAGCCCTTATTATAATTAAGTATAGATTTTATATAAGTTTAATGCGATATATTTGTAAAGAGTATTGTTATTAGTGGTGCCTAGTACTTTTTTTTACATGTCGTGTTGCGATTAGCTAGCGATACTCTATAAAAAAATATTATGTTAAACTATATGAGACTCGATACTTAATTGGACCAATAACGATACTGACACATAAGAGGGTGCTAAGCACCAATAGTACCCTTTAACATTTCTCATTTGTAAATTATTACTAATTATGGCAAAGTGTCATTTTTAAATAGTGTTAAATACTATTGATGTAAAATAACAACACTTGAGAGTGAGTATACGGGAAAAATAAATTATAATTATTAATTATTAATTAGCAATTATTATCATTAATTAGTAATTAGAAGTGTCCTACAATATTATAGATTTCGTGCAAAAGTCATACATAATCCGAAAGTTCAAACATGTGGTTCTTAAAATATTTTAAATTTAAACCATCGCTTTCATGTCTTACCAAAAAAGACATTTCATTTATTCACTTGGATTCTTAGTAACAGTGATTATTATATTCATAAAGAAGCTTTACTATGCCAAGAAAATAAAAGGTATCGTTTTCGTGTTCTTTTCAATCAAAATGAATTGGGTATCCATACCATCACTATGAAGAGTACTCTTAATAGTTGAGTTAAAATAACTCATTCTTCAAAGAGTTAGAAAAAACATGGAAAAATTATACTCCATTAATGAATGAATTATAATGAGAAAAATGTTAAAGGCACGACCACTCTAGATCTAGAACATCATGACATATCGTCTTGATATGTGGAATTTATTACTAAATCACGCCATGCTATGATGCTAGTATTACCTTAGGCGGAGTTTATAGTACATTATTTAAAGAGTTGTTTCGGTAAATTTTCTATTTGTTTCGGTATGAAGAAAAAGAAAAATTAGTTAATATTTTTTTATGATCACATATATTACAGCTGTATAGGATCATTTGTAAATTTTCAAAAAAATTTAAAATAGTACACTCTGCTGAAAATAAAGTGATATTTAGTTGCACGTGCAACTATTCTTTCTTTATATATACGCATGATAAATTGTTTGAACTTTATAATTTTCAGCACTATAATCTGTTTTAAAACTTTATAAAAATTGATGTATAGTCATAAATTAGTACAATATATACAATCATAAAAAATAGACTAATTTTTTTTTAAAAAAAATACTAAAACAAATAGAGAATATAAATGGGTCTACTACAAAAACTTCATAGTAACACTCACTGTTATGGTAAATGGACAATAATTGGAGAAAGTTCAATTCTTATAATTCATATTATTATGTAGTGTCCGCAGCTAGTACAGTGTGGGAGGGAGTCGTGTGCCATATATATGTATATATATATATGTAAGTGACCTAAATAGAATATCAAGAACAAAAGAGTTATAGATTTTGCTTTCATTCTTGACAAAGTGAACTGTAGGTTTGAACGATGGAAAAATCGGAATTAGCAGCTCGGATTGTCTTTATTAAATCGACTGTCCATGCCATTCTACATTTGAATAAATTATATAGTTTAAGTGATAATAAAACTAATACTTCATTTTTGGAAGAGCAAAAATTAAGTAATTGTTCTGTAACTCTTCATCACAATTTAGAAGAGTGTAATTTAAAAAATTGTTATACAAATTAATATAGGATCAAAGTTATCATCATATTGATATTAGTGTTAGGTTGTCTGACCTAAATAAAACTCATTTTAATATAATCAGATTTACTAATTAATAAAAAAATCAGAAATCATTTTATGTTGCATAATTCACATGATTTATTTCATGATTATGTTTTATGTATAAATTCTATTAAGTTTAGAACATATGTAAATATATATATTTGTTCATGAGTATAGTATATATCGTCAGCACAGTGAAATATAATCATGATTATGTATTCAAAAATTTAATTCCCATGATTTTTCTGTTCACTGGAATTAGACTGACATGATAATCGGCGATAAGGTATACTTACACCTTGGATAAGTGTTATGTCCTTTCTAGGGCATTAGCAAAATTTACCAGTATCGGATGTATGAAGTATACATTGGATGAGACCAATATTGAACTTAGATAAGATCATAAACTTACCGTTATATATTTCTAAGTCAATATCAATGTTTGATATTAGGTCTATGGATCTTAATCCTGATATGGTTAAGTTCAACTTAGTTGTATTATTTATGTTCTTCAAGTTGTTCGTGGAAACTAACTAATGGTTCTGGCAGATATTTACATCTTGGGAGCATGGTAGTTCTATTGAGTGGGAGCGCTAATCATAGATATGGAATTTATAACTTCTCTAAGTATTTAGAAGTAAATGATGCTTTTCTTCGAGCTTGGCTGAATAGAGATAAAAATGATTGAGGCCTCATTTCAGTAATTATATTAGTTTATTGGAATATCATTTATAGGTAGCTAAGTGTTTTAAGGATAAAATATATTGAAAGGTAGAACGGTAAATTTGTTCCTTTTCGATGTAGATCATCTATAAATGATCTTCGACTATTAGGATTGTAACAATGGATAATCATAATGTATCTATATCTTGGTACATATAGAGCATTCTATATAATTGAGAGTGTAATTTAATTTCAAATCTATAGTGGCGCAAGGCGGAATTAATAAGTTATGGAATGGTAAATTTTAAATATGCTTATTGGAAGCTCGGTTATATAGGCTCATGGTCCCCTCACTAATTGAGATAATAATGCTTGCATACTCAGTTAATTGGTTTTAATTAATCAATTACAATTCTAAAATTAGACTATGTCTTATTTATGAATTTTTACTAAGCAAGGTCTTAATTGTGAAGAAAAGAGGTTTTGGAGTCTATTTATTAATTAAGAGACTTTGTATGGTCTAATTAATAAATAATATAAATGGCAATTTTATTTGATAATTAATTATAATTATTAAATAAATAGTTTTGGTATTTATATGATTGAATTGAAAAATATGGTATTATTGAAAGAAGAATAACTGGTTGAAATGAAGTGGCAAAATTGTAACTAGAGAATGGTCCCTTTATGGCCAGCCACTAGTGTGAATTATTGACCAATATTTAATTCTTTTTTAATTCATATATTTCAAACCTATGCTCTAGTTGAAACACTATAAAAAGAACATGATGCTCTCATCTCATCCAATTTTTTGAACACTTGACTTTTCAACCCACAGAATATAGTTTTCATTCTCTGACAATTAGTAGATGAGAAAGTTCTTTCTATAGTGATTTTGCCTCCTTCATTGTTCTTCATACTCGAGCCTATAGTGATAGAGTGTCATGCCAACACATAGCAAGTCAAGTACTCAATCATAGTGAGTAAGATGGTAGTAACCAAACCTAAAGGACAGAAAGAGATCCATGCTCAGATATTGATAATACTCTTCGAAAGAAAGGAACAAGGGTTAGAAATCTGAGCGGAAGGAGTCATATTATTCTGCTGCAACCAATGTAAGGTTTCTAAACTATTATGTGTTTAATTTCATTATTTTAGAGATATTCATATTTAGGTTGTTAATAAAACATACTTGTTATTAAATCTAAATCCTGGTAAAATATTCCCAACAATTAGTACTATACTCATTTAAGTAATTAAAATGAGGTAGAAAATATTAGAAATTAAGAGAGTCGAAAAAGAGTTACAAAACTCCAAGAACAAGTGTGCTAAAAAAACATGTCTGGCGACATGTCACCTGGCACTAGGCAACATGTTGTTTAGTTTCTTCTCGTCCAGTAACTTCTCATTTCTAATGACTTTGGAGATTTTTTGATGCACTAGGATCCCTTTCGGAATTTCTCTCCATAGTGTGAAGTCTCATGTTCTCTTCTCCAATTCGAATGTTGCCACTGATGACATTGACTGTTGCAGCGAAAAGAATCTTGATTTTACTGTCTGATCGATAACCAAGCTCTGATTTGTGGGAAATTTCAACTATTGTGCAGAATCAAACTAACTTAAAATGAATCAATAGACAATTAGCAATGATAAAATCAACCAAACACAATTCAATAATTAGAGGAATAATAGAGTATAACAGAGATGATAAAACTAAAAATAAAAAATGCAAGAAAACTGTAAAAAATAACACTAAAAATTATACTGGTTCAAGTTCGATATATCGATATGATATATGGCTATACTTCAATTCTGGAACGCCACTGAAACTTTCTTTATTGATTGAGCAAGAACATAAGTACAATACAGTTGAGAGCAATTCTCTGTTTGAATTCTCTCAATGTGTTTTTACTCTAACACTCTTCCTTGAGAAGGCTTCCCCTTTACAAAACCCAATAATCTCTTTTCTTTATACCTCTCTCTTTCTACCGTTCAATCAAAACTCTCTCTCAAAGAACTTGCGTACTCTGCTTCAGGTGTTTCGTGTTATTTTTTTTAAAAAATAAAGAGGACGATTGTACTTATAAATCAAGGATATGAATCCCAAATGTGGTGGCTTCAAACAACTACTAAGCAGTTAATTTGTTTAAGACTCAACCGACTTAACTGGCTCCTTACAATGAGATCTCCAACTCAGCTCTTGGCATCGAGCTCTCTCTCCAAACATGTATCACGCTTCTTGGATAGACATCTCAAACTGATGAAGCGCAATCTGGAAGGACTAGTTTTCGAATGGATAAGCTAGCCTTTCAGAACTCTTTTTTGGATGACGACCAACTTTCCGTAAGATTTCTTTCGGTTGGACAAGCTAGCTATATGGAACTCCTTTCCAGATGACGACTAGCTTTCGTGAAGACTTTGACTAAAGATATTTTCATTTGGAGAAACTATATCACATCATCTTATATTGATTAATTAAAAAAATATATACTTACCACATAAGATTAGAAGGAATTTGTATATAATTTCCATATGGACATACAAAAATATGTTCGTGTTTTCTATATTTAGGTCAACAAAAAAAAATAGTAATAATAACATTAAAAACGATGTAGCATAAAATATTATTAATTAACAACATGAGCCCACATTTATGAGGTTTGAGCTTGAGTATCAACTCTAGTTTCATCGGTGACTACAGGCACAAGTTCCTGCGGCGGAGCGAGGTCTTTAACGGCGTGAACAAAGCTATACTTATCACCATCACCCCATAAAGCATAAGCCTCTTCTCCATGAATGGCATCATCTCCACTATGTAACACATCGTCAGCGAGCTTAAGTGGAACCACCAATCTAATAATCAAACATACCACAGTGGTGGCAATGACATTTAGAAAAACAACAAATACTATTCCCAGAAGTTGAACGCCAAGTTGTCGAAACCCGGCCTTGTACTGGCGGTTTTGGATGCCGTAGAAGAGTCCAATGTAGCGTTGGGAGTTGGGGATAGCGTAGAAGAGTCGGCTGAGCTTTGGCTCAGCGAATAGGCCGGCGAGAATGCCGCCTAGGGAGCCAGCGACTGCATGGGTGTGGAAGACTGCCATGGTGTCGTCTATTTGCTTGAGGAGATTTATTTCTCTGTGGAGGATCATCATTGTGTACCATGGGATGCTTCCTCCCATCATTCCCATTATTATGGCTGCCCACCCTTGTACTACTCCTGTTTTTTTTTTTTTTTTAATTTTGTAACCACAATCATTTGTTATGAAAGAATAAAAAAAAAATCTATAGTCTAATTGTATTTTACAAAATATATAATATAATTTTCTATCAAGATAAATAAATACTATTAATGATATTACTGCGAGCTTTGAAATTAACTTGTACTCTTTAATGTAGCTAACAGTAATTAATATCAATTTATAATACTAAATAGTATTTAGATCAAGAGCTTGAAAAGTTGTACTAATACTATCAACATCATCATCGTTGTGACTTGTGAGCAACATAAGTGTTATATTTCATTGTTAGAAAAATCTTAATTGGATAAATTCACAAGCTTCTCTTTATCATATTTTGTTATCTATTCAAAAGTTCTTCAAATTTAGGAAACATGCATGGAATGTACATATTTTAGTGTTAACTTTCACAAGATTGGACATACATATATAATCATTATAATTAAGAACTAATGCTTTGTTTTCACTGAATTTCTGTGTGTCATTGGGGCAGGTCCGGGCCTCGGCTAAGCCGTGTTCTACCTACGCCTACGATCTACTCTGCCTAGAGCTTAAAGAGAAAAATAACCATTTTAAAAATACACATATTTTTTTAGTAATTTTTAAAATACCACTTTAAAAAACAAAAAGCTCCATAATTTTGTTGTAGCCCTGTATTGAGGTGAGTAATAATCATTATTTTAATTTTAATTTTTTATTTTGGAGTCATTTGATTAATTTGTTAGGTGATTATAAAAAGTTGACAACGAAAAAATTAAGAATGTCATGTGAACATATTTAAATAGGTTTGAGAAGATGATCGAGTAGGTAGACCTGCAGCAGGGGTGATGCAAACAAGGCCTGTGATCATGCCCTGAGTAGCCCCAATTACAGAAGGTTTTCCAAAGAAAATGATATCAAGCAGCAGCCACGTCAGCAGGCTTGTGGCTGTACACACGTGGGTGTTAAGGACGGCTAGAGATGCATCGGCACTCACGGTGTAAGGATCTCCACCATTGAATCCTGTCCACCCCATCCACAGTAGTCCTGCTCCTGCCAACATCAATAGCAGATTGTTCGGCGGAAACCTCTGCCTGTCTTTAGTCCACCTAGGCCCCACCTGCATCCACGTAACCCAACTTAGTTCATTTGTTCCACAAACTAATAAAGAGCATTGTTATTCACACGTGTCGCTTTATGATTGGCTAGCGATACTACCTAAAAACTATTATATTAAACTTTATGGACCGATACTAAAATAGAGAATGTTTGACAATGTCTTTTAGCATTTCTCTTTGAAAAAAAAAAACAACACCGAACAAGGTAAAATGGCAAATGAATATAATATACCCAATAAGCTGCGGTGAAACCAGCTACACCTGAAGATAAATGAACGACAAAGCCACCAGAGTAATCAATAACACCCAGCTTTGAGAGCCAACCAGTGGGGCACCATATACTGTATGCACACACTGTGTACGATAGCGTAACCCAAAGAGGCACGAACATCATCCATGCTTTGAAGCTCATCCGGCCCAACAAGGCCCCGCCCACCAAAATCAAAGTTAAGGCCGCAAACACAAACTGGAAATACACCATGGTGGCGTTCGGTATTTGGCCCAAAAAAGCTTGTTTAAGAAGGTAATTAGTGGCCAGAGCAGGATTGGGCTGACCCAAAAAAGGTAGGAGTGGTTTGCCGAAAGACATCTCGTGGGCCCAGCCCACCCAACAAACTAAGACGGCGGCGAAGGCGTAGAAAGCCATGAAGGCCGAGTTGACAGCCCATTTCTTTTTTACTATGCTGCCGTAGAGGATGACTAGGCCCGGCATGCTCTGTAGGCCCACCAGAGTCGCCGCCGTCAGCTGCCAGGCGTTGTCGCCTTTGCTCATCCATTCTGGGCTACCGAGATCTGGGATTAGGTTCTCTGGCAAGGTCGTCGTGGCTATAGCATCCATTGAGTTCTAGTTTTGGAACTTTTGATGAGAATCAGTGGTCAAATTTTGTAATGTGATTTTTGCTATTAGTATCAATGGAGAAGAGATTCATTAGTACCATTATATATATAAGAATATATGTTTATTTGTATATAAAAATAAGAGATTCATGGTTGCCAAACTTGGGTGACGGATAAAGCTAGAATTGATGCTCCCAAAGAAGTTATAGTTAATACTTTTTGAACAATATCTTAATTTATTATTTCATTTTTAGGAGAATATCTTAATTTATTACTGATTCATTGAAGCTAGTGTCCTTTATGTCATATTATTTATCTATAATAGTGCTACACTAAGATGCTATATTTATTTATAGTTTTATTTATGTTTAATTTTTTAAACGTTTTTAATAAAATCTGTTTTTCCATTTTATTTTTGAAAAATTCTTTAATTATAAAAATATCTTTATTGCTTATGTTATATTTCTCTTTTTTTTTTTTTTTTTTTTTTAGATGTTAACTCTCTCTCTCTTTCCATTTTTTCTTTTTATTTCTCTCTCTCTCTTTCCATTTTTTCTTGTGTCATAATTTTTTCTCATTAAGTATTTATTTAGTTGCTTCTAAGTTTATTTTATATTGTTATTTTAAATTTTTACTTAATTTTTTATTTTATTTATAAATATGGCATTTTCATCTTTTTTTTATTTTATATTTTCAAATGTACTGCAAAATTATTTTTCTTACAAAATATTTTGAATAAAAATATATTACATTAATTTTCTTAAAATTTTTAATAAAATTAATTTATTTTGAATTTTTACATACATATAAGTATGCATCTTTAAGCACTTAAAGCAACTCTTAACTAACTCATTGCTATTTTTTAGCAATTTAAGTGAATATAAAATATTACCAATTTAAAATATTAAATTAAATTGTGTTAAATGGGTATATGTTTAGTTTTTTTATTTATACATTTATTTTTGAGTTAATGTACAATTCGTTTACAATTGTAATTCATTTTCCTAAAATTATTTATGTATATGTTGTTTTTATTTATTTTTTAACTTAACACAATATGTTGATGCCTAATTAATTTTTATATTAAAATGAAATTATTATCATGTTTATTCGTTGTTATTAAATTGTTAGCCAAGAGAAAAATAACATATGTTATTAAATTAGTATATAATTATTTATTTATGGGTATTACTTTTAATTTTTAAAATTATTTGTGTTGTTTATAAGTTTGTTTTGAGTTAACATTGATGGTACCCAATTTATTTTTATTTTATAATTGGGTTATTGTTTAGTTGTTATTATTATTTAATTGTTTAGCTTAAAAAAAATAAATACAAATTTAATTTTTTATGGGTTGTTTATTAGACTACATCTCATGTTTTTAGGTCTATCCAGATTCGATCCAATTATATATTAGATATTAGATTTTATCATCCGATCCAATCTAATTAATTTTATTTTGTGTTAAATCGTGTTGACTCGTTTTTCATCTGCATCTAATTTTCTTAATCTTAACACATAAAATTCGTGTAGTGTATGTGTGTAGGGACGAAACCTATTTTGCCACCCGTGAGAGAGAACTTGTTACTCCTAATTACCCCTTTGTCAATTAAATCCGGTGTCCCTTATCTAAAACGATGATTAAGGAACTAATTTTCAGTGGTAGAGATAGAACATTTCTCAAAAGGAATCCTAATCCTAGACTAAAATAATATGTAGCATTATTATTGGCTTAATTCAATAGAAACGTACAAAAATATGAGATTCCACCACGTGTAGCAGTAGCAATAGCACAACGCTACCACCACAATATTTTATGAAACGTAGGCAGAACACTGACCACTTGGTTTGTGGTAGTCACTTCTCACAACCATCTTTTGTCTGTTCGTATCATCCGGCCAAATCCTGTGGTGCCAGTGCCAATATACACCGCCGACTTCAAAGTTCAAACTGGTAAGCCAAAGTTCTCACTTTTCATTTTAAGCCTGCTGAGGCTATTGAGTATTCACAAATCGTTTATTTATTTATTTATTTTGAAGAACCACTAAGTTCGAGTATTGGGTTTTCATCGTAATCTTCAAATCATTGAGAGACCCAGTTGAGATATTCCATTTTCCTTTTGTGGGTGATCTTTGTTTTTCCAAATTATGGCGTCTGCGATGCTTAATGGAGCCGAGAACCTCACTCTGCTAAGAGGAATAACCCCAAATGGATTGGGTTTTCGGGGTTCAGATTTTCATGGGAAACATTTTCCCAAGCTGGGTTTGGTTTGTAGTACTAGAATCTCCAAATCTGGTACCAGAGCCATTGTGCCCAAATGCAGCCTTTCAGCTTCTAGGCCAGCTTCACAACCTAGGTTCATTCAGAACAAGAAAGAGGCGTTTTGGTTCTATAGGTTTCTCTCGATTGTGTATGACCATGTTATAAACCCTGGCCATTGGACTGAGGACATGAGAGATGACGCACTTGAGCCAGCAGATTTGAACAACAGGAATATGATTGTCGTAGATGTTGGTGGTGGGACTGGTTTCACTACTTTGGGTATAGTTAAGCATGTGGATGCCAAAAATGTGACCATTTTGGACCAGTCACCTCATCAGCTTGCTAAGGCTAAGCAGAAGGAGCCCTTGAAGGAGTGCAAGATTATTGAGGGGGATGCTGAGGACTTACCCTTCCGTACTGATTATGCTGATAGATATGTATCTGCAGGAAGGTACATCTCAAAACTTTTTGGATAACATCTTCTCTCAAATTTATCATCAAACCCTTATCATGTTTGTGTAGTGATGTACTTGAGTTAAAATATCATTCTATTTATATTGTAGATATGTGTAATCTTTTTCCGTTTAGAAACTGACCATTGTGGTGGTATCCCTAATGCTGGGGGTTAACAAAATTGTATTTTCTTCAGTATTGAGTATTGGCCAGACCCACAGCGTGGAATCAAAGAAGCATACAGGGTCTTGAAACTTGGAGGAAAAGCATGCTTGATTGGTCCTGTGTATCCAACATTCTGGTTATCTCGCTTCTTTGCTGATGTGTGGATGCTCTTTCCAAAGGAGGAAGAGTATATTGATTGGTTCCAAAAGGCAGGTTTTAAGGATGTGCAACTGAAAAGGATTGGCCCAAAGTGGTACCGTGGGGTTCGCCGCCATGGTTTGATCATGGGATGTTCTGTTACAGGTGTTAAACCTGCATCAGGAGATTCTCCTCTTCAGGTATTCGTTGCTTTATTCGTTAATATTAGAATTCCTTTGTTTCATGATTTTCTCTGTTTGCAGCTCCAAATTAACATGCTCATTCTTTTCACAAAGCAATTAGAGCTAACCTAGTACCTCTGTTCATGAAATGTCTCATGGAAACACTAACCTTAATTGACAGTATGAATGATATTGATTCTCTTTCCATACCTTGTTAAATCATTAGTATAAATAACATAGCCAATGTTGTTTCGTGGAAACGTTACAGAGGCTTATGCTATCTTATTTGCTTCTCCGTGATATTCAAAGTGGCTTGTTTTGCCTTCTGTTTAATACTAATATATAATAATATAGTCACTTGTGTATGTATATACACAAGAAAATAGTGGTGTATCTTTCATCACTAGAAAACAGGTTGTGTGTAAATCAATTCATTTTTATTTCTTTCCATAAGTCTGGTGCCTTGTGCCTTGTTTCTCTCTTACCAATAAGTGGTGTGGTTTTTTGATGAAGATTTGTTGTTTATTGCAGCTTGGTCCGAAAGTAGAAGAAGAAGAAAAGCCAGTAAATCCATTTGTGTTCTTTCTACGCTTCTTGTTGGGGTCCTTGGCAGGGATGTACTATGTGCTGGTGCCTATTTACATGTGGCTAAAAGATCTAATTGTACCAAAAGGCCAACCTATCTGAGGGTGAATGTCTTTTTGCTGTCTCGTTCGAACACCATGCTATGCCGTTGAAGTTTTTTCTTTTCACTTTTTAACTGGCCAGCTACCCCCATTTCTCGTTCTTCCTACTCAAAATTTTAGGAATTTAATCGTTCATAAGAAGCTGGATTGGTGGTTAAATTATCTAATCTTTTGTAATGTAAAATGGGCCATTTAAAATCTTTCAATTTATATATAAATATATATATATATATATATATATATATTTACAAAAAAATATGAAAAAGAAAAAAGTTTTGATATATATGACATGCAAATTGGCATAGACAAGAAAGAATACATAAAGAACTTAAAACTTATATGTAAATTTTATTTTTATATAATCAAAATTAGTTTAATAATGAAGAAATTAGTTTTCTGATAAAAAAATTATTTTTTTGATAAAGAAATAGAAAAGAAGGAATACTATACAAAATTTAAGAGCACTATACATAATTTTTACTTTAGTGTTTATTCCTAGTAATCATATTGAAGTGCAGAATTGATTGAAGATTATAAGGGTGTTTGGAATAAGATTACTTTTTTATTATTATTATAATTAAATAGAATATTATTTAGTTTTCAATTTTTTTTTCTGTATATTATAATTAATTGATTATTGTCTCTATCAATCAAATAAAAGAATCTTTTATATGGAAAGAACCAATTACAAAATTTTATTATATCCTTTCAAAAATTGTTTTATTTTATTTAGTATTTTGTAAGGATAAACGATACAAATAAAATAGAAGATATATTTCTTTTCTACTATTAAAATTTAAAAGTAATAAAAAATTAAAGAGACCTTTGAATGACTAAATAACAATTGACACTGGGATGTCTCTTAGTAAAACATAAATTAGTTACCTGTAGGAACTTTGAATTGAGATATGAATACACTAGGTTACCCAAAAAAAAATCGGCATCAATTTAAAATCGCATTCTCGAAGGTATCCTTCTCTTTCAAGAGGATTCGTGGCATGTCAAGCTCTGGTAAGGTTCTTCGCTTTGCATCAAATTAAACCACATGCTCCACTGCTTGCGAACGTACTCCCCAGGCGAGATACTTAATGCGTTAACTGCAGCATTGCACGGGTCGATACGCACAATGCCTAGTGTCCATTATTTACGGCTAGGATTACTGGAATGCATAGCTAACTCTATGCGTCTAACCAAAAAATTCTTATTCTTCAAACTTTTCAATCTTCCCATTCATTACACGTAGGCCCTTCTTATCTTCCCATTCATTACCCGTGGGCCCTTCTTTCCTTAATTATTTCCATTACGCTAACGAATAATACATAATAATTCTCAAATCCATATCTATTTTAAAAGGAAAAGAATAAATATATAAATAAAGTGAAGAATTATTATAAGCCACACTGGGACTGAGACACAGCCCAAACTACTACGGGAGGTATCAGTGGGGAATTTTCTACAATGGGCGAAAGCCTGGTGGAGCAATGCCGCGTGGAGGTAGAAGGCCTACACGTCATGAAATTCTATCCCATTTGCCTCTAGCTTTCATCTCTCAATGCAGTGTCGGCCCAGTAGAGTGCTTTCGCTATAGGTGTTCTTTCCAATCTCTACGCCTTTCTAGGGTGAGGCAATAGCTTATCAAGGCGATGATCAGTAGTTGGTCCGAGAGGATGATCAACCACACTGGGACTGAGACACGGCCTAAACTCCTACGGGAGGCTGTAGTGAGGAATTTTTCGCAATGAGCGAAAGCCTGACGGAGCAATGCTTTGCGTGGAGGTAGAAGGCCTACGACTCATCAAATCCTTTTCCGTAGAAGAAGCAATGACGGTATCTAGGGAATAAGCATCGACTAACTCTGTGCCAACAGCTGCGGTAATACAAAGGATGCAAGCGTTACCCGGAATGATTGGCCGTAAAGCGTCTGTAGGTGGATTTTTAAGTCCAATGTAACTACTTGAGCCAGATGAAAGGAAACTTTCACGTTCGATTTTGAAATGGGGAGATCCTATAGGATCCTATTCGAATTTTTCTTTTGCTAGGCCCATAGCTAAAAACCTACTTTCTTACGATTACGAGGTTCATTCGAATATGAAATCCAATCCTGAAAATATAGCATTCCTTTTTTTTTACTACTCATGGCTTTGATGCGTTTCGAAATTGAGAAATTTCTACTAGAGCAGGTGCTATTAGAGAACAACTAGCAGATCTGGATTTGGAAATTATTCTCGATTATTCATTAGCAGAATAGAAAGAATTAGGGAAAGAAGGGCCCACGAGTAATGAATAGAAAGATCGAAAAGTTCGAAGAAGAAATGATTTGATGAAGAAACTAGTTTTCATAATAGAATACATTTAACTTCTCTAGTTTATGTTACAAACAAAACAAGGAGAGAAACTTTAAAATTATAACATTAAGTATAGGATTTAGAAAAATATTTACAATATTATGGAAAACTTAAACCCATAAAAAGCTCAAAAAACAAGTCATAAAAAATAGACAAAATTAAATTTGCCATATTAAAATAAAAAGCTTTTAAAATCTCATATTAAATGCAATTTCCAACCTTGTAAAAATATTCTATAAAAATTATTATAAATTATATAAGATACTATACTTAATTGGATCAATGCTATAGCCTATAATACCACAAAATGTGCTAGGTAGCTCTGTTGCCTTTTGGCATTTCTCAAAGATAACTAGCAAACTATGCCCAACATACAACATGGTCAAACAATGGCGTTGTTTTATGATATTGATCATGGTTTTTATTTCTTTTTCAAAAAAAAAATGGATTTTATTAATAGTGCTCATGTTTGTGCAAAATGACATTTTTATAAGTGACCAAACAATGACAACTTTTTTTCCTTTTTGGGAATAAATAATGACATAAAATTTCAGGTATTCGTTCTTATCAAACCTATTTGAAAAAAAGGGTCAGATCGAAATAATCAACTCATACTCACTGGGTTATTTTGAGCTCCTACATCATATTCAACCAAGTTTTTGTAGCCAAACATATCCATAAATATTCTACTAATATCAGTCGCTGTTTTAATCACGCATATCACAGATTCAAAGCCAACTACAGGGACGATCTCGTCTTGCCCTGCAATATTTGCGTTGAGATGGATTTGACTGAAAAGGTAGGTCAGCCCTTTTGAGAAGGGTGATTCCATCCATCGGTAAACGAAAAAACTATTGCCTCTCTTCATGACCAAAAATGCCAGTGCAAACTACCTTGTATCTGGACTAAGATCTCCATATGAAACCAATCCCCTTTGTCCTGGTGGAGAGCTTGATCTTGACTTGCTGGAAGATGCCGGTGTTCTATTACGACGCCTTGGCGGTGAGGGATTTGGAGACCTGGAAACAGATGGTTCTTTGCTCCCAGACCTGGACCTGGACCTGGACCTTGACCTCCTGCTACTCTTAATTGGGGAGCGTTGATGATCAATCCGGGGACCCAGACGAGATTTAAGTCTCTCACTAACAAGGGGTCGCTTGTCTGAGGGACTAGGACTACGGATAGGACTACGGCTACGATCCCTGTAACGCCTATGACTGCGCCCTGGACTACGAGAAATGCTCCTACTTCGACTTCTGCGACCTCGATGCCTATAGGGAACATAGGAGAACAATAAACAAATGAAAATATGCATAAGTATAACAATTCATATTAAATGCCAAAACATCAAGAAGCAGCATCATTGGACTATCAAAGATTCAAGTGCAATGAAAAAAGCAAGTCTGATAGAGTTTCATTATATTCTTTGAGAAAGAAAGTGAACCTGGGAGGGCTCTCCCCTCTAATTGGACTTCGGTTACGCCTATGTGGTGGTGATCTTTCAGGATAACGTCTGTAGCTTGAATACCTTCCAAGATGAGGAAAGCATAAATAAAAATATTAACTGCATAAATGTTTTAATAATACCATTTTAATTATCAAAACAAAATGCTGAAGTTACCTATCATTTCTTCTAGGTAAATTTAGTCCTCCATAACGATAACCACGAGGCGAACGATCTGGAGAAGGAGTTCGATAGCGACGTGCATATGAGTAGCGGTCAGTAAACCCACGGCCTTTTCTAACACGCTTTGGATTGCCATTAGGAGACGGGCTTCTTGTTAAGCCCTGGACAAGATTTGGAGCATTATGTTCAGGGGCTTTGCGAATGGGACTCCTTGAAGATATTCTATTCTCCCTACCAAAATTTCTAACAGGGCTATCACGAGGGTTTCTTTTAGGACTCGAGCTAGGACTTCTCACAGGGCTCCCTCTTAACCTTCTTTTGGGAGATGGACTTCTGCAAATCAAAGTAATATCCAAACTCAGCTTCAAAACTCCAGATGTACATGGTTGCCACTCCAGTAAAGTATCCAATATGCAGCAAAAAAATTTCATGACAAAAACAAATAAGGCAATAAGCCAGTGAAAGAAACCTTGACTGATTTGAGTCAGAATGTCGAGTATCAATTTTAGCCTCCGCATTGTTTACAAGTTTCGGAGATAATTCACCCTCCTCTTGGGATGAAGTCCCCTTATTAGTCTTCATCTCAGAACTCCTATGCCGTTCTACATCAGTGTCTCTAGCTCCTCGAGAAATTTCCACATCTGTGAATCCAAATCAACCAAGTTTTAAGTTGATTTGTCAATGTGACAATATAAATTAATGAAACCAATTAAAATGCAAGTCTTAAGTTGGTTTATTACCCTTTTTCTCCAATGAGAGACGGCCATTTTTACGATTGTCACGGCTACTTCCACCACTGATACTTTCACTATCTGTGCCACTGGAACTATCTGATCTACTGGACAAGCAAGGTCATGATCAACATTAGTTTTAAAAAAAAAAAAACCAAGGATACAATGAAATTTAGGAAAGTTTGCACTTAAAATAATTATGATCACACCGTTTGGATATGCGCCTTGATCGTTTGTCCTTCCGACCTCTCTTCCTCTCCTTTTCTCTTACTTTCCTTTTCCTCCCCTGCTGGAATTTATCTTTTCTGGCAGATTTCTTCTTCCTATGCTTTCCATCACTAGAGCTTGAGTCAGATAATGATGAATCTGAATCTGAATCTGAATCCGATTCAGAATCAGAATAAGAAGACTCAGATTCAGAATCAGAGCTGTATGAATCTGATGATGAGTATCTTTTTCTTCTTCTTTTCTTTCGTTTGTCCTTCAATGACTTCTTTTGTCTTCCTCCACCCTTATCAGCACTATCATCAGAGGTTGGTACTTTCCCTGATTTTTTCTTCTCTGGGGAAAAATAAAACAATATCATCAAATAGACTGACAAAACAATCAATACTATTGCATCACAGTATGTATGAACCAAGCAACAATATCCAACAGCACCAACATTTACTTTTATTACCTTTCTCTTTCTCAACTACATCAGTAATTTTACTTGCAGAAGTTTCGCCACAATCTGCAATCTTTACAGGTCCGGAAGGTTTACCATCAGCGGATCCCAACTGCTCAATTCTCTCAAGTACATCCATTCCCTTCACAACTTTTCCAAAGACAACGTGTTTCCTGCAAAATTAGATTGAGATCACACAATTATTAGTAAATTCAGACTAATATAAGGAGAACAAGAATCCATGAACTTGAACATGAAATTTAGCAACGAGCATTTTAAAAATACCCATCAAGATGAGGCTGCCGCCTGAAGAGTATGAAGAACTGTGACCCGTTTGTGTTTGGACCGCTATTTGCCATAGAGAGAAAACCAGGTCCATCATGTGTAAGCTTAAAATTCTCATCTGCAAAGCAAATGAAATAACGCATCACCAATGAAGAATATTTAATAAGCATGCCATTAAGTGCCCACACAAATAATCACCTGCAAACTTTCCTCCATAAATACTTTCTCCACCAGTACCTACAAACCAACCAAGTGTTGTTAAATATAAGGGCACGAATGTAGGAGTCAATAGGAAAATTGCATTGGTAGGAAGGGATTGCAGAGAAAGATGTCATACCATTTCCCTTGGAAAAATCCCCACCCTGTAGGACCAAAGATAAACAAAATGCAAATGTTAATTATAATTAAAACTTGTTGAATAGATAGCTAAAATCACACTTGTACAGAAGCAATTTGAATGATGCAAATGTTCAAAAGAGATTTAAACAACATACTTGGGCCATGAATCCTTTGATTATTCGATGAAAATGTGAACCCTTGTAATGAAGGGGTTTGTCAGTAGACTTCCCGATGCCCTTCTCACCTACAGCCATAAGCAAAGCAATTTTGATAGTGTTGGCAACTGCTTTTACACCCAAAAAGAATAAAAATGGCAGATCACACAAATAAGACAAGTTTGAGCATTATTTAGTTTTTTGCTTTCTTTTTCAAGCTTGAACTAGTTGAAGCATGCACAAATACTTCCAGAATCTAGGATTCAAGATAACATAATAGAATATAAGAAAAAGCCAATTAGGATTTATTCATTTATTGATTTAGTCTACTTTTGTTAACAAATCATAAATAACAAGACATGAAGATTTTTGTTCCTGCAACCACTCTTAACGGAAACTAAATAATACATAATAGCAAGAAAATCAAATCATCAGCAGAATACATAAAAAAAAATAATAATAAAAGAGAATGGCTAAATTACCAGTGCAGAGTGCTCGGAAATTTTCTGCTGTCTTGGGGACCACATTAGCAAAAAGCTGCACATTTCAAAAGAACAAATTTATATGCACCCTAAAGATAAACTGCTTGGCTTAAAGTTTCTTCCATAAATTGAAGGAAAGCCAGAAGCTCAAATAAATGAAACAAGCTGCTAGTTTGGTGTTTCACCTCAATAACAATTCTTTCCACAGAATCTCCATCAATTGAAACATCAAGAAAAACATGAGGGTTTTTCTTCTTGCTCATAGCTCCTTCATTAAAAAAAAAAAAAAAAACACACACGCACACACTCACAGGGGTCAGAGAGAGAGAGAGAGAGAGAGAGAGAGAGAGAGAGAGAGAGAGAGAGTGACAGCAAAGGACGCTTGAGAGAAAAAAGAAGCACTTAGCAATGTAGCATATCAAGAGAGAGACCGGTTACAAGCATGTCTTCACATCAACAATTTGTGTTATGAAAAGGAGACCAATTAACGCTTAAGCATTGAACTACGAAATTAGGATCATAATGGTGATACAATCCATATGTTGGACAACTAAATTACCAATATACGACTTCTAAGTTTCTGATAGCTCAGAAAATCAACAAAATCTGCTATGCAAGTTCAAGTTTCTGAATCAGAAATCTTTAGTCCTTCCAAATGATGACAAAAACTAGTTCTTCCTCAATCTACCCAATGCCTAATTTACTGCCTAAACTGTCTAACGATAAATGTTTTACAAGAATATTATCAAGGACCGTAGATTTTACTGCTTTCGTGTTCAACCTCTTGATAAGGAAACTGATTCGGCTCTCAAACTAGAAACCTTAATGTTTAATTATAAATTATTTTCACCTTGGGTTTACTGGTTCATAACTATAATAATCACAAAGGGAAAAAATTCGAAAAGTAATGTGAAAGAACCCACTTAAAGAATAGTAAATATGATCATAATTCCACCAAAATATATACATATATTCATTCCAAATTAAACCCTTAAACCCTACCTACTCCAATCACATTGCGAGAACTGAGAAGTTTCATCTGAATAAATACATACTTAGTAGCAGTGTGAAATTAGGCACTTTTTAAACGCATTTTATTCGAACACCAAGAAACACTAAACCCTAATGTTCCGTTCAATACCCAGAATCCTACAAAACCCTAAACCAAATTTTCCGGTCGACCTAAGTTTCAGGCAGAAAAGATGTGTACTCGCGACCAGTACCACCCAAAACATCGAACATTATACCAAGTATAAACGAAGACAAAGAATTTAAACACGAAAAAATGGAGTAGAGAAGAAAAAGGAAAGCATACCGAAGCTTGAGAAGCAACTTCAACTTCGTAGGGAGTGAACTAGTGAAACTGACTCAGTGAACTCAGATCAGAACTCCGAGTTACAAATTACGGTGGCGGCGAAGAGAACAATCAATGAAAAACATAAGAACTTTAGGAATCTTCGGTTATCTTTTAAGACAAAATGGGCTTCGGCCCATGTTTCTTCTTTAAACCATGGCAGCTATACGTTAAAATAGGGAAATTTACAAAAATACTGGAATTTGGGTTAACTTTTACAAAAATACTGTTACACGGAAATTTTTTCAAAAATACTGTATTTTTATAAAACACCAGTAAAACACAAAGCAGAACAACTCAAAACAACAGTAGAACACTAGTAAAACACTAGTAGAACACCAGTAAAAACTTAACACAGTATACTGCAGTATGAAACTTATAAAAAAACACAGTAAAAAAGTAAAAAATACGTCTGGCAGTATTTTTGTAAAAAAATGGCAAAAGTTAGTATACCATGTAAATTTCCCTTAAAATATTTACATCCTCAGCAATTCAGCATGTTACAGAAAAAAAAATAAAGAAATCTTACAAAAAAATGTTTTTTTTTTAAGTTTTAACAAAAAAAAAATATATAATTTTGTGTGAAACTACTACATTATAAACTAAAATAGGCAATATAAGGGTGAAAATCGTTTTTCGCGCGGCTAATTTAATTTTTTTAAGTAATATAATAAAAAATAACTATTTATTCATTTAAAATTGTTGTAATTATTGTATCTTATATGTTTTTATCACGAGGAAATTACACTCTATACCCTTTTTATATTGTCCTCTTTTATTTTTACCTTCTTTTTTAAAATCTATCATTTTTACCTCTTTTTTTAAACATTGTACCAATTTTGCCCCTGACACTTCAAGATACTCTCCATGTGATTCTCTTATGTAAGGGTATTTGGGTACAATACATATAAAAAGAGGTATGTTTCAAATAAATATAAAATTAGAGGTAAATTTGATTAATTGATGAATAAAAGAGGCATTTTTCAACTTACCCCTTTTATCACTGTATTTCACATGTTGTCATCACCGTAACTAATTTGTTGTCAGAGAAAACCTTTCCGTCCATGTTACTCGTTATTCTTAATTGATATGTTTAAATTTCATATGATAACGTGAATATAAAATTTTAAATTGTTAATATAAAATATATGGAAGGTTATTTTTAAATATTTTATGTTAATATTGTTGATGATATTTTTAAAATTTAGATTATTTTTGAATTTGATATTTATATACATTTTTAAAAAAAAAATTAAATTTAATATTAAAAAAAGTAAGAATGAAGTCAAGGGTGGAGCCAGGACGAAAAATTTAGGGGGGCCAATTATTAAAACAAAATATTTTTATAAAATTGCACGTTACAAAAATTATTAATAAGGAGTGTTTAGATATAATTGTATAATTACTATGATATTAATTTCCTAATTATACATTTTAATAATTATATTATATTTTAAAATAAATTATGTATTTTAATGTAAAAGTGATAATTTCATATTAATTTTTATTGTTTTGTTTCGTAAAATAATTAGGAATTACATAAAAAATCATATTATATAATAATTAATATTTAAGATTGAATTTTTTAATAATTATAATAAATTTTTTAAATATTTTTTAATATACTAGTAATTAATTAGTCAAAATTCTTTTTCGTTCCAAATATTCATGCCAAGTGTTAAAGTTATTATATTTTTTTTCTAGATTAAAAATAGGGAAATTACCTTATATATTGTTTTTTTTAATTTTTTTTTCAAATTTACGGTTTGGATTTCTAAAGTGGTTACAGTGCTAGTTGCAATAGAGATTTTTGTACGATTTTTTGTTGCAATTTAAGTTGTAGCGCTAGTTGCAATCGGGATTTCTATGTAGAATTCCGTAAAAATACAAAAAAAAAAAAAAAAAATGTTTTAAAGTGTAAAAGTAAAAAAGCCCCAATTTTTCTTTTTGTAAGCAAATAAAAATATCATTTTGTGTAACAGTAGATAATAGAAATTACAAAATAATATTTCTGTAAAAGAAAAATGCTATTGAACTTGGAATACAAAAGTATATGTAATATTTTAAGTGACACATTTTTTATTTAATAAATTATAAATTTTAATTATATATCTCTAAAAAAATTTAAAATAACAATATTTTTAAAAGTTTTGTTTTAATGGTGCGAGATAGGAGCTGCCATACCTGAACTAAATTTTCAGGACGTTCAGAGTTATTAGCTATGACAATGAGAGAAAGCTTCGGCGATTAGAGAGCTTCATCTTTTTTTCTCTTTCTAGAACTCGAAATGTTTTGATCCATCTTCAGCGCAATAACCTCCTCCCTAGTTCAGTTCAAAGTCACTTCAGCGCACGAAATCCAATAAAAAGCTAATATATTAAATTTTTATTTGGTTTATTAAATTATTTTTTTATATATTAATACTTAATTCAACTGTCTTGAATTGTTAGATTAAATACATTCGGATCCTATATATAAATATCTTTTTTAATTCTTGTATTATTCTACAATTAAGTTGTAATATATCTTAATTTATTTTTTATAGTAATAAAATTTCTAACAAACTATCCTTGTCTATGTTCAAATCTCGGGAATTGTTAGATTTTTATTTGCCCCATAATTTATGGTATGATTGTTTGTTAATTACGATTATCCTTGGTCGTTTTGCTATTTCTTTTTATTTTATATAATAAATAATAGGATTATTATTTCTCAATTTTTATTGGAAAATATTTAGCTAATAGTTATTGATAGGTGTAATTTGTCACATGTTTATTTGGATTGGAGATCTAACATACTTCACCCTTCTTTTTAGTCCTTACAATTGAGTTGTAATATATTTTGATTTATTTTCTATTATAATAATTAAAATTTCTCACAGACTATCTTTGTCCATGTTCAAATTTGGGAGATTTTCAAATTTTTATTGGCCCCATATTATTATGGTGTGGTTGTTTGTTAATTATGATCGTAATCGTTATGGTTGGTTGTTTTGTCATTTTCTTTTATTCTAAAATAAATTTTTATTGAAAGATTTTGAGTGATAGTTATTGATAAGTATGATTTGTCACATATTCATTTGGATTGACGATCTAACATATTTAGCACATCTTTAATGTTTCAATGCTAGCGACTTATTGGAATGGTGTAATTAGAATTTTTATTCCTATTTTTGTAAACGATATGGTTTGTCTATCTCGTTAATTCTATTCTTTTGGGTGATTATCATGTAATATTGGACTATTGTCTTCATTTTTAAAATAATAATAATAAATAAATCAATAGTTTTCTCGTTAGATAATTATTACTATGTAATTCGAAATTTAAGAAAATAAATTATTTTAAAGAGAACTTATGTAACTAATTATTTTTAAAAAATAAATCTGTTGAGAATCATGGGGTTCCATCTCAAAACCAATTGATAATGAGTGGAATAGTCCATGTTCTTATATATGGCTCAATTCTCTACCATTTATTCTATGTGGGACAATGTCCACAACATTTCCCCTCAAGATGATGACTATGTTTTGCTCATCAATCTTGAACCGTATCAAAGTGGACACGGTCACTATCTGTATAGGTGCGGATCGGATAAGATCACTTGCCCGCAAGAGGATATGGCTCTGATACCATGTTGATAATCATGAGATTCCATCTCAAAACCAATTGGTGATGAGTGGAGTAGCCCATGTTCTTATATATGACTCAATTCTCTATCATTTATTCTATGTGGCACAATGTCCACAACAAAATCATTTATATAAAAAATTCCTAATATTAAATTTTTCAAGAAAATATGAGTAGTAGTTGTTAGACTTTTTATTTGGGCTTACATTAAGTTTTATTGGTTTTATTAAAACTTGGGTTGATTGGATAGTTCTTTGCTGTGTTAGCCCATGTTGTTGGTGATCAATTGTTAATGGGCTTAACATCTGTGAGTAAAGTCTAGGTGAAGCGAAGTGTGGGCTTTTCTAGTTATTGAAGCCTTTGATGAGCGAGCCCGGCCAACTAGGGTTTTGTAGCTAAGTCCTCCCTAACTCTATAAATACATATTGTCTCATCACAATTGTATACCTTTTGATAATCAGAGAAAATAAACTGCTTCTGATTTAGAGATCTAGGGAGGAAGACTTAGTTGATAGTATTGCACTATCGAATTGGAGTAACTGTTGTGGATCAATCAGAGATAATTGCTATGGATCAATCAGGTACACATACTCAATTATCATATACTATTATTGTGTTCTATGTTATATACAAATAGATCTTGGGTTAATTGTTAATTTATCTAACATGTGGTATCAGATTGCCTATTGTATATGATTTAGAACCTATAATTTTTTATAACAATTAATATGTATATGTTATTTTTTTTTTTCCAATTACATATTAATTTCGTTATTATTTTATGTTGAATTTTTTATTTTTCGATCTCAATCAGTTTAGGGGTTTTATTCCTCATTAAATTCTCTTTCTTTTGATATATTACTTGCATAAAATCATTGAGTAAATTAGGAAAATTTTAAGATTAATTTTTTTAGGGTTTATGTATTTTTCTTTATGAAATTCAATTTGGGATTTTTGATTCTATAGTTTATACACTAAAATTGGTGGTGCAAATCTCATTACCAACCAATTTACAATGTTTCTACATAGTTTAATTAGAATTCGGCTGCAACAAAAAAAAAAAAAAATCAAAATCGGGCATTTTTTTTGTTCTTAGTTTTCGGATTGAACACAATTCGATCGAGACCCTTATCATCATTAATACCCGAAATTAATACCATAGATTGATGAGAAATCGTGTCCCGAACAAAACCCATCAAGAATCGCGAGTTTTCGTGGTGTTTTTTGGCCGGAATTCGTCCGAGACCCGCACAACGGCCGAACCGGAGTCGTGCGACCCACCGGAGATCGGCTCGAGGTAGAAGATGACATCCAGCCAGCAACGCCCACTCGCGCAGGCGGCGCGTGGGGGCGCGTGGGACCCCGTCGGAGGTCGTTTTTCGACGTTTTTTTTTTCCAGCGTGCTTAAAATTCAATTTCTAATTTTTCTATGATTTTTAATTAATTTTTTGACTCCGTTTAATAATTATTATTATTTTAATGATAATTATGTAGTTAAAAAATTATTAAAAATAATTTTTGATAATTTTTCGAAATCTGTCGATCATAGAAAATTTTTTGAGTTCCTTCTCGTTCCATATGACATAGTCACTCTCTTATTTAATTTATTTTGACTATGTAGTCTCCACCAATTTTCTCATTAATCACATCTTTTGATTATTTGTTGTTCTAAAATTATAAAACTTGGTTGTTTGATACAAAAATAATGTGTTATGGTGGACACTTTATTTTTTTTATTATCAATATATTACAAGCAATTTATATATAACTTCTTGGAAATTTGGTTGAAAATTATTAAATTTTTAATGATTATTTTATTACCAAATTTCATATGTTATAGAAAATATTTATTTTGGTTGGCTATATGTGTAATTACTTGCCCAAAGGTAGTAGTTATACATATTAGTTCACATTCCATGAAGTGAGTTAATATTAAATGTGTATATTTTAATTATTTGCCCAAAGGTAATAATTTAAATATATATATTTATTATTATTTTTTGATTGAATTAATATATATTATTTAAGAAATTTATTTGCCCAAAGGTAATAAATTCTTAATTGATATGTATTTTTTTCTTTATTGTTAACTTCATGAAGGTAGATCATGTGTGTGTTATATTCTCACCCCAAAGGGGAGTTTATAATGACCAGTTGACTCTACAATATTTTCTAATTGCTTGGCTCATATGGCTTGATCAAGTTTTAATTTTTGGATTTTTCGGTCTCCTTTCTGCGAACAACAATAACGTTTTCATCTGAATTCTGAATGCTTCAACTTTAAGACATGGAAACGAGATGTGAAAATTGCTTTAGGCATAATAGATTTGGACTTATGCTTTCGAGAAGAAAAATCTGCTGATCTTATTCTAATATCAGAATTGTTGCCCAAAAATTCTTCATGCACAATGGAAAAAAAAAAAAATTCAAATCATCTTAGTCTCATTGCTGTGAAACGTTTAATTCCTGAACATCTTTTGGTGGTTTGCCAAACACCACAAATGCTAATGAATATTTCAAAACTATTTCACACTAGTGAAATCGCTGCAGTTGGACATCTTATGAATGCAATGACAACCATTCAGTATGAGGAATTCAAAAGAAGTGCGAGATTTTATTCTGCATTTTTTAATGTTCAGTCCAAGTTGAAAGATCATAATATTCCTCTTCCTAACTCTTTCATTATTCATCGAGCTCTTCATGCACTTCCTGCCTCTTTCAGCCTTATCAAGACAACCTAAACACTTATAGTAAAATATAAAGTGTTAGTAACCTTATTTCTCAGTATAAAGCTGAAACAAGCAAGCTAACAAAATGAAAAGAATGAGGCTTCTCACTTTGTTTCTCACCTCAAGCCCAACAAAGGATAAAGAAAATATGAAGAGAAACAACCACAACCAGAGGCTAAAAGATTTTAAGAAGATAAGTGAGAAGGAGTCAAAGCTTAAAGTGGCACTTATGTTAGCGATGATGTTATCTATGTTGGCACACTTATTCTTGAATTACAATTTAGTGTTCAGATTATTTTGAACAGTAATTTCTTGATTCCTACTTTTAAAGTAATTCAGTTTCGCTTCCGCTTTTAGTTAAACAAGAATTTCTTTTCATTTTGCAAATGATAATGTTGACATTATGATTGACTCTCGAATTATTGGAAATTGCTTTTATTCTGATGGTCTTTACAAGTTGTCATTGGCTCCTTTAGATTCCTCTTTTAATGTTGTGAATACTGTGGGTAAAAGACCTCATATTAAGGAAACATCCTTATTGTTATGGCACAAAAGATTGGGTCATATTTCCAGAGAAAGGGTTGATCGTTTAATTAAATCTGAAATACTTCCTCCTCTTGATGCTTCTGATTGGGATACTTGTGTTGATTGTACTCGTGGAAAATTGACTAAAACAAGAAAGAAAACTGCAAACCGCAGTCAATCTTTATTGGAAATTATCCACACAGACATCAGTGGTCCTTATTCCACCACGTTGTGCAGAAATAAGTATTTTATCACTTTTATCGATGATTTTTCTCGTTATGGATTCACCTATTTAATTAAAGAAAAATCTGACGCCCTTGATAAACTCAAAATTTTTCGAAATGAGGTTGAGAAACAATTAGGAAGAGTCATCAAAGTTGTTCATTCTGATCGTGGAGGAGAATATTATGGTCGTTATACAGAATCTGGACAACACATGGGGCTTTTTGCAGAGTACTTACAAGAAAATGGTATAGTTGCTCAATACACTATGCCTGGTTCACCTGAGCAAAATGGCGTTGCTGAAAGGAGAAATCGCACTCTCATGGATATGGTTAGAAGTATGATGAGTAGAACAAATCTTCCAGAGTTTTTATGGGGTGAAGCACTTATGACTGCAACTTATATTTTAAATCGTGTTCCCAGTAAATGCGATTCCCAAGACCCCTTTTGAGTTGTGGGTCGGGCGGAAGCCTAGTACGAATCATCTTCGTGTATGGGGTTGTCAGTGAAGTAAAGATTTATGATCCTAATTTGAAAAAGTTAGATCCGAGAACAAATCGCTGTTATTTCATTGGTTATCCAATGCGCTCAAAAGGCTATCGCTTTTGCTATCCTACTCGTGGTACGCGAATTGTTGAATCTCAGACTGCTAAATTTCTTGAATTTGATGTTGCTAAAAAAAATTCCTTCAACATCTCTTGAAATGGGGGAGTCCTCTAAAGGAATTTGTATTCCTATGTCATTTTCAAGAGATGATAACAGTAGTCTCCATCCTACTCCAGTTGGTAATGCTCCCATTGTTGATGAATATATTGCTCCCGATATCGAAGATGATGAAGGTCCTATTATTGATGAAGGGCCTATTAATGATGAAGCTCCTATTGTTAATGAGAATCCTGTTATTGAAGAAATTCCAGTTGTGGAAGATGTTATTCAAAACAATGATCAACAAAGAGAAGTTATTCCGAAAGTACCTCCTACAGAAGATCTCGGAGACAAAAGAAGTCAACAAAGTGTCATGATAATTTTGTTTATCTTGGAGAAGGAGAATATGATATTGATCATTTTGTGGATCCTGTCACTTTTAGTGAAGCACTTAATAGCCCACAATCTTCAAAATGGTTAGCAGCTACGGATGATGAGATCGACTCCATGAAGAAAAATGGTGTATGGGAGCTAGTTTTATTACACGATGGTTTTAAACCAATAGGTTGTAAGTGGATTTTAAAGGCTAAAAGGGATAAAAAGGGAATGATTGAAAGGTTTAAAGCGCGTTTAGTGGCTAAAGGCTTTACTCAAAGAGAAGGTATTGATTACACTGAAACTTTCTCACCTGTTTCCACTAAAGATTCATTCAGAATTATTATGGCCTTAGTTGCGCATTTTGATTTAGAGTTGCATCAAATGGATGTTAAAACTATTGTTCTGAATGGAGAATTGAGTGAGCAAATTTTTTATGTCTCAATACGAAGGCTTCGAGGAAAATGGAAATGACAATTTGTTTTGCAAATTGAAATGATCCATTTATTGTCTCAAACAGGCATCTCACCGGTAGTACTTGAAGTTTGATAAGGTTGTGACAACATTGGGTTTCATCGAGAACAAGTTTGACTAGTGTATTTATATGAAGATCAGTGGGAGTCGTTATATTTTTCTTGTTCTTTATGTAGATGACATTTTACTTGCCGGCGGTGATTTGTCACTACTAAATGAGACCAAAAATTTTCTGTCTTCCAATTTTGATATGAAAGATCTTGGAGAGGCATCCTATGTTTTGGGGATTGAGATCCATCGTGACAGGAATCGAAAAGTTCTTGGCTTATCTCAAGAAGCTTACATTAATCGTGTGCTCAAAAGGTTCAACATGGATTTGTGTAAAGCTGGTTCTGTTCCTATTCTGAAAGGGGACAAGTTCACTAAGCAGCAATGTCCTAAGAACGACTTGGAAAGAGGAGCAATGAAGAACATCCCTTATGCAAGTGTAGTAGGGAGTTTGATGTATGCTCAGGTTTGCACTCGACCTGACATAGCTTTCGTAGTCAATGTTCTTGGGAGATATTTATCTGATCCTGGCCTTGATCATTGGGTTGCAGCCAAGAAAGTTTTGAGATATTTGCAAAGAACGAAGAGTTTTATGCTTGTGTATAAGCGGAGTTGACAATCTTCGAGTTGTTGGTTATTCGATTAGGATTTTGGTGGTTGTGTAGATGATTTAAAGTCAACTTCTGGCTATATTTTCACTTTTGTTGGTGCTGCTATTTCTTGAAAAAGTGTTAAATAGACTTTAATCGTATCATCTACTATATATGTTGAATTTGTCGTATGTTATGGTGCATCTTTGCAAGCTTTATGGTTAAAGAATTTGATTTTAGAGATACGACTAGTTGATTCTATTTCCTCTCCTATACTAATCTATTGTGATAATAATATTGTTGTTTTCTTTTCAAAGAATAATGAGATTAGTAGTGCTTCCAAATATAAGGAAATAAAGTATCTCACTATTAAAGACTTGGTCAAGAAAGGAGACATTGTGATAGAATATTGAGAGACCAAGTTGTTGTTTGCAGATCCTCTAACCAAAGGATCAAGTGCCATATTGTTTGATAAACATGTTTTTGATATAGGCATTTTATAATCTTTTGTTCCTTTGGGTTAGTGGGAGTTTCTTGCTTTATCTTTTGAGATTACATTTATATGTAATTTACTTGTTGATGTTATGAACTACTTTGTGGGCCAATAATTTTTATTATTGGATGTTTATGCTTTCAGTTAGGCTTTGTTATATTCTCGAGAATAATTGAATTGAAAGCATGTAGTTCATATCTTGTTGTGATCATTGTATTTTAAGTATATTTACTAAAAGACAATGATATGTTATTGGCTTAATTCTTTAAGCATATTTAGTGACACTTACTTATTTTAAGTGGTGTATGTTTAATTTCACTGGCTTATTTATTAAGCATCACGGTATCAGTGAAATTGAGGAATCGATAAGGATATTATGTTATTTTAAATTGATCACATGTTGAACATAATTCCTTACCACACTGCTAGACTTATTGACCATGTCGATTTAATACTTTGGTATTTGTGATTATGAATGTCTTTTGTTGAGCTAAAAACAATATGACTGTCATAGTTCATTATCAAAGGTTAAATTGGACCGGTATGTTGAGATGCTATCAGAGAACTATCATTTTTTAAAGTGGCCACAAATGTTTTCCTGTTGTTCAACCCATGAGTCGTTTTCAAACAAAATTATTTTGATATATAATATATATGTATTAAAATCAATGTAGCCCAAGTGGGAGAATGTTAGACTTTTTATTTGGGCTTACATTAAGTTTTATTGGTTTTATTAAAACTTGGGTTGATTGGATAGTTCTTTGCTGTGTTAGCCCATGTTGTTGGTGATCAATTGTTAATGGGCTTAGCATACCGTGAGTAAAGTCTAGGTGAAGCGAAGTGTGGGCTTTTCTAGTTGATGAAGCCTTTGATGAGCGAGCCCGGCCAACTAGGGTTTTGTAGCTAAGTCCCCTCCCTAACTCTATAAATACATATTGTCTCATCACAATTGTATACCTTTTGATAATCAGAGAAAATAAACTGCTTCTGATTTAGAGATCTAGGGAGGAAGACTTAGTTGATAGTATTGCACTATCGAATTGGAGTAACTGTTGTGGATCAATCAGAGATAATTGCTATGGATCAATCAGGTACACATACTCAATTATCATATACTATTATTGTGTTCTATGTTATATACAAATAGATCTTGGGTTAATTGTTAATTTATCTAACAGTAGTTCCATTGCTTTCCGATTCTTGATCATGCATTACGTTAATGTAATTTTTCAAGGAGGGCTCTTCCTCAATATAGTCACAACAACAACTCCCTTTCAAAAAAAGAATAAAAAAGTCACAACAATCATCTTTCATTTCAGTTGGACTTTTTCTATGTAATTAACAAGTAATATACACCTTTCTTTCTGTTGAAGTCACGCATTAAAAAATAAAATAAAATAAAAACATTTATAGAATATGGAGCCTATAGGCTAGCTATATACATTATATATATCTCTACTTAAAACTACAGGTACGTGTTTGTACATGTGTTCATATTACAAAATATGTATAATTTACGTTCCCATCACTAATGTGACCAAAAAAGTGAAAAGTATGTTGAGATTATAATTTACGTGACTTTGATGAAAACATTATATTCATATATTTAGACACACAAAAAAAGAGAACCAAAAGTCAGGGCCATGTTGACATTTTCATAAATAGAATAATACAAAAAGTCATTGAAAACTTTCTTTCTTGCTTTAGAAAAGGTCACAAGACTCCAAATTCTTTACAAGCGTGTTTGACTATTCTCATATATATGTAAATATATAATTCAATAAAAAAACGTTTTTCTGAATATATAATAGCCTCTCACATATATTCTCAAAATTAATCAGTACTTCAATTATTAACTTCATATATCTCTTCGAAACTGGTTTTGTGTATCTTTATTTCTGTTTGGTTCCTGGGAAAATTGTAATTACAATTTATACTTGACATGGCATTGACAGATAACCAAATCGCAGGGTTTCGGGAAGCATTTTCTTTGCTCGACAAGGATTCAGATGGTGCGTGATTTTTTTTTTTTTTTTTGCATTAAGTGTATTATTTCTATATATTTTATTTTGTAAATGTTAAATATTGGTGTTGGATATATAAATATATATTTAGGATTAGTAACAATGGAAGAGCTGGTTGGGATTATAGATTCATTAGATGAACAACCCACAAAAGATGAAATTCGGGACATGATGAATGAGGTGAACTGTGATGAGAATGGTACTATTGATCTTGATGAGTTTTTGAGTATTATGACAAGAAAGACAAAGGTACGTATATAATTATAATGTAATTTCAGTTTTTTTACCCTTAGAATTTAATAATTAATTCATATTTCTACTCAAATTAGTGCAACAGTGGCGGACCTATACCCTCGGGGGTAGAGGGTGCAGCTGCCCCCACTCAACCAAAAAAAATCTTTTAAAAAACTAATACATGTTTTTATATATTTTAACATATTTTATATATATGTTATATTAAATCTGTTTATATAAAGTTTATATAACAGAAATTGTTGCTTTTTAAAATATATATATTACAATTTAAATTTAAACTCACAATACATATTTCTTTATATTTCTTTTATCTTTTAGGTAAATAAATATTTTTTTAACGTTTACAAAAAAAACCAATCTTTCAATAAAATATATGATATTTCTAAAAAGAAAAGTATTAACTAAAATTATAATTAACAATAATTTTAAATATTATTATATATTTTTTTTTATAAATAGCACTTAAATTAAATATTTTTTAATAAAAAATAATATTATTTATTGAATAACATAAAAATAAAACTAATTATATATATACGTGCATTAACCTAATTATAGGATAAGATTATAGTAGGACTAAGCATAAATTCTCTACATGTAGAAAAGCTTTTTCGACTATTGATTTTAGATCATGTGGTCATTAAAATTTAAGGTGTATACTCTTACGATAAGACTTTTATATACAATTAATACTTTATACATATTATAATAATATATAATTATATATTTATTTTAAAAAATAACATAATATTAATAGTTAAAAAAATTTATAAATTTTTAATTTAAATTATTATTACTTTTTTAAAGTTAATTTGTATTATTTATATAGGTATTTATTTTTAAAATATAATTTTACATACGAATTTTACTATTAATTTTTTTATACTAGTAGCTAACTATAACAAAATTGAACACTTAAGTCTTTTTGCCACTAATTGGTTTAAACACATAGTTCTACTATAATTATATTTTAAATTAATTTTTTTTATATATTTTTTTATCAAGAAAAATAATAATTTCTATTAATCAAACCGAGTCAATTAAATCCAAAATGAGATTCTCTTTCAAAATAGAAACTCACAACTCTTTTACATTTTTAAGAACAATTTTATCTATGTTAGACAACTTTTTTTTTTTGTACAAGTTTGTCTACTCTACTATCTATAAAACTCGGATTCATACACAAATTTTAGTTAAGTCAAATGCCATAAATTGTTCTGCTAACACATTCTTATGAACATAATATAATTTGTATGACGCATTATATTCTAATATATATCATTTTTATGTATTTTTTAACATATTTATTTCTTTTTCAAATAAAAAAAAAAACTTAAAATAACAAAGCTCATTAAAATAACAAAAAAAAAATCCATTATATACATACGTACACCATATATATATAGCAACCCTCTTTCTAGCTTTTTTTTTTTTTGAAAATTTTTTTTTAATCAAAAAAAAAAATCACATGTGTATGTACACACTACCATACTATGTAATCTCTTTTTGACTTTAATTTTATTGGCCAAAACAATTATCTCATACCATGAGGTACAAACTAAGGATCCTACAATAAAATTACCTAAAGCAAAATATAATAATATGATTTGATTATATATCACAGGAAAATTTTGCGGACGAGCTTAAAGAGGCCTTCAAAGTATTTGACAGGAATCAAGATGGATATATTTCTGCCAACGAGGTATCTTTATGTATGAATGAGTTTTTCCTTTATTTATTTTTTGATATGTGATAGATTATAATACAAGAATAATTACTATTATTAGGAAAAAGAACAAAAGAAAAAACGAGAATAAATACTTAGGGGTGTTTTTTGTCGAATCTTTTTAAATTTATCCATACTCGATTATTTAATTATATATTAGATATTCAATTTTGTTATTCAATCTCATCAAATTAATTTCAATCATTTGATCGATCGATTAGATTAGATCAATTTTATTGATTGTATCTATTTCATGTATATTTATTACATTTTTAGACTAAGTATTTGTTAGCTCGGATTGAATCCATCTAATTTTTTAAATCTAATATTTATTGGATTTGATTGGATCAATCCAATCCAAAACAAAGTAAAAATTTAATCTTAATTTTCATATATTCTGATATTTTAAGTATAACAATATAAAATTTAATTACTCATCCAAATTAAATGAAAGGCTAATTAGGATTTTTGCCCCCTGAACTTTGACATGTACCAAATCATGCCCCCTGAACTTTTAAGGCCATTGAAAATGCCCCTGAACTATTGAGATTGTTGGATTTAAGGACTTTTGTCTAATTTTATTCAATTTTACTATTTCAATGATTGTTTATGTACTAAACTATGTTCCCAAGACTTTGATATCTACCAAATCATGCCCTTCGAACTTTGACATGCACTAAATTATTCCCCCTGAACTTTCATCCATGTTAGACTTTTTTACTAAAATTAGAAAAAAGTCCTTAAATCCAACAATCTCAATAGTTCAGGGGGCATTTTCAATGACCTTAAAAGTTCAAGGGGCATGATTTGGTACATGTCAAAGTTCAGGGGGTAAAAATCCTAATTAGCCTAAATAAAAATACTAATGAGTTCGATTGGATATTGGATGTATTGGATTCGGACATCCCATCCAATATCCGATCTGATCTAATTGGATATTCAAAAATCATATCCGACATAATTACATTTGGATATTCAATATTTGACGATCAAATGTAATTAGATTAGATCGATTTATGCGCCCCTGATTAATGCCATCAACACACAAATTATTATACTAACAATATATATATATATATTTACGTATTTAACTAGGTATTCAAGAAAACTAATTAATATTTCATAAAAAAAAAACTAATAAGTATTTTTGTTCCTTATATTACCATACTATTGCCTCTTAAAATTACAATTTATTAAAAATGTCTCTGAATTTTTACATTTATATGAAAAATTAGTATTTATTAAGTTTTGTTTCATTTTTCTATTTAAATGTTAGATATGTGTCATTATAAATTGGAAAATTTACATGGTATACTAACTATTTTGTTATTTTTTTACAAAAATACTGTCAGACGGTATTTTTTACTTTTTTACTGTGTTTTTTTATAAGTTTCATATTGCAGTATACTGTGTTAAGTTTTCACTGGTGCTCTACTAGTGTTTTTTAGTTATTCTACTGTTGTTTTGAGTTGTTCTGCTTTGTGTTTTACTCAGTATTTTTGAAAACTTTTCCGTGTGACAGTATTTTTGTAAAAGTTAACCCAAATTCCAGTATTTTTGTAAGTTTCCCTTATAAATTCGTATTTTTATTTCTCGAACAGAAATTTCACCACTACCTAGTCATACTCCTAAAAAAAATTCAAGATTCGTTAAAATTAATTCAAATATTAAAAGATAAGAAAAAAAAGTTTTGAATGACTAAAAGAATAAAAAAAATACCAAAATTTCAAAATTGATTAAGAAAATTTAATAAATTATTTTTTATTTAAAATTCATTTAGACAAGGAAAAAAAAAAAGCTATACTAAAATTAAATTTCATGGGAAAAAGCTTGAATATGTTTTATCTTAAAAAAAATTAAGTTTGTTTAAGTAAACATATATAATGAGTTGTTTTTTTTTTTAATTTTTTTTAAATAATTTTATTTTTTTATAATATTTTTAAGATACTGTAAATATAATTAAACTTGAATCTTTATATTTTCTTGTGATGAAATCATAGTTTGTTTAAAAAATCTATTAGTTTTTTAATAATTCTTTTTGTTGATTTTTTAAGATATGTGTTTGTGAATATAATTGTAATGCCTTAAACTTAGGCACACCACAGTGTCATACTGTTGTTGTGCTAATCCTGATAACAAGAGTCTAATAAGCCAATTGTATTTAAAATATAAAAGACTAAATAACTAAAAATAAACTTGTTTCATAAACTTTAAACCAAAATGTTTACAATGTTCGGGATACTGTAATTTTTTTTACAAAAACTAGAAAAGTCTCTCTAAGCAAAACCAAGAAACAAAAATAACAGTAGAAATTTTTTGAAATCATGCTCGGGGGGCCTAATTAAGACCATACAAGGCTCTTTTTAGCTTGCAAACCTCTCCTTACTTATGAGGCACACCAAGAGGAGGAACCATGTAGACCTCTTCATGTAAGTCACCATTCAGAAAGACATTCTTAACATCTATTTGAGATATAGTCTATTGATCCATTGCTATAAGAGTGCGAATAATAGTCATTTTTGCAACAGGAGAAAAAGTTTTCTCAAAGTCTATATCATACTGTTGTGAAAAATCATTAGCCACTAATCGAGCCTTGTACTGTTCAATAGACCCATCAAACTTGGTCTTGATTTTATACACCCAGCGAGAACCAATAGCATGTTTACTAGGAGACAAAAGTACCAAATCCCAAGTATGAGTCTTTTGCAAAGCATAGAGTTCCTTATTCATAGCACGCTGCCAAAGAGGGTTAATAACTGCCTCTCTATAGGACAAAGGCTCAGAAAAGACAATGAATAGATACCAAAAACAAAGTAAAAGAAGCAGAATAAGAAGAGTATGTAAAATTTGGTTGGTCAGTAGAGCTTACGAATGTATTAAGGATAGCGACGAGGAGGATCCACAATCTTAAGATGATCTGGAATAATTACAGGAGGAGGGGGGAGCGTTTTCAAGTTGTGAAGTACCAGTATCTAATGGAGAAGCAATTTCAAGTTGCAAAGTGCTAGTATCTAATTTTTTTTTTATGAATCAAAAATTGTATTAGCACAAAAAACAGTTTGCATACACCCAAATAGCACCCAATAAGGGCCTAAAATAATCAACTTTACATTTTTACAGCTATATCTTTTAGTTACATTTTATTTACAGTGTTTGAAACCACCTACTGTCTTCATCCGAAACTTTTTTAGGCCAAAACATCTCAATTATGAGCTTCAAATCCGATTTTAGCTATTTGATCATGGTGACATGGTTATGCTCTTCTTTTTTCCAGAATAGCTTGTTTCTCAGCAACCAAATGTTGTAGACAAGGCTGCAACTGTGTAAACCAGCTTCCTGAATTTGCTAACTTTGGCTTTCCCAAGCCATTTGATAATATGTGATTGTCCTCCAACCTAACTAGATTTTTGAAACCTATCAAAAGGACGCATGCGAGAGTAATGAAGAGGAAAAGGAACTGTAGAATTAGTGGATGATTCAGACTCAAACTCAAAGAATGGGTCAATGTGAATAAGATCTGATTTTGTCAAATTATGAGAATTACTAAGAATAGAAAAGGATAATTGCCAACCTATATTCCACATGTGAGTTAAATGAAACGTGGGGATTGTCCACGTTTCATGAGCAGTCATATTTGAATCAATCCTAAAAAGAATAACTGCTAACCTATATTCTTATAAATAGGGGCAAATTCGTGGAGAAAAAGAAAGAGCATTTTGGAGATTGAATGATTATTCAAAATCAGATATTGTATTATGTACTCTAAAAATATCGCTAATAATAAGTACTTATAGAGTATGTAGATTTTAACTACAAAACCACGTAAAAATATTTGAAGTTATTTTATCATTTATTATTTATTAATTTCTGTAAATGATGTATTACTAAAAGGCTATTTATTTTTTATTAACCAAAATCTTTATAGGATTATGACTACGATGACCGCTACTTTAACGAGGTCGTCTATCACTAAGAATTTTTCCACTTAGTTTGGAATCCCAGTAAGAAAAGTGAATCTTATACTTATAGTTACCATTGGGTGCCTATATGCGATATAATTAGGGATGAGCATTTGTTAGAGTTATTACTCTTAGTTGTTTATATGTGAGCATAATTTATTTGATAATCTCAATCACATAACATATTCTTAAATAATTAGAACTTATAATTTGGATATAATGATAGAGCTTTTCACAAATTTTCTAATGGTGTAAAAAACATTCAAATTTGACATTATAATTATAAAAATTTATGGCCAAAATACAAAACTACGAAAACTAATAATTAGGAGTCAACATCGACTCACCAATTTCTAGGGATAGCGAAGCTCAAAAATTTTATTTTTAAGGCCACAAAACTCAACAATTTGACACCACCCTACCCAAATTAGATTCTAACATCCTAACACGATGAAATATCAAGTTTTCAACATAAAATTATCATTTAAATAAAGAGATTAATTCAATTAATCAATTTCTACTATTGTTAGAGTTTTACCTAAACTTAAGCTTTTAAAGACTAGTAATTATGACACTAACAATTTAGTTCAAAGAATCTAACCCAAGTCAAATTACACAAGCAAAAATTCATCTTATGAACTCAATTTAGTTTAAAGAGTTATACCACTCAGCTTGTTTCATAAATTTAGGGTTCAAACCAAGACAAAAATTTTAGCAAACAATATTGCAAGAGATGAGTTCTAGAATCTTATACACTTAAAAAAGTAAATTTAGTTAATCATAAAGCATATTAATCAAATAATCAAATTTTACAAATGAACTCATAAATCAAAGACATACAAAATGAAAAGCTTAACAAAATACTCACCTCCACTCAAGGAAATTATAGATAAAATTAGAAGCTCCTCCTTAAAAATTATGTCCCAAAACTTGAAGGTTTGTTATTTGAAAGAAAAGAATAAATGGAGGAGATGAGGATGAGGACCAAAAGGTGGAGAAAATATATGATATATTCAAGGAATATTATTTAGGCTGTGTTGATAAGTAACAATGTAATTATTACGAGGGTAGTAAATAAATAATATAGTAGTACATTCTATTTAAAATAAATAAACAATATAGTAGTACATCTTATTTAAAATTTAATGTGTTTGGATATAAGATAGTAATTAATTATGAATTTTTAATATCTTATTTAGTAAAATAGTTAGTTACACGTAAAATAATATTTTTTTTTTTTTAGTAATTACACAGTGTAATTATACCTAATTCATTTAGGGGTATGAGAATTAGAAAGTGTAATTGAAACCTCTAAATTTTTACTAATTATACAATTATAGTATAATTACGTGGTTAGAAAAAACACAAAACTATATGGGATTAATTGAGGAATATCTCTTTTTTGTATCTATTAATCAAAAACACATTTATATTATATTTCATTAAAATATACTCACTTTTGTGGGTAAGTTACCCAATATATTATTATTCTCCACTTAAATCTAGCACATAATTTATATTAATCTAAGGGATATAATATGGACATCATCTATAAAAGTAGATATATTTTTTTAAAAATAAAAATAAATAAAATAAAATGAATATCTAATATAATTTTCACAAACTATGGTGCCGTTTGGTAACACTTTTGTTTTTTAATTTTTTAATCACAAAATGAAAGTAAAATTTTTGTTTTTAAAAATTTTATTTTTGAAAAACAAAACTGCGTTTTGTAACCACTTTTGTTTTTCAATTATAAAAACAGAAAACAAAAGTGTGTTTTGTAAAGTTCATTTTTATTTTTATTTTTTGATTTTTTTTAAGTCGGGTCTAGGTCCGGGGTTGGATTCGGGTTCGGGTCAGAAGGCGGGTTCAGCACCATGGCCGTGGGGAGAGGATTTGGGTCCGGGTCTAATCGAAATCTAAAATATTGATTAAGAAAAAAAAATTGATTAAAAAAATATTGAAAGTAATTTTTTTTGCTTTTAAAATTTTGATTTCTAATTAAAAAATTTAAAAGTGAAAACAGTTTTATAGAATATGTTTTTAAAAAATATTTTCACTTTTTTAATTTTAAAAACAAAAAATTGACTAAAAAAGTGTTACCAAATGCCACCAATAAAATTATTTTCAATTACACTAAATTACTTTCACTTTCCAAATGCACCATTAATGAATATAATAAAAAGGATTTATATCATGTTTAATAAATCATCTACTCTAAAAGACTGAAAAGCCGCAACAATACAAAATACCTTAATTATATTTGAAGGATAAGAAAGTAATTACATATTTAGTAGCAATTATTCATACATAACACTTATCACATATATTTCATCAAAAAAAAAATACACTTATCACATATATCATTTGTAACCCAATAATGGGACCCCAAACACTTTACCCTACTAACTTAATAATAATTACCAACAATACAATAGAAAGAATACACTATATAATAACATAATGCATTAACATAAAATGTAATAAAATTATTATTTTACCCTTAACAAAGCCAAATTATAAAAACACCATAAATAGAGATTTAAATTCAAATATTCACATCTTTATATATTAAAAGTGCCTATCTAACGGCATTTTTTAGTTTAACAGAATATACTTTAAAAATAAAAGAATATTCTATTAAATTTAACGATAGGTTTGATCCTTCCGTTAACTTTCAAAAATATATAAATAATTAAACCCAAAAAATTAAACAATCTTTTTTTAAACGTTTAAACCCAATAGTTAAACCTTAATATTAATATTGTTACACGATTAGCTTAACAGGCTTACACGATTTTTTTTTTAAACCCAAAAAATTAAACAATCTTTAAACATTTAAAGCCAATAATTAAACCCAAAAAATATTGATATTAATATTGTTACACGATTAGCTTAACAGATTAGGCGTACACGATTTTTTTTTTAACCCAAAAAATTAAACAATCTTTTTTTAAACGTTTAAACTCAATAATTAAACCCAAAAAATTAAACAATCTACCCACCCTAAATAACAATCATCAATATAAAATTTAAACTCTATACAAAAAAAATCATTTATAACCGTTAACATTCAAAAATATATAAATAATTAAACCTAAAAAATTAAACAATCTTACGTTTAAACCCAATAATTAAACCCAAAAAATATTAATATTAATATTGTTACACTTAAGCTTACACGATTTTTTTTTTTTTAAACCCAAAAAATTAAACAATCTTTATTTAAACATTTAAACCCAATAATTAAACCCAAAAAAATTAAACAATCTCTTTTTAAAATTAAAAAAAATAACTACACCGATACCCACCCTAAATAACAATCATCAATATAAAATTTAAACTCTATACAAAAAAATCGTTTATAACATAAAACATTTGAATAACAATGTGTATATTATAGGTTTATATACACAATTATGACATTCTTAACAATTAGTTTTATAAAACATATCGTTTTTAACATAATTTACAATTAGTCACTAAATTCTTAAACAAAAACTACAAGAACTTAAAATAAAACTAATATTTACGTGGCTTGCCACGTAACTCTATCTAGTATAATAACACATGTCATATTATATAATAATATGGTCTCATATTGATACTTAAACAAATTAATTAGGGGTTAGTAATTCTCATATAGACTTTAAGATATTACAATATAAAGCTTGAATATAATTTTTTAAGAATAATCTAGGTCAGTTTAAGTAAACTAATTTTTTTTTTTACTTTAATTAATTTTTTTTATTAATTTTAAGATTTTTATCAAATTTTTAAGATTTTTTTATTAGTTTTTACAAATTAAAAGAAAATTTTAATTTTTCTAATAAAAAAGGAAAAAATTTTGTGTTGGTCAAAATTCAGGGGGTAAAATACTATTAACGGTAAAAAAAGAATAATTATATATTTGTTATATTTCGAGATAAATTTTAACAAGAACTATATGTAAAGCGGCACAATCTAGTAGTGCCAAAAATTAAAGAGGTAAAAATACTTGTTATTCTTGAGAAAATGTGAGAAGCCGATTAAAAAATAAAAGGATCTATTATATCATTTTATTGTGGTATCGAATCAGGGTCGTTTCTAGGCATAGGTAGGTTAGGCCCGTGCTTAGGACCCACTCATTTTAAAGGCCCAAATAAAAAATATATTTTAAAAAATATACATATATTTTTTTTAATAATTTTTAAAAATACAATAAGGACTCAAAAATTTGTTTTTACCTATAATCCATTTCAACTCAAGATCGATCCTATATCAATTTAATGTATGATTGTTATTGGCGCAAATCTAATTATTCTATTTTTCATTTAAGATGGGAAAAAATTCCTTTTGGAATCCACTTCCCAAGTTTTCTCAAGAGATTTAGGCTTTGTTTTGTCATAATAATTATTATTATTTGTTGAACAATGATTATTATTTTTTAAATATATATAAGTACCAACTTTTTTAAAAATAAATGTGTAAATGGCGGCAAAATCCTCAATACTTTCGTTTTAGTTTCATTAAACCCCCACAACCTAAATTTCTGCGGGTAAACCCCCAATACTCGGGTTCTGTTAGCAATTTAACATTTCCGTCCAAATTTAGCTGTTAACTGCCAGGTTTGATTGTCCACGTGGACACAATATACACGTGGCACAATTTTATTGGTCCACCTAAAAAATTATTTAAAAAAAAAAATAAAAACAAAAACTAATTTAAAATTAAAAAAAAATTATAAATAAAAAATTAAATATATTTTTTTTTTCCTTTCTTTCTTTTTCTTTTTCTTTCTTTTTTTTCTTTTCTTTCTTGCAAACAGTCTTTCTCGATCCCCCTCTCTCTCAGCACTCGATCCCCACCTCTCTCAATCTCAGCCATCAGTCTCGCTCTATCACTCTGCCCAGACCACCGCCCACACCACAACCACCCTTACTCCGCCCAGACCACCCTTCCTCCACCCAGACCACCACATCTGCCCACCACAACCGAACTGCCCACACCACCAAAACCACATCTACTCACCAAAACCATCACCGAAACCTCCTTTTCAGATCCAAATAAAAATCGACATCCAGATCTAAACACATCAAAGAGACTTCAGATTAAAGAGAAATAAAATCGCAACTAACGGAGAAAGAAAATCGCAAGGGCGAGAGAGAGGGCTTACTGAACACGAGGCTCGTGAGGTGTGGGGCTCGTGAGATCGGAGATCTGTCGATCTCCTCCTTAGTGTCAGGCGAGGCTCGTGAGGGTGGAGGCGTGGTGGCCGCGGGGGTTTTGAAAACCCTAGATTGAAAACGAGAAAGAGAGAGGAGATCGAGAGAGAGTGATGTAGAGAGAGAGGGTTTGTTTCAGACTAAAGAAAAAGAAAAAAACAGAAAAAAAAAACAGAGAGGAGATCGAGAGAGAGGAAATCGAGAGAGAGTGATGTAGAGAGAGAGAGGATTTGTTTCAGATGAAAGAAAAAAAAAAAAAAAGAAAAAACAAGAAAGAAAAAGAAAAAGAAAGAAAGGAAAAAAAAGAAAGAAAAAAAAATGATTTAATTTTTTATTTATAATTTTTTTTTAATTTTAAATTAGTTTTGTTTAATTTTTTTATTTTTTTTAAATAATTTTTTAGGTGGACCAATAAAATTGTGCCACGTGGACAATCTAACCTGGCAGTTAACGGAAGTGTTAAATTGCTAACAGAACCCGAGTATTGAGAGTTTACCCGCAGAAATTTAGGTTGTGGGGGTTTAATGAAACTAAAACGAAAGTATTGAGGGTTTTACCGCCATTTACTTAAAATAAATTGCTACTCTCTTTTATTATTATTATTTTAATATATATAAGTACAACTCTTTTAAATAACTGGTCATCTCTTTTTTTATTATTATTAAAAATTAATTAAGTAACTCTAACAATTATAAATTAAGTTAATAATTAAATTTACTTCAATTTCAATCTCAAACAATTTTAACACTATTATTGATAAATTGTGCAGTTAAGACAAGTAATGATAAACTTGGGAGAAAGATTAACAGACGAAGAAGCTGAACAAATGATAAGAGAGGCTGATATTGATGGCGATGGTCAAGTGAATTATGATGAATTTGCAAGAATTATGATGCTTAACTGATAAATTACTGCAAATAATAACTAATTTAAACAATTTCCCACCTTTGCACATGCTTTATTATATAAACATTTTGAATGGAATAAAATTTAGAGCTAACTTTCTATTTTTAATTTTTCAAACTGGATGTTGGTATTCTATTTTTTTTTTTTTTTTTTTTTGAAGTGTTGGCTATCGATAATAAAAAAAATAGTTAATTAAGATTTTTATTCTCAAAATTTTGACATGTATTAATTCATGCTCTTAAACTTTTTAGACTAAAAAAGACTTAATTTTAATTTTAATCTTATTATAATCAATAAAGTTCATAAATCATATTTTGACTATCAATCACTTGGTTCACATAATGTTTATTTACATGATTATGTGCTTAATATATAAATCTTATATTAAATCCAGAACATATAGGTATTCACATTTATAGTGATATCATCACAGTGAAAACCATTTGTGATTATATGATTCAAAGTATTAGTCATGAAGAATTAATAAGTTAGAAAATTTACATGTCAAAATTTGGATCTATCTTATTGGGGGGGATTTACAAAAATATTAGAATTTTGGGAAAGTTTTACAAAAATATTGCCACAGGGCATTTTTTACATATATATTGCCCTAGAACTTTTTTATTTCTTTTATACTGTGTATACTCCAAAACTACGAAGCCTCTCTTCAATACCTACGGACCGAACCACCAGAGCAACAGCTGAATAGATGGAAAATAATTATTTTTTCAGTCAGAACGTAAGTATTTCAAATTCCAATCCTAAAACAATAACATAAAAAATTACTAAAACAATTGTAAAACAACAGTAAAACTACAAAATAAAATAACCAAATAAAATCACAAAAAAAATATTATACCTCAATAACTCTTTTACCAATGGAGACTACTATAACATCACGAGAGGGAACCTTTGCCTTGGAAAATTTTCCCTTACCCTAAATACATTAAAAAAAATCAGAATAACCAAAGACAAGCGTTAAAAAATATAAAAATCAAGTGTATAATACTAAACACCGAATAACACATTCAGAAGAACAAAACATATATTTAACAAAATCAGGGAGTGATGAACAAAATCTTAAATTGATATCTGAGACTGAACATGCACAAATAAAAAAAATAAAAACTGAAAAAGAAGTTGAAGAAAATTTTAAAGATGATGGAGATGAGAAGAGTAAAAATTAATGGTAACTACAATTGAAAAAAGTGGATCAATCTTTCAAACAAATGAAGAAAAAAATTGAAAAAGAAAGCCTAAGAAGAAGAAGAAAATTTTGAAAATGATGGAGATGAGAAGATCAGTAAGTAATGGATTTTGAGTGTTACATGTATTCAGTTGTTTTTTTTTAAGAAAAAAATTACCTCAAAAGAACAAGCCAGAACAACAACAAATCAACCGTTAAAATAACATTAAAAAGATGAATACAATAAAAAAAAAAAAAAAAAAAAAAAGCAAAATACACAACAATAAAAAAAAGAAAATAAAATGAGTAGAAGACATATATCACAGAAAAAACCTAAAACATCTACGTCGAAAAAAGAAAAAAAAAATCTAAAACAACATAAATAATTTCAGCACTTTGGATATCTCAAAATCTTTATCATCAAGTTCGAAATAAGAGTTTGAATCTTCAATAATCGGTTACAAACGTTTTGATTTTCTTTTTTCCAGAGAATGAACAACTTATTTTCTTTTGGAAGCTATAAAAGATGTAGGGCAAGGCTATAGGGAATTTTTTAAAATTTTTCTTACTCATTGCTAATTTACTAACAAAAACAAGAGAGAAAAAAAGAAAAAACTAAAATAAAAATAGAAAATACAAAGACAAAAAAATAAAAAACAAAAATTAGAAACATGTGTGATTTCTTAAACACAAAATATAAAAAAAGAAAAAAGAAAAAATGAAGAAGAAGTTGAATAGGGAGAGACAATCAAAATAGAATTAAAAACAAAGAAAAAAATTTAATATAAGTACAAATATTTAAAGCATACGTGTAAAAGAATGTTTTCTCATTTTTCATAATTAAAAAAATATTGTCAAAAGTTACATGAACAATCAAATCATAATTTTTACAATCTTTAAATATAATAAAAAAGGTTACAATAGAAACTGGGGTGACAAGTATCAATAAAAAAGAACAAAATTTTATTTTAACAAAAACTCAGTATACAGTATAAAAAAATTAAGCAGTAAAAAAAATCATTATATACGTGTAACAATAAAAATGTAATAAAAATAGAAAATGCAGTACATAGTGTAAATTCCGCATCTTATTGGGAGCCTGAATTACATGGGCCCATGGTCTCCGCAATATTTAAGATAATGTTTAACAAGAAGTTACAACCAGAGGTGAAGCCAGGATTTTATAATTGGGGGGGCCAATATCAAACAACATACAACAAATACAAATTTTTGTAACCAAACATTTTTAAGATGTGTGTCAATTGAGAAAAATATGTTATAATTCTTTTTTTTTTATTATTATTATTATAATACTTTAAAAAATGAATAATTTTTTAAACTAAAATTAAAATGTAACCGGTACTTAAAGTGTTTGGAGTTCAATTTAATTTTATCAATAATTAATATTTATTGCAAATTCAAGTAAAAATATATATATATATAAATTAAACAATTGTGTAATTTATTAATTCCATTAATATTAATTAAAGAATTCAATTAATATATATATTTTGAAAAAAAAATATATATTTTTTTTGAAATTAAAAAAAATATATTTTTAAATTAACACTAGTCTAAATAAAAATAAGTATACTACAATTATACTATTATTAAATTATTATATTTGTGGGACCTACTTAATATATATAAGTAAAATTATATATAATCATAAATCAATATCAATTCTTTACCTTTTTTTTTTTTTTTTTCTATGTATAGCATAATCTTATATATAATTATCTATATATAACACATAATAAGTTTTAAAATTTCAGGGGGGCCACGGCCACTGTTAGGCCATATGTGGCTCCGCCCCTGGTTATAACAATTAATTATTTAATTCATAAATATTTACATTATTATTTTGTCAATTTTAAGTATTTATTTAATTCATAAATATTCACATTGTTTTAGTAAGGATCCAATTTTGAGAATAATGTGAATACTTACAGATTAAATAAGAAATAGAGAATAAAGATTTTATTATTAATTCCACATTTTGTTGTCATAAATTTATAATAAGTATTTATATATAATTTTTATGAAAATGATTATCTTGATATAGTTATTTTATGGAAAGTAATATTTAAATACAAGGAATAAATTAATTATGACATAAATAAAAAGAAATACATTATTTAAGTTTATTGGGCTTTGAAATAATTAAGAGCACAATAAAAGAGAACAAGCCTTATAGGTAGGGGTGTTCATTGGGGTGTCTATCTAATTATATATTGGATGTTAAATTTTGCCATCCGATCCGATCCAATCAATTTCAGTCATCCATTCGATCCAACATCTATTGAATATTGGATTTGATTGGTTCTATCCATTGGATGTATTTCATCTATATTTATCTGTTCAATTTAGGTTTATCTAAAATTTTAGACCTAATATTTTTTGGATCGGATCGGATCCATCCAATATTTTATGTCCAGTATGTATTGGATTGGACTGGATTTATCCAATCTAAGAAAAAAGAGTAAAATTTTAATGTTATTTTTCATACATACATATAGATTTGACGTATAACAATATAAAATCTAATTACTTATCCAAACTAAATAAAAATACAAATTAGTTTGATTGGATGTTGGATGTATTGAATTTTTAGACACCCCATCCACCATCCGATCCGATCCGATCCAGTTGGATATTTAAAATAACATCCAATACGATCCGATCACAATTGGATATCCAATGTTTGGCGGTCGATTCTCATTGAATTGGATCGATTTATGCACACCCCTACTTACAGGGTTTGGTCAAGCATGGTTGGTGACCAAGCATGACTCTTTTATTTACTTTACTTTATTTATCTAATTAATTGGAAGGAAAAAGTCTTAGGATTTCCTTTTCCTTGTAAGACCTTTGTTAAGGAGAGACTTTCTTACACTTGATTTTCTGTAAGAAAAAAACTCATAAAAAATTTTCTTCTCATTCTTTCTAAATTTTGAAACACACACACACTCTCTCTCTCTTATTGTAATTTTTGAACCACACCTTTGTGGTTGTAAGAATTTTCCACTCAATTTTATCACAACACCTAGATTTTTGTGGAAGACTGTAAAGAAACTGAAGATTGATAGCAGTGTTCTTGTTCTAGTAAGGATCCAAGTTTAGTGATTTGTGACATTCTTCGACAGAAAGAAGTAAGAATTAGATCACAAAATAGAAGGACACATATTCCTATATGACCTTTGTAAGTATTCTATACTCAATATATGAAATTAATATTTATACAAATTGATCTCTATAAGCATGTTTTCCCAACAGTTTCAATCTAATAGTTCCAATTCCAATCATTTTACAAGACTTGTTATCACCAAGATCAACAGTTCCATATTCCCCAAGTTTGAACTCCTCGAACCAAGACCTGATTGTTGTCATATGAAATGAACACCCAGAATTCAAGATCCATTCAAAATCTAAATTTTCAGAGGTAACAACTAAGAATTATTGTATTAGTGTCATAAATAACGGTGGTTGCCCTACAATTAACGGAAGTTCCATGATGCCTTGGCTGACGACACTATTACCAGTGAATCCACATAAGCTCATCATGCAGGGTTTTAACTTTGCATCTTCTAATCCTATTTTTATTAGTGTATCCTTATAAAGGATATTTACCGAGCTTCCATTATCAACTAACACTCTATTTATCCTCTTGTTAGCGAGCTGAACTGTCATGACGAGTGGATCGACATGCGGATACCTCACATGTAATACCCGGAATTAAGAAACGGATTAACAAAACCCTAACTAGATAATTATGTATAATTGAGAAAATTATATTATTATATAATTTAATATATGAGAATGTATATGAGTTATGCTATGTTAAGACCCCGTTGGTGAGCCAGGGGCATTTTAGTAATTTTGACCCGAGAAGGGTAAAATAGTGAACTTATTTTATTAACGTGCTTGTGGAACTATATTATTATATAGTATGCATGTGTTGTCTTTTTCAGGTGTGTTCTGACAGGTTGGCGCGGTATAGTCACAACTGGGTATTTCGGGCCGAACGGGGTTCGGGCCCGAAATGCAATTTGGATTGAAATATTTGGCATTTTTATTTATTAAGTGATAATCTGAAAATTATGTTGGGTTTATATGTGAATGAAATGACATTGTTACCCTTGTTTCATGCATATGCTTCATTTAAGCCCTAGGGGCAATTTGGTAATTTTGACCATTTGACTCACTTTTGCAACAAAATGAATTTTTGGTAAAATAGAAAATTCATTTTCTGGATTCCTAGCCCTAACCGAACACCCCTCTCTCTCTCTTTCAAATTCTCATTTTGTTAATCTTTTTCAATTGGATTTTTGGGAATTTGGCTTGGATTTTGGAGTTCATTTTTGGTGTTAGAAGCTTGGGATTGTGGTAAGCTTCTATGTTGTTCTTCCTCTGAATTTCTTTTCTGTTATTTGAGATTGAGAAAGTATGTTTTTTTGATTGAATATGCTCTTGAATGCATGCTTGTGAAAGTTTGATGAATTATGTGTTTTATGCATGGTTGTGTTGGTAAAAGAATGGATGCTCTTGGTATATTGTGGCTGAGATTTTAGGGGATTTTTCTAGGTTGAAAATTCATGTTCTTTTGGTATTGAGCTGCTGGAAAAGAAAATTACTTGAATCAAGTTGGTTTGAAGCTCAAGTTATGAGCTTGAAGAGTTGTTAGTTTAAAGCATGATTTTGGGTTGAATTGTAGGTTTTGTTTTTGGTAAATTCAGAGGCGTTTTTAAGGTTTTATTGAGTTTAAATATGATTGTAAGCTCTGATTTTGGTTGTGTAAAGAAAGCTTGAGTTCATGGAACTCAAGCTTGGTGCTTTAATGACACTTTTTGATTTTTAGTGCAATTGTTGGGTTTAAGTTGTGTAATATGTTTATTATGACATATATTGATGCTCTGGAAAGTTTGGAAATGTTTGGGGATGATTTGAGTGAGTTTTGGGGGTTTAAAGATTGAAAAATTTCGTGTTCTCTGCCCAGACAACTGGAATTCCAGTTGGTTCATCCGGAATTCCGGTTGGAGTTCATCGGGAAATGCTGAATTTTGTTTCGGCCATAACTTTTGACTCGGGACTCCGTTTGGGATGTTCTTTATACCGTTGGAAAGCTCTTTTCGAGCTCTATGTGATTATCTGTATTTGAAATGCCATGAATTTAATTTATGAATATGAAATCAGGGGTTAACCCTATTTGTGAAAATCCCGAATTGTGTGACTAGGATTACCGGCACCTGGTCAGGAGCACTCGGGGATTCGGAATCTCTGCCTTTGCGGGACAACAGGTAAGATAGTAGTTGCACGTAGAGATATGCACGGTGGTGCTTATATTGAATATTATATTGGTGATAATTAGAAACCGAGATTAGGGTTATTACCCTAAAGTGAGCGGTTTAATGGCCTAGGGTTATTACCCTAGTAATTATTAATGTGTAAATGCTATGCCATGCTAAATATATTGTAATAAAGAATTATGCGCACAAGGCATAATTAAGTTAGACTCGGTAAATTAGTACCTTGAGTTTGATAGTAATGCGGTCCAGGGTTATTACCCTAGAAGTTATGTGAAGGTAAGAAAGTCATGATGTACAATAATATTGCTAATCAAGTGAAAGCATGAATTAGAGTTATTAATCTCTATAAGTGTTATTTTGAGCATGCAATGATATGTTATATGAGAGACTATTTGGTATGTAATTTAGGGTTATTACCCTAAGATTCTATATGTTTTGTTATCTATTGAATGCATACATATATTTCAAGAGTTATGTGCATAAGACATAACTTGGTTAGACCTAGTATATTACTAGGATAACCCACTGAAAGAACGTAATGTATGGATTACGTAAATATATATGAATAGGGTTATGTGAGCAAGGCATAACCAGGTTAGACTCGGTAATTATAATCGAGATAAACCTTACTAAGGCCTTATTGTAAATAGACGTGTGAGCGTAACACGTAGGTCTATGCTACATAGACATATATAGACGTGTGGGAGCAACACGTAGGTCTTTGCTACATAGACATATATAGGCGTGTGAGCGTAACACGCAGGTCTATAGCAAATAGACAAATAGTGCAGTGGCACCAATAATTATATGATAAATATATATGTTGAGACTAAGGGTTATGCGCTCAAGGCATAACCAGGTTGGACTCGGTAACAAGAACCGAGATGAACTGATCTAAGGCTTTATTGTAAATAGACGTGTGAGAGCAACACATGGGTCTACGCCACGTAGACATAAATAGACGTGTGAGCGCAACACGTAGGTCTACGCCACGTAGACATAAATAGGCATGTGAGCGTAACATGCAGGTCTGTGTCACACAGACAAATTTGAATAGCATTGTTGTTTATATTGTATGATGAGCATATTATTGATATGTTTTATACTGTCTTGTTGGGCTTGGCTCACGGGTGCTCTACTGTGCAGGAAAGGGTAAGTCAGTGGCTGATCAACCATGAGTTTGAGGAGCAAGATGAAGAATGTACATGTTCAAGCCATATCACACCAAGCGGGTTAAGGGTCTATCAGTGATGAACTTTTGAATTCTATTTTGCCATTTAGGTCGGCTAGAAATAAATGACTTGTAATAGCGTTCGTAAATATTTTTGGGATCCCAACTATTTTAAAAGTTTTAAATATATTACAAGTTTATTTTCTTTCTGTTTAATATAAAAGTTTAAATTCTGCGCTATTTTGATTAGTAATCCCGTTTAGGGGATTAGGGTTTCATAAGTATTTTGGGTAGTGTGCCTAATTATTTAGAGCGTTACAATTTGGTATCAGAGCGCTAAGGTTTTTAAACTTCCTGTAGACCGGCCGAACATGTACATTCATCGTCAGAGATAAGCTCGACTCATGGTGCAGTAAGTATTGAGAGTAAATACTTGACTGTATGTGTGATCATCTGTTTACTGCTTTCCATTTTAGGCAGTATGCAAGCATCTAGAGTATGTATGTGTTATGTGATGCCATGCTATAAATGCTAATTGTTTATGTAAATATGTATGAGGTAAATAGATGAGTTAGGGTTTAAGGCATTAAGTGCGTAAGTGTGGTATTAGTGCTTAATTCGCTGGGGTTGTTGTTTACATGGGTACTAGTAGTGGACCCTCTTTAATCATCTAGACCACAGGGCGAGTTAGTAGAGCTTGGTGTAGACCAAACCAATTCACCGCACTGCCCCCACCTCCACGGAATCCGGGGAAATAATGCGGAGGTTGGCAATGCTAATCCTCTTGCTGAATGGCAGCAGATGTTTCAAGAAATGCGAAGTGTCATACTTCGTCAAGAAGAAGAGTTGCGACGATTAAGATAACCGACTACCCCTGTTGATCAAGTGTTACCTCCAGCACCTGTGCCAGTGGTGGGTAACCAGGGGTTTGTTATGCCGCATTGAGACTCGGTGTTTGAGCGGTTCGTGAAGCTGCAACCTCCGAATTTTCTAGGAGGTATTGACATAATTAAGGCCAAGCAGTGGATGAAGAGAGGACTGAATGCCACAATCAGTCGGGACTTGAAGGTCACCACTTCATATGACACTTTGTACAAGAAAGTGATAGAGCTAGCCTTAATTGTTGAGGAGGTTGAATAATCTGTAATAAATGAGTAGACCGCAATGGATGTCATCATGACATCGAATCCGCCTGCTAGTGGTAACGTCAGTAAGGGGACCGACAGTGGCAACCCTGATTACAAACGGAAGGCTGAGGCTTTCGAAGTATCAGGGAGTAATAGAAAGTATCGGGGAAATTGAGGTGACCGTCAAGGTCACGAATCCTCTTTCAAGTCATATCTTGAATGTCCGAAATGTAAGAATCACCATCAGGGTGAAAGATGGGCCAAAGCTACGTAGTATACTTGATATAGATTATATGAATCGGACGTTCCACGATTACCTGATTAGATGTGTGATCGTGTTTATCGATGACATCTTGGTGTAATCTGAAACAGATAAAGAACATGAGTTGCATCTCAGATCAGTTTCACAATGATTACGGGACAATAAGCTGTATGCTAAATTCAAGAAGTGTGAGTTTTGGTTATCCCGTGTCTCATTTCTGGGGCACATAGTGGATAAAGATGGGATCATAGTGGATCCGTGTAATATCCAGATTAAAATAGTATTTAATTTTTTTTTTTTTGGATATTAATTGAGCGAGGATAATTATCTTGTTTCTTTGTGTTGTTAGTGAGTTGATATTATTGCTTAGAGTAGTTGTACCAATTTTCTAGAGAGTTAAAGTTGTATTAACTACGAAAGTAAAATATTATGGTATTTTTACAGAGTAAGTAATCGTTTAATTAAAGCCCAATATGAAGGTCCATTAGGGTTTTATAATATATTTAGTGAGTTTAATTAATTAATGTTAAAAATTCGTAGGTTTGGATAAATTCGCAGGATTAAAAACTGTTTTACTAAAATGATCATATCTGGAGTTCTAGAGCTCGGATTGAGGTGATTTCAGTGGCCTTGGAAAGATAATTCAAAGATCTATCAATTATGTAGAAATAGATTTATCGTAATTTTAACTTTATTGGGGTCAAAATTAGGTTACAAAGTGACGACTTGTTAAGTTTAGTATAGAAACCCTAAGTTTTAAAATTTAAATTTAAAACTTATATCTAACAAATAAGATTTTTATTTAATTATTCTATTTAGAGTTAAATTAGCATCAGATTATAGGGGTTATTTTATTATTTTCTTTTATAGATTTAATTAGATTATAAAACCTAAATCTATCACATTCTTGATACGTAATATGCAGAGTCTCTAACCCTAAGAAAAATAAAACTCAATCTCAATCTCTTTCTTTCAGCCTGAATACAATTCTTAGAGAGGACACTCATAAAATCCTATATCCTACAAGTTATCCATCTCGCTACCTATCAAAGATTTAAAATTTTCCTTCTTGTTTCATTCTCTTCGCCAAAGAACACTCATGATTTTCATCAACATAACATTGAGATCATCATCACCATTCTAATAATTTGAGATTTCAAGATCTAGCACTGATTATGAAGAGTCATCAAGAGGTAAGAGAGTTCTTCCACTTATTGTTGTGAACTTTTAGGTTAAACTATGAAATCTCGTTTTTATTTTTTTCTGAAAATTATTGTCTTAGTAAAATAGTCATATCTCTCTCAATATTGATCCGTTTCCAGCGATTTTTGTATCGTTAGAAAGCTTATTTGATGATCTAAAATTTTTATGAAGAAACTATTCACCATTTCGGTGATATTCTATGTCGAAAATTATCATCTTTCTGATATTGTTATAAATCGTTTTTTCATATTCCCAGAAAAAGTACTTTCACTTAAAATACCATAACTCTCTCAATTCTTGTCCATTTTTAATAATCTATATATGGTTTCAAAGCTTATTCAATTTGCCATAAGTTTCATGAAGAAACATTTCGTGAATTCGGAGTTATACTATGTCGAAAAGTTAGTTTCCTTCTGTATCATGTAATTCGTTTCTTGAATCTTGTTCTTCCAAAACTGTTTTGGTAAAATTGTAATATCTCTTTGAATATAATTCCAATTTCAGAGATTTTGGTATCATTGGAAAGGGAATTTAATTTCCTAAAACTTTGATGAAGATGTTATCTTCTAGTTCTGAACCATTCAATGTCAAAAGTTTGTATTTTTGCTAAGTTGTGTAATTCGTTACTCCATATTCTTTCTCAGAAATAGTTTCAGTAAAATAATCATAACTCTCTCAGTTTTAATCCATTTTTAATGATCTTTATATCATTGGAAAGATAATGGAATTTCCTATAATTTTTATAAAGACAACTTTTACTGAATTAGTGTAGTTGTTGGTCAAAAATAGTAATCTTTCTGCTGTACTGTAAGAGTACGAATTTTAATATTAGGGCCTTGACCCATGTCTTATTATAGGTAGTAGTGACGAGATAACAACTCTTAAGCAGCGGGATTTGAGGTAAGGAAATTAGATAGTTTTGTATGTGTTTATCTGCATAAATTTAAATTCTTTATGTATTGAAATATGACTTATGATTTGTTTTTATGAATATGTATATGGCACTGAGAATGTGTGGTATGGACACAATATGAGTTTGTGAATTGATACATAGATTATGGTTGTATGACTTGTATATGTTGTATGTTGTATTTGTATGTTTCAAGTTGTGTGTTGTATGATGTATTTGTATGTTGCATGTTATATGTTGTATGTTGTATGCTAACGTCTCAGGTAAAGTGGGGGACCATGGTGGGGTATGATACGGGATAAGGCCGTTGAATGTAGAGATACCCTACCCTGCATTTTACTGAGTCGTGTATGAGATTGTTATGGTGGGTATGATACAGTGATGTTACTGTTGAATATAGAGATACCCTATCCTATAACAATGGTAGGGCTGCATAGGCCCATGTTATTATATGGGCAGATTAGGCCCAGGATATTGTAGGGTCAGACTAGGCCCGGGTTATGTAAGTAATGGCTATGATATGCCAATGTTGTGATAATGACATTATTATTTATAGTATTGATATGATTATGTTATGAGTATGATATTGGAGTTATGATCTCTGTATATGTGTACGGTGTGAACAAATAGTATAGACTTGTATGATAAAGGTTTCCATATGTACAGTTATTTGGTTATAGTTATAAAAGAGCATGTATGATATTGCTAAAACTTAATAAATACATTAATGGTATGTGTGATATTATATGGTATTGTTTGATAAGCATTTCCTTACTGAGCTTTTAGCTCACCCCCTTACTTTCCCCCTACAGGTATTAGACAAGGAAGTATGTATAGTGAGCAGGGTCAGTTCTGGTACGTATACTGTGAGCGGCTACGGGCGGACAAACGATCTAGAACGCCGGTGGTGCCTTAGTTTTATTTTAAGCAGTTGATAAATCTAACACAGTGGAAATGTATTATTTAAAATTATTTACTTACTGTATCTTGTTTTACAAATGAAGGATCCTTCTCTGTTGCATTTTGATTTTTTTTTTAAAATCCACTGTTGTATTTAAATTATTTTTTTTATCTTTTCAAATTATGCATGAAAATAGTATTTTTGTAAAATAAGGCAAAATATCGGGGCGTTACAGTTGGTATCCAGATTAAAATAGTATTTAATTTTTTTTTTTTTTGGATATTAATTGAGCGAGGATAATTATCTTGTTTCTTTGTGTTGTTAGTGAGTTGATATTATTGCTTAGAGTAGTTGTACCAATTTTCTAGAGAGTTAAAGTTGTATTAACTACGAAAGTAAAATATTATGGTATTTTTACAGAGTAAGTAATCGTTTAATTAAAGCCCAATATGAAGGTCCATTAGGGTTTTATAATATATTTAGTGAGTTTAATTAATTAATGTTAAAAATTCGTAGGTTTGGATAAATTCAGGGATTAAAAACTGTTTTACTAAAATGATCATATCTGGAGTTCTAGAGCTCGGATTGAGGTGATTTCAGTGGCGTTGGAAAGATAATTCAAAGATCTATCAATTATGTAGAAATAGATTTATCGTAATTTTAACTTTATTGGGGTCAAAATTAGGTTACAAAGTGACGACTTGTTAAGTTTAGTATAGAAACCCTAAGTTTTAAAATTTAAATTTAAAACTTATATCTAACAAATAAGATTTTTATTTAATTATTCTATTTAGAGTTAAATTAGCATCAGATTATAGGGGTTATTTTATTATTTTCTTTTATAGATTTAATTAGATTATAAAACCTAAATCTATCACATTCTTGATACGTAATATGCAGAGTCTCTAACCCTAAGAAAAATAAAACTCAATCTCAATCTCTTTCTTTCAAATTTCGAATACAATTCTTAGAGAGGACACTCATAAAATCCTATATCCTACAAGTTATCCATCTCGCTACCTATCAAAGATTTAAAATTTTCCTTCTTGTTTCATTCTCTTCGCCAAAGAACACTCATGATTTTCATCAACATAACATTGAGATCATCATCACCATTCTAATAATTTGAGATTTCAAGATCTAGCACTGATTATGAAGAGTCATCAAGAGGTAAGAGAGTTCTTCCACTTATTGTTGTGAACTTTTAGGTTAAACTATGAAATCTCGTTTTTATTTTTTTTTCTGAAAATTATTGTCTTAGTAAAATAGTCATATCTCTCTCAATATTGATCCGTTTCCAGCGATTTTTGTATCGTTAGAAAGCTTATTTGATGATCTAAAATTTTTATGAAGAAACTATTCACCATTTCGGTGATATTCTATGTCGAAAATTATCATCTTTCTGATATTGTTATAAATCGTTTTTTCATATTCCCAGAAAAAGTACTTTCACTTAAAATACCATAACTCTCTCAATTCTTGTCCATTTTTAATAATCTATATATGGTTTCAAAGCTTATTCAATTTGCCATAAGTTTCATGAAGAAACATTTCGTGAATTCGGAGTTATACTATGTCGAAAAGTTAGTTTCCTTCTGTATCATGTAATTCGTTTCTTGAATCTTGTTCTTCCAAAACTGTTTTGGTAAAATTGTAATATCTCTTTGAATATAATTCCAATTTCAGAGATTTTGGTATCATTGGAAAGGGAATTTAATTTCCTAAAACTTTGATGAAGATGTTATCTTCTAGTTCTGAACCATTCAATGTCAAAAGTTTGTATTTTTGCTAAGTTGTGTAATTCGTTACTCCATATTCTTTCTCAGAAATAGTTTCAGTAAAACAATCATAACTCTCTCAGTTTTAATCCATTTTTAATGATCTTTATATCATTGGAAAGATAATGGAATTTCCTATAATTTTTATAAAGACAACTTTTACTGAATTAGTGTAGTTGTTGGTCAAAAATAGTAATCTTTCTGCTGTACTGTAAGAGTACGAATTTTAATATTAGGGCCTTGACCCATGTCTTATTATAGGTAGTAGTGACGAGATAACAACTCTTAAGCAGCGGGATTTGAGGTAAGGAAATTAGATAGTTTTGTATGTGTTTATCTGCATAAATTTAAATTCTTTATGTATTGAAATATGACTTATGATTTGTTTTTATGAATATGTATATGGCACTGAGAATGTGTGGTATGGACACAATATGAGTTTGTGAATTGATACATAGATTATGGTTGTATGACTTGTATATGTTGTATGTTGTATTTGTATGTTTCAAGTTGTGTGTTGTATGATGTATTTGTATGTTGCATGTTATATGTTGTATGTTGTATGCTAACGTCTCAGGTAAAGTGGGGGACCATGGTGGGGTATGATACGGGATAAGGCCGTTGAATGTAGAGATACCCTACCCTGCATTTTACTGAGTCGTGTATGAGATTGTTATGGTGGGTATGATACAGTGATGTTACTGTTGAATATAGAGATACCCTATCCTATAACAATGGTAGGGCTGCATAGGCCCATGTTATTATATGGGCAGATTAGGCCCAGGATATTGTAGGGTCAGACTAGGCCCGGGTTATGTAAGTAATGGCTATGATATGCCAATGTTGTGATAATGACATTATTATTTATAGTATTGATATGATTATGTTATGAGTATGATATTGGAGTTATGATCTCTGTATATGTGTACGGTGTGAACAAATAGTATAGACTTGTATGATAAAGGTTTCCATATGTACAGTTATTTGGTTATAGTTATAAAAGAGCATGTATGATATTGCTAAAACTTAATAAATACATTAATGGTATGTGTGATATTATATGGTATTGTTTGATAAGCATTTCCTTACTGAGCTTTTAGCTCACCCCCTTACTTTCCCCCTACAGGTATTAGACAGGGAAGTATGTATAGTGAGCAGGGTCGGTTAAGTACGTATACTGTGAGCGGCTACGGGCGGACAAACGATCTAGAACGCCGGTGGTGCCTTAGTTTTATTTTAAGCAGTTGATAAATCTAACACAGTGGAAATGTATTATTTAAAATTATTTACTTACTGTATCTTGTTTTACAAATGAAGGATCCTTCTCTGTTGCATTTTGATTTTTTTTTTAAAATCCACTGTTGTATTTAAATTATTTTTTTTATCTTTTCAAATTATGCATGAAAATAGTATTTTTGTAAAATAAGGCAAAATATCGGGGCGTTACAATCCGACAATAATTGAAGCTGTTCGGGATTGGCCAGTACCGAAGTCAGCTACAGAGGTCAGAAGTTTTTTGGGTTTGGCTGGTTATTATCGTCGGTTCGTTGAGGGATTTTCAAAGATTGCTGTACCCTTAACGGAGTTGACCCAAAAGAACCAAAAGTTTGTTTGGATTGATCGGTGTGAGAAAAGTTTTCTGGAGTTAAAGCAACGCTTGATTACCGCTCCTGTACTAACTCTTCCTTCAGATAAGGAAAAGTTTGTGGTATATTGTGATGCCTCGAGACAGGGTCTCGGCTGTGTGCTTATGCAGCCTGGGAGGGTAATAGCTTATGCTTCTCAGCAGTTAAAGGAGTACGAGCAGAGGTACCCTACTCACGATCTAGAACTCGCAGCAGTGGTATTTGCGCTAAAGATTTGGCGGCATTACCTTTATGGCGAGAAATGTGAGATATACACTGATCATAAAAGTCTGAAATACTTCTTTACCCAGAAAGACCTGAATATGAGACAGAGGCGTTGGCTAGAGTTGGTGAAGGATTATAATTGTGAGATCCTTTATCACCCTGGTAAGGCCAACGTGGTTGCTGATGCCTTAAGTAGAAAGGGTCAGAGTCAGTTAAATACGGTGAAGCAAATCTCCCAGCAGCTAGCAAATGAGATGACTCGAGCTAAGATTGAGTTGGTTGTAGGGTAATTAGCTAATATTACCCTGCAATCTACTCTTTTGGAGCGAATCAAAGAAGCACAAGTGCAAGATTCAGAATTAGTAAAAACTCGAGCTAGGGTTTCGGCTGGCAAGGCTAGTGACTTCTCAATAGATGAAACGGGAATGTTGAGATTTGGGAATTGAGTTTGTGTGCCCATGGATGAGAACATCAAGATAGAGATCATGGATGAGTCTCACACGACTCCTTATTCAATTCATCCAGGGTCGACAAAAACGTATCAAGACCTGAAAGCCATGTTCTGGTGGCCAAGCATGAAAAACGACATCGCTGAGTATGTTGCAAAGTGCCTTACGTGTCAGCAAGTGAAAGCTGAGCACCAGCGACCTGTAGGGTTGCTGCAACCACTGAAAATACCAGAGTGGAGATGGGAAGACATTGCTATGGACTTCGTGGTAGGTATGCCCAGAACAACGGGACAATTTGACTCTGTGTGGGTCATAGTGGACAAGTTTACAAAGTCTGCTCACTTTTTACCTGTTCGGACGAATTTCTCCATTGACCAGTATGCTGAGTGGTATGTTAGAGAAATTGTTCGTCTGCATGGTGTCCCAAAGTCCATTGTGTCGGATAGAGATCCGAAGTTTACATCAAGATTCTGGAAAAGTCTACATCGAGCTATGGGAACTCAGTTAAAGTTTAGCACAACTTCTCATCCTCAGACGGATGGGCAATCCGAGAGGACCATTCAGATTTTAGAGGACATGCTACGGGCATGTGTGCTTGACTTTGAGGGATCATGGGTAAAGTACCTTCCCCTGATCGAGTTTTCTTATAATAACAGCTATAAAGCAACAATCGGGATGGCTCCTTATGAACTTTTATATGGAAGAGAGTGTAGATCGCCCATTCACTGGGATGAAGTGGGTGAAAGAAAGTTCTTGGGTCCCAAAGCTGTTAAAAAAAAAAACAAGTGAGGCAGTTGATAAGATTAGAGCACGAATGTTCGCGGCTCTGAGTAGGCAGAAGAGTTATGCCGATCCAAAGCGCAGAGATATTGATTTTCAGGTCGGGGACATGGTATTTTTCCGAATATCTCCGATGAAAGGCATAAAACGCTTTGGGAAGAAAGGAAAGCTTAGCCCGAGGTTCATTGGACCTTTTGAAATCCTTGAGAGGATAGGGCAAGTAGCGTATAGGTTGGCTATGCCCCCAGCGCTGGCAGCTGTACATAATGTGTTTCATGTTTCAATGCTTTGGAAATATGTCTCAGACTCGTCCCATGTTCTGAGTTATGAAGCATTGGAACTTCAGCCGGACTTGTCATACGAGGAACAACTAGTGCAGATACTTGATAGAAGAGAAAAAGTCTTGAGAAGCAAGACAGTGGCACTGGTTAAAGTACTGTGGAGGAACAGTAAAGTAGAAGAAGCAACCTGGGAACTCGAGACGGATATGCAGCAGAAATATCCGGAGTTGTTCAGGTAAATTTCGGGACGAAATTTCTATAAGGAGAGGGTAATTGTAATACCCGGAATTAATAAATGGATTAGCAAAACCCTAACTAGATAATTATGTATAATTGAGAAAATTATATTATTATATAATTTAATATATGAGAATTTATATGAGTTGTGCTATGTTAAGACCCCGTTGGTGAGCCAGGGGCATTTTAGTAATTTTGACCCGAGAAGGGTAAAATAGTGAACTTATTTTATTAACGTGCTTGTGGAACTATATTATTATATAGTATGCATGTGTTGTCTTTTTCAGGTGTGTTCTGACAGGTTGGCGCGGTATAGTCACAACCGGGTATTTCGGGCCGAACGGGGTTCGGGCCCGAAATGCAATTTGGATTGAAATATTTGGCATTTTTATTTATTAAGTGATAATCTGAAAATTATGTTGGGTTTATATGTGAATGAAATGACATTGTTACCCTTGTTTCATGCATATGCTTCATTTAAGCCCTAGGGGCAATTTGGTAATTTTGACCATTTGACTCACTTTTGCAACAAAATGAATTTTTGGTAAAATAGAAAATTCATTTTCTGGATTCCTAGCCCTAACCGAACACCCCTCTCTCTCTCTTTCAAATTCTCATTTTGTTAATCTTTTTCAATTCGATTTTTGGGAATTTGGCTTGGATTTTGGAGTTCATTTTTGGTGTTAGAAGCTTGGGATTGTGGTAAGCTTCTATGTTGTTCTTCCTCTGAATTTCTTTTCTGTTATTTGAGATTGAGAAAGTATGTTTTTTTTGATTGAATATGCTCTTGAATGCATGCTTGTGAAAGTTTGATGAATTATGTGTTTTATGCATGGTTGTGTTGGTAAAAGAATGGATGCTCTTGGTATATTGTGGCTGAGATTTTAGGGGATTTTTCTAGGTTGAAAATTCATGTTCTTTTGGTATTGAGCTGCTGGAAAAGAAACTTACTTGAATCAAGTTGGTTTGAAGCTCAAGTTATGAGCTTGAAGAGTTGTTAGTTTAAAGCATGATTTTGGGTTGAATTGTAGGTTTTGTTTTTGGTAAATTCAGAGGCGTTTTTAAGGTTTTATTGAGTTTAAATATGATTGTAAGCTCTGATTTTGGTTGTGTAAAGCAAGCTTGAGTTCATGGAACTCAAGCTTGGTGCTTTAATGGCACTTTTTGATTTTTAGTGCAATTGTTGGGTTTAAGTTGTGTAATATGTTTATTATGACATATATTGATGCTCTGGAAAGTTTGGGAATGTTTGGGGATGATTTGAGTGAGTTTTGGGGGTTTAAAGATTGAGAAATTTCGTGTTCTCTGCCTAGACAACCGGAATTCCGGTTGGTTCATCCGGAATTCCGGTTGGAGTTCATCGGGAAATGCTGAATTTTGTTTCGGCCATAACTTTTAACTCGGGACTCCGTTTGGGATGTTCTTTATACCGTTGGAAAGCTCTTTTGGAGCTCTATGTGATTATCTGTATTTGAAATGCCATGAATTTAATTTATGAATATGAAATCAGGGGTTAACCCTATTTGTTAAAATCCCGAATTGTGTGACTAGGATTACCGGCACCTGGTCAGGAGCACCCGAGGATTCGGAATCTCTGCCTTTGCGGGACAACAGGTAAGACAGTAGTTGCACGTAGAGATATGCACGGTGGTGCTTATATTGAATATTATATTGGTGATAATTAGAAACCGAGATTAGGGTTATTACCCTAAAGTGAGCGGTTTAATGGCCTAGGGTTATTACCCTAGTAATTATTAATGTGTAAATGCTATGCCATGCTAAATATATTGTAATAAAGAATTATGCGCACAAGGCATAATTAAGTTAGACTCGGTAAATTAGTACCTTGAGTTTGATAGTAATGCGGTCTAGGGTTATTACCCTAGAAGTTATGTGAAGGTAAGAAAGTCATGATGTACAATAATATTGCTAATCAAGTGAAAGCATGAATTAGAGTTATTAATCTCTATAAGTGTTATTTTGAGCATGCAATGATATGTTATATGAGAGACTATTTGGTATGTAATTTAGGGTTATTACCCTAAGATTCTATATGTTTTGTTATCTATTGAATACATACATATATTTCAAGAGTTATGTGCATAAGACATAACTTGGTTAGACCTAGTATATTACTAGGATAACCCACTGAAAGAACGTAATGTATGGATTACGTAAATATATATGAATAGGGTTATGTGAGCAAGGCATAACCAGGTTAGACTCGGTAATTATAATCGAGATAAACCTTACTAAGGCCTTATTGTAAATAGACGTGTGAGCGTAACACGTAGGTCTATGCTACATAGACATATATAGACGTGTAGGAGCAACACGTAGGTCTATGCTACATAGACATATATAGGCGTGTGAGCGTAACACGCAGGTCTATAGCAAATAGACAAATAGTGCAGTGGCACCAATAATTATATGATAAATATATATGTTGAGATTAAGGGTTATGCGCTCAAGGCATAACCAGGTTGGACTCGGTAACAAGAACCGAGATGAACTGATCTAAGGCTTTATTGTAAATAGACGTGTGAGAGCAATACATGGGTCTACGCCACGTAGACATAAATAGACGTGTGAGCGCAACACGTAGGTCTACGCCACGTAGACATAAATAGGCATGTGAGCGTAACATGCAGGTCTGTGTCACACAGACAAATTTGAATAGCATTGTTGTTTATATTGTATGATGAGCATATTATTGATATGTTTTATACTGTCTTGCTGGGCTTGGCTCACGGGTGCTCTGCATCGTGCGAAAGGGTAAGTCAGTGGCTGATCAACCATGAGTTTGAGGAGCAAGATGAAGAATGTACATGTTCAAGCCATATCAGACCAAGCGGGTTAAGGGTCTATCAGTGATGAACTTTTGAATTCTATTTTGCCGTTTAGGTCGGCTAGAAATAAATGACTTGTAATAGCGTTCGTAAATATTTTTGGGATCCCAACTATTTTAAAAGTTTTAAATATATTACAAGTTTATTTTCTTTCTGTTTAATATAAAAGTTTAAATTCTGCGCTATTTTGATTAGTAATCCCGTTTAGGGGATTAGGGTTTCATAAGTATTTTGGGTAGCGTGCCTAATTATTTAGAGCGTTATATCACATGTTTTGTATCCTCATTTGAGAATATAATTGGAGGTTCATACGTCCATACTTTTTTCAGTGGTTTTGGAGCAAACATCGATTGCTCGTTCTTTATTTCATTGACATATCTTTTCTGGGCATTATTACTTTCTCCAGCGAGATGCGGTCCTGCCGAGATAACCTATATATCATCGCCCCAATAGGGGTGGTTGCAATCTTTGATTATCTAGGTTGTTGGGTTGATTAGGCTAGTTTGGCTCGTTCCCTTGACGCTTCACATACTGTCTAAAATATCCACGTGAGATTAGGCTCTCTATCTTGTCTTTCAGTTGCTGACACTCTTCGGTAGTATGCCCTATGTCTTTATGAAATCGACAAAATTTTGTTGAATCTCTTTTATGTCTCGCATGTCTCATTGGTTCCGGCTTGTGGAATACCACCCTGTGTTCACTTGCGAGAAAGATGTTTTCACGAGTTTCATTCAACTCGGTGTATATTGTGTAAATCGGAACGTATTTGTCGTGTTTTTTCTGTTTCTTCTTATTTTTAGATAATTCTCTTGAGTCATCCTTTCTTTTGGAGTTCGAACTACTTGGATTATCTACTTTTGTCGAGACGGTACTTGTTGTGGTAGTACTTGTGCTGGGTTTGTTTCCTGAGCCGGTCTTTACCAACTTCATCTCATTTTTTGCTTCCTCTTTACGCACATATACTTGCGCTTTTTCTTTGAATTCATTGATGTTTCTTACTAGACGACCCTGTAAGTCATTCCACAACTCGCCCCAGCTGTTGAAAGGTCGGTTGTGATCCCTGCTTGAAGAGTAATAAGCTGAATACTGTCATTCAAATTTCTAACCTTCGCAGTGGCTGTGCTGAAGTGACTTAGGTAAGCCTTTACCGACTCGCCTGGTTGCTGTTTTATGTTAGTTAGGGATGATGCTTCAAGTCGTTTATCTTTGGCAGCTTGAAATTATTTCTTAAAGTCTCTGGACAGCTGTTCCCAAGACGTTATCGAATGGTGAGTAAACTTATCGAACCAGCTACTCACTGCCCCAATTAAAGATGTCGGTAATAAAATGCACCACAGATTATTCGAGATGTTGCTGGCTCGCATTATGGTATTAAAGTTATTCAGATGAGTGATTGGGTTCGTAGTCCCATCATACTGCGAGACATGTGGATTTTTGAATCCATGAGGGAATTCAGAATTCAGAATATCAGGATGGAATGGCTCGGTTTCCTCATCTGAGTCATAGCCAGGTAATTTCTCATGTTCCCCATCCTGATATTTTCTAAACTTATCATCCAACTCAATGATTTGCCACTGGATGGGGTCCACTTGCTCATGTTTGGCATTAAGTTGATGGCATAAGCCAGGTGCATTCTGATTTAGTCGCTCACAAAGATCAGGTTGTCTTTGATTCAAATGTTCACGAAGATCGGGTTGTCTTTGCTCATAATTACTCACAGATGTTGTCTCTGAGTAACTCTCAGATTGATAGCTTTGTGTATTGCTCATGCTTTCTTGATCAACATAATGTTGAGGTCTGCTTCCTTCTCGCGTTTGCCTTCCTGATCGACTGTGTCCTCGAGACCTCGAGTGTCCGAACCAGAACTTGCTTTGTCTTATACTGGTCTTCTCCTTCAAAAGAGGTTAGATACACGTCCTCTACTTATGTACGTGTATGCACCTTCCCTCTCTGATCGAGAAGGACGTTGAGGGTGTCTCGGTGGTAGCCCACTTGTCCAAGGTTGAGTCCCAAGATTTCTCTCGTTATCACGAGGGATTTCCTGTTCCCTAGGTTGGGGAGCTGTCTCGTGTCCTCATTCCTGCGAGAAGCCTCTGGTACATCAGTATGTTCATTCCCTTGGTTCATAAATCCTTGGGATCTTTGAGGCGCATTTCGATGTCGCTCTTGATTATTTTGTTGTTCATTCATTAGAACATCCCTAGTACCCCCGCAAGTTGTTCCTCTTAGGTGTTTTGGGGGTTTTTCGATTTGCTTCCTGTCTCCTGGTTCTTGAACCTCGAGGTCTTCCTCGTGGTCTCCTCACCCCAAGATCAGGTTGATTCTGAGTATCAGTTCCTTGAGTCGCCCTAACTACTTCAGCCTCTCTTTCCAACTCAGCATTTCGTCAAGAATATCTTGAGGGCCAAAGTCCAATCAACTTTATGGATTTATAAACACAAAAAAAAAAAAATAAATAAATAAAGAAGGTTTATCAAAAAAATAAATAAAAATAAAGAAGAACATGAAGAAAAAGATGAACACGGGAGAGAGATGTATAGCTTAAGAATAAAGGTGATGATGAAAAAAATATGAAATGAGGAAATGCCAAATGAGGGGGTAACATGTGATTACAAAACAAATAATAATATATTAAGTTTTTTTTTTTTAAAATTTTATTTGTTATTTTTTTTAAAAAAAGGTGAACGGCCATGAATTGACCATGAACATAACACCACAAACTTTTTAAAAAATTAATTAGTAAAAAATAAAATAAAAAAGGGTATGCAAAAAAGACAGTATAGAACTTCTCAATATTTTTGTAAATTCTGCCGTGTGGACCTATAAAAGTAATAAAATGTAAAAATATAATATAGCAGGTAAAAACCCCAATTATTAATGATAAGGCCGAGGCCGACTGATCCAATTGCAAGAGGAAAATTTACATGGTATACTAACTTTTGGCATTTTTTTACAAAAATACTGTCAGACGGTATTTTTTACTTTTTTACTGTATTTTTTTATAAGTTTCATACTGCAGTATACTGTGTTCAGTTTTCACTAGTGTTCTAATGGTACTTTTTAAGTGTTTTACTGTTGTTTTGAGTTGTTCTGCTTTGTGTTTTACTGGTGTTTTATAAAAACACAGTATTTTTGAAAAGATATCCGTGTGACAGTATTTTTGTAAAAATTAACCCAAATTCCAATATTTTTTGTAAATTTCCCTATTTGATTTCAATTCCAAACTCTGCCCAGCCCATTACACCAGTGACATGTCGTTTCCCACTATTATATCGAGCTAATATATAGTCGTTTCAACATATAAACGTGTCGTATCTGATTCGAAATATCCAACCAGTCAATCGGTACACGACAAAATAAAAAAGAAAAACCCCATTTCCTAGCCATAAGCTCGGAAGAAGCTTGAGTAGCTATCTCAGGTGGCAAGCCCTGATGCCCTTTCAGCTTAAATTTCCTTTTTATATTATCAAATCACATTTTTGCTTCCCTCTGACGCAAACTCCAAAACCCTAACATGGAACCCTCACCACCCGAGGATTTCGAAGATTACGGACCGTCATCAACACTTATCGGGTTTGATCGCCCGCTTCCCTTGCTCCGTGGCCCCGTCCCGGTTGGTCCGCTTGATGATTCATCGACCGGTTTGTTCGTTCTTGCATTCCGTAACCCCAGAGCTTGGGCGAAAGCGTACAGAGCCTGTGAGTCCAAGATTATCGACCAGTGCGTCTCTGGAGCCAGGATCGGGTGCTCGATCAGCGCCTCGAGCAAGTGCAAGCCCTCGTGGTGGCTGAATCTGACTGGTTTTACGGCTTCGGATTTGAAGGAGAGGGAGCAATGTGAAGAGCGTGAAATGAACGGCTGTTTGGCGGTGGCAAAGGAGAAGTGTTTTGGATTCGCCAAAGAACGGTGCTTGAAGTCGTTTAGGGATGCGAGGGTTGTGGAGAGGGGTAGGGGTTTGAATACAAAGCAGGTTCAGAAGTTGGTTGGCTTGGTAACTATGGGGGATAAGAGTACGTTGGTTCGTTTGATTGGATTCAATCAATTGGTTTCTCATCGAGAATTTGGGACAAGGTATTATAGGGCCAGTGAGTTACTTGGTTCTTGTAGTGATATTGATTGCATTCTTGATGGGTTTAGTGGCAAGGAATCATCACAGTAGTGGGATTTCACTTCGAAAAAATTAGCTCATGTTTCACAAAATTGAAAGCACCTGGATGGAGTCTATCTCGGGGCAGTACACACTTGAACCTGGAGCTGCTGTGTCATTGCTGAGGTATGTGCATTTCACCACCTTTACTTAATATTTAGCTTGCGAAGATAAAACTTACTGCTTTAGAGTTTGTTAATTTTGATGCATACCTTAATGAGATATTGGTATGCAACTTTCGTAGCATTTCCTTGTTTATATTTATAAAATCATTTCACTAAAATTGTTAATTCTGTGAATGCAATTGGAAACTAAAGGAGAATCTTTGTGATATTGAATATAATACTCTGTGTTTTCGATTAGGCAGCTTCTGAATTAATGTCAGGTGTAATTGCATCGCCCTTTTGTATTTTGACTTTTGATAATGCCAGGAGTTGTATATGTTTGTTCGCTGTCATGGCTGTATCAGTATCACATGTTAGCGTTTTCCATTCACTTGCTTTATTGTTAGCCATGACATCCAATCATTTTCATAGCATAACCTTGATGCACATAGATGATGAGATGATTATAGAAATGTGTCTTTAATGTCCTTTTCTCTATGTTTATGGTGGATTACCTTTGTCCAAATACAACCATGAATCACTCTCACAATTGTTGTTTTCTATTTTTTAAATAACTGTCTGTGGCTACTAAGCTTATATTGATTGCATTTTGTAGTGCTTTTTCATTGCCGGTGACTGGTTTAGTCTCATTTCCAATCTATCGGTACTGTCTGCCACAGTTTGGAGGTAACTATAAGTATAACAACAATTGGGTGCTGTAGGTGCTGGATTTACATTGATATTGTTGCCACCTCAAACTTCGCCATATTATTTTTACTTATTTCATTGCAATTGTGGCACCCTCTCATCCATATTATAGTTGACCACAATGTTTGGTTACCCCTTATCACACATTATAGTCAACCACGAGATGCTTTTTTTACACGAGATGCTTTAGTTGTTGCCGTGGTCTTAGACTCTAAAGGAATAAAACGATTGTGGCTTACACCTTGAGGTGAGGTGGTCCTATAAAGCTTCAAAGGCTTATCCTTAGATGTGATTTGTAAGGCTTTCCCCTCACTGTGTGAGGTATAAGCATTTGAGGTTTAAGGCTCACATAAGTGATCCATGTGTATGTCATTTTATTTGTCTAACTCTACATATTTCTTTGTGGTTCAGCACAGTACTACGTTCCATGCTTCTATTTAGAAACTCTGTTTCCTGTTCATGGTTAAAATAGTCTTTCAGAAAATTCAAATTATGCTCAAACCTTGAAGCATGTATCCGAAACAGAAGTAGTTTTTTATGCATTGTTATTTGGATTTCATCTAAACGTTTTGAAAGGCGGAAACGGATTCCGAGGCGTTTTGCCATAGTACCGTAAGCCTCGACAATAAGAATAAAAAAATTCATAAAAATGATATATATCATTAAATTCATAACAAAAAGTCATAAAATTCATGAAATTATTAACTATAAGTCTTAAAATATAACTAAAGGATGAAAGGTGTAAAACTAAAGTATCCTAATTAATAGAGAAATAATAAATTTGAAGTCTAAAGTTTCAAACTAAAGATTAAAAGACATATTCCAAGTTCTAACTTTCAAGTTCCATGTTGAAATTCATATCTCGAAGAAGTTATCATGATCACGATCATTGGCGTTATTATCATCTGAAGAATAAAATTGCATAGCTCGACCATCATCACTCTCATTTTCTTCTTCTTTTTCAAAATCATCCTCCTCAAAACTCACATCCACTTGACTATTTTTCCCTTTCCTTATACCGCAAGTAATATGTAAATAATAAATTTATAAAATGCCAAGTCTATTTATAATGTAAATATGAAATGTAGTTGCAATATGCAATGAGTTCTAAAAGTAACCTTTCTTTGGTGGTGGTGGTGCTTGGTTTCTTTTCCTCTTCCTTGGTGCTATAGAACTTCCCCCCTCATACTCATCCCCAATCTCAGTTTCTATGTTATCATTTTCTTCTTCATCATTTGGGTTGGGGTTGGCTATCCACTCACTATCTGAAGGCACATTTTCAATGATCAAAGGATCATCTTTCTCTCATCGGGATTGTTTCTTAAAAAATTTGTGTCTCCATTTTTTTGTTGTACATAATGTACACCAAACTATTCATCTTAGATGTGCTTAGGCGATTTCTTTTCTTGGTGTGCACTTGATTGAATGTGCTCCAATTACGTTCACAAGCTGATGCTGAACAAATAAGACCAAGAACTTTCATTGCAAATAATCTTAGTTCTGGAACTTCATCTCCAAAACTCTCCCACCAATCAACTATCATTAGAAATAACATAATAATAAAAATAATTAGTTAAACTTAAAAATTTATTTTATATAAAATATTAATGTAAGAAAAATAGGTAAAGATAGTACACTAGGTGGTCGTGTTGTGTATGATGCCAAAGATGATCTAAGGCCAAATAATCCTCGCTTGTATTTATACTTATTAAGTTGGGCATCAACCTTCATATAAATTTTCTCATCCTTAATGAGTCTATCCATGCACTTATACAAACAAATTTTAATCTCTGGATGCTCAGAAACATTAGGACTCCATCTAAATCGAGGATTCAAATAGTATGCAGCTGCATGCAAGTTACGGTGCAATTGAAACTCCCACTTTTGATCGATGATATCCCAAATCTCCTAATAGGAAGACAAGTCTCCATCTAGGTTCTTGGTTATGTTTTCCTTTGCCTCATCCATAGCACCATAAATGAACCCCATTGTCGGGTTTTCACCATCAACTAATCTTAATACATGGACAAGGGGCTTAGTGGTTTTCCAAATGTTGTTGAGAAGCTTCAAGAGTTAGACACTGAGACTCTTGACTACTTGATATCCAACACCCTCAGAGACCTTTAATCTGTAAGTCGTTTATCTGATTTTGCTTGAGGTGTTCGTTTGTTAGCGCTAGCTGGCCTATAGATTTCCTTGGCTGGCCATGGTAGCTCGATTTCTAACATGCATTTTCTTTGATTTCAGGTTATGCTGAAGCTTAACCACACCCATGCAAGGGCTAAGGGCTCTGCTATTGCTCACAGGAAGAAACTGAAGGCCAACGAGGTTGAATTCAAGGCGGAGAAGGATGCCCGTGTTGAGTTTTATGCCTTAAATAAAACTCATTTTATATAATAAGATTTACTTATTAATAAAGATCAGAAATAACATTTTATGTTGCATGGTTCACATGATTTATTTCATGATTATATATATATATATAATGTATGAATTCTATTTAAGTCCTGAACATATGAATTTGTTAAGATTATAGTGTTGTCAGTACAGTGGAATATAATCTTAATTATATGTTCAAAAGCTTATTCCCTGATTTGTCAAAACACTGGATTTAAACTGACGTGGTATAATCAGCGATAGGTATTCTTACACCTTGAAAAATTGTTATGTCATTTCCAGGACATTGGCAAAGTTTACCAGTATCGGATGTATGGAGTATACATCGGAAGAGACCGATATTGAACTTTGATTAGATATATTAAAATTTACCGTAATATCTATTCAATTCAATATCACCTGTTGATCCTAGATCAAATGATCTTAATCCTGATATGGTTAGGTTCAATCTTAAGAGTGTTATCCGTGTTCTTTGATTTGTTAGTTAAGCCTACTTTTGGATCAGGGTGATACATACATTTTGGGAACACGGTAGTGCAATTAAGTGGGAGCGCTAACATAAATATGGAATCTATAGCTTCTATCTGGCAAATAGATAGTAAATGATGATTTCCTTCGAGCTTAACCAAACGAAAATAAATGGTGGAGATCTCATTTCACTTAGCTGAAATATCATTTATATAGGGTTAAGTGTTTTAAGGATAAATACATTGCAGGGTGTTACGGTAATTTAATCCCTTTACAGTGTAAATCATCTATATAGAGGATCATTGATCACATTAGGGTTACATTAGGGTTATAACAATGGATAACTTATGACGTGTCTATATCGTGGAACATATAGAGCGTTCTATATGACTGAGAGTGCAATTCCAAGTTCTAAGTGTAGATTCAATAAGGAATTAATAAGTTAGGGAATTTACTTGGTAAATTTGGTTCGACTTATTGGAAGCTCGGTTATATAGACCCATGATCCCCATACTAGTTGAGACCATACTGCTTGTAAGACTCAGTTAATTGATTTTAATTAATCAATTATAATTCTAAAAATTTGACTATGTCTAATTTAAGAATTCTCACTAAGTAAGGATGAAATCGTAAATAAAAGGATTTCTAGGTTTAATTATTAATTAAGAGACTTTGTATGTCTAATTAATAATTATATTAAATGACAATATTATTTGATAATTCATTTTAGTTATTAAATAATTAGTTTTGGCATTTAAATGTTAGAATTGGAAAAATGACATTTTTGGAGAAATAGAAATAAAATTGAGGAAAGCAAAAACCCTTAGTGAGGCTAAAAGTCAAACCTATGGCCGACCACTATAGTGTGTTTCCCAATTATTATTTTCAATTTTAATTGTCAAGTAATTGCTAACCTAAACCTAGCAATAATAGGAAAGTGGTGGATCACACTAAGTAAGACAGTTAATCAATTACATAGTAAAAGAGGAAACTGTTTATTTGAAAAGTTGAGCTCTCCCTTTTCCCTATATATTGCCGCCCCTCTCTTCTCTTTGAAAGGCATCAGTATCACACGAAATCAAGAGAGAAAAGAGAGAGAATTTCGAAATTCCTTGAGTGAATGAGTAGTGCCCACACACATCAAGTGGTACCTCAATCATGTAAGACTATGGAAAATCAACCATCAAAGAAGGAGAGAAAGAGATCCAGGTTCAGATCTTGGTGATGCTCTGCTACAGAAAGGAATCAAGGGCTAGAGATCTGAACGGAAGGAGTCATAATATTCCGCTGCACCCACTGTAAGGTTTTCTTAAACTCTTATGTGTTTATTTTTATTGTTTTAGAATTCATATTAGGATGTTAATTAAACATACTTAGTAGTAAATCTAAATCCTGGTAAAATATTTCCAACAGCCCGTGCCAAGGTGCAAACTGACATAGATGAAGCATTGGCTTGCTTGGGTGAGGTGTAGGACCAATGTGAGGGCCTGAACCAATTGCTTAGCCTCCGCAACCAGGAGGTGGCCAGGTTGACCGCAACCAGGAGCTGTGCTGGGCTGGGGTTGGAATCATTAGGAAGTTGTGGTTGGGACGAGAGAAAAACATGAGAGAGAGGCGTTGGGCTGGTTGGGATCGTTGGCAGACGCATGAGAAAGAGAGGAGACGAATGTTTCACCGTGGCTGAGATGGCAAATGGAACCAACAAGGAGAAACATCAGGGAGAGTGTAGGGAGAAGAGAGAGAAGGTGATGAAGCTTTAGGATTTTTTTAATTACTTATTATTTTTTTTTTTTGAAAATAGATTAAAATATATTTTAATTATCTTTTTATTATTTTAAATTTTAATTAAAAATAGATGTGAACGAATTATATAGTAACATAGTATTTTAGTAGACATAATAAGTATTTAACGGAATGATAGTAACAAAAATGATAAACTAACATATGATATGTAATTCATCGGAAAAAAAAATAATATATTAGTGTATATGAAATAAAAAAATATAAAGTATTTTTCCTTGAAATGTAGAGAAGCATTAGGGGGAATGGAGATGAGAATTTTCGAATTAACTCTATAACACTGGACAAAGCTGAATTGTCCTTCTAAGTGCTCTTAACCTTTGAGATTAACTATAAACAATCAGATTCAATGGATGCAAGAGGAAGCTTGATGCGGTACACTAAAGTAGGTCTTCTAAATGAGCTTGGACTTCAGTAAAAAGAGGTGAAAATGCACTCCATTTTGAGATATCGAAGCTTGCAATCAAAATGCTAGAGAAATTTTAAGGCAAGATAAAGATCAGGTTTGGAGGTTTTAACTTCTCCTTCCTACTTTTGTAAGTGTCTCAGTTTAAAAAAAACATAAAATATTTATTTCTTAAATTTTTTAATATTTAGATTGTTGAAGTGGTAAGTATGAATAAATAATTACAATTGCTTATCAACCAATAGTTAGTCAACCATTTGTACAACTTCCTCGTACCTTCATATTCAAAAAATAATCAAAGAAGATATGATCTGAACGTTGATATTTGTTTATTAAAGTTTTTGAGCTTAATGACGTGTCTGATTAATAGAATAAAAAGTTCAGTTTTCTTAAGACATAAGATCATCTACAATAAAATGTTTTAAAAAATGCTTTATTGACATTTTTTTTTATAATTAATGCTTTATTGATATAGAGATATATTTTTAGTATCTTATGTTTATTATTTGAATGAAAAGGAATGCAATAATAATAATAATAATAATACATACATACATACAATTACATTCTTTATATTTTCTATTTCTTATTTTTTTTATTATTTTATCATAAAGTAAAAAAAATTAATTATTTTAATATATTTAAAAAATAATATAATATTATTTTAATAATTGGGTAAATACTATTTTGAACCTTATATTTTACAAAAGTTACTAATTAGACCTTCTGTTCTGTTAAATGACAAAATAGATCTAATATTTTTCAAAATGGTAAAAATAAGATTCTGAGCTCAATTTTCAACAATTTTTTTTTTAATATAACTAATTTTAAGACAATTTCTAACACGAAAAATATAAAAATATAACCAGTTTTGTTATAATATCTTTAGATTAGATTATTATTAAGTTTTATTTTGACAAAAAATCAGTTCATGGTCCTATTTGTATAATTTTGGAAAATATAGGGTCTATTTTGTCATTTAACAAAACAGATAGTCCAATTGATAACTTTTGTAAAATATAGGGTCCAAAATAGTAGTAGAAGTGTTTACTATTTAGAATAAAAAGTAATAAAAATATTAATAAAATAAAATATTATATTTTGGAATTATTACATGAAAAATACAAATTAATATTTTATTTACAAATATACTTTTATAAGGTGTGGACAACATTTATACTTCTTATGTGCTTTTAATTATCAAAATACCTCTTACACTATCACTTACACAATCAGACGATGGTTGCTGTGTGGTTGACAGAAGGTTGCATCAAACAAATATTTCAATCAGACGAAAGTTGCTGGGTGGTTAGCCGAAGGTTGCATCAGACGAATGTTTCAATCAGATGAAGGTTGCTAGGTGGTTGGCCGAAGGTTGCGTCAGACAAAGGCTTCAATTAGACGAAACATCTGTTAGCAAAATATTTATGCAACTGTTATGAAACATTAAAAATCAGAATAGTGTTTCTACGTACATAACTCTATCTACATGTCTCTTCATGATTTAATATGAACAAATTTACCATTAGAAATTTGAAAAATAACGAAAATACACCATGATACATATTTTACTGTAGTATTGATGTAATTTTTTTGGATTATACTTGAGTTGAAATATTTGGGAACTCCAATTTAATTTTATGAGATCTGCATTTTATGGATTTGAAAATTGAAGAGGACATTAGTTTTATGCAAATTAAACTGGATTTCCGATTAAATTTTAGTTTCGTAGTAGTTAATCTACACTTTTTTTTTTTTATGATTTCGAAACAACCCCTGTTTTGATTGATTGGTCGTCTTCTTTGGTGAAGTCACTGAAATTAATGGTGGTTCTCTTTCAAGTTGAATTTTTGTGTCGGTTGTATTGGGTTGCTGCGTGGTTGCGTCGATACTTGCCCAGAAAGCATAAATCCTGGGTTGAAGGTGTGTGTAAGTAGTATTTGTATATATTTTTTTTTATTTGTGCTGTATATTCATTTATTTAGCGAGCTATATTTTTGTAATATTGTTACTTTTTTTTTTTGGTAAAAACTTAAAAAAACCCTTATATTTTTAAGTGATGATCTAATTTTTTTTTTTTAATATTCTTGCATAATACTACAATTGGAGACGCTTTAACATAACTTTATTTTTTTAATCTAGGACCTTAGTTGTGAAAATGGCACATGTCTGGTCGGTGTTTAAAGTTTTCAAATAACCTCTTATGAAATTACTTATGCTATAAAAAATAATTGATCTGTGTTGTTTGGATTGGTGCTTATTTAGGGCTGTTGAGCGTATTTGTAGTGTGACACATCAACCGAGCTATTAGAAAATGACTCGAGTAATTTTACCCAAATCTTGAACCAACCTTTGAATGTATGCATGTATTGTGTACGTATTTTTTAGACTTTAAAATGACTTTTATGTATATTCAACAGGGAACTGTGAAACAATTTCCCAGTAGACCTTAATTGGTAGCTAAGATACCGCCATGTGAAAGAAAGACTCAAGAATTGGAGTGATTTTAAGTCTTCTTAATTAATCTAATATGTCCAAGTTTTTACAACTATACGTGGAGATGGGGTCCTGACTGAGCGTTTTCATCAAGTTTTGGTGTGACCCTCCCTCTTGCCTCCTATCCTAAGCGTCCTTTTACTGACATCTATAGTTTTGGTGCACTTAGCTTTTAGAAAAGCTAGAAATTTCTGCTCATTTTCTCAAATGGAACTGTTTTTTTTTTTCTGCATTCCTTTATCATTAAATTATTGTGGGAATAAAATGATTCTCACTTGTTTTTGTTTTGTTGTGGATTCCCCTCTCCCCACCATTACTGGTTAAATACAATATATGAGTTCATATAAGCTGCTGGTGTCATTTCTCTCTTGGTCAATAATACACGCCTATTACGCGTTTCTGGATTTTAAAAAATTCAGATTGAGTGAACTCAATTGCTCTAAAGAAGTTTCAATGAAGTTTCCTTAATATAGAGCTTTAGATGATAGACTTTAATTTTGCCACTTGTTATTTTTATAGTCAATGTTGTGTGATGGGGATTGTGTGGCTCTAGCTTGGTCAAGGTAAGTGTAACCCATGCTGTATTATTAAAGAGCATTATTAAAAGATCATTTTATAATCCTCCAATAGCTGCCCTGCCGTAACCATCATTTCCTAAGTAACTGAAATTTTTATATGTTTCCAAGATTATGGGACTCTTGTATAATTAATGTAAAGAGCAATTGCTATAAAGCATTATTTTTGCATGTACGGTTTTTAAATATTTAGTGATATTTCGTAATAATTATTAAATTAAATTATATAAAATTTAATATTTAATTACTCTAATAACATTATATCATAAATAAATAGTAGTAGGTACTATTTGGATATTTGGATCCTTTAGCATTTGTCTTAATATAACAAATGATGTTTTAATAAATTAAATCTATACTCTTATTAGTTCATTCTTAATGTGTTAACTTTATTTGTAATGTAAAATATATAGTCTTGAATATTAATGTGTAAACCTAATAACATATTTATTGAACTCATTTAAATTAGATAATTTATTTAACCCAATTTAGAATATTAGTTCAAATAAATTATCTTAATCTGTAAGTCCACATATTGAACTATTGAAAATAATAACCTAACAATCTCTTACTTGGGCTACAAAATAATTCCAATGAAAATTACATTTGATAACTTTATGTGCGCACATACTTGTTAATTATTCTTAAAACATCCCCTTTAGACAATCCGGTGCATCTCCTATACAAATATGAGACCAAAGCGACCTTCATTACATTTATCGTAATTGGACCCATCGATTATCACCATATCAAATATATTCATTGACATAGATCAAGTATGGATGTGCAATTGGAAATTATATGCAATGTGATCTTAATTATGTCTATTTACAATTAGTCCTTTATTCTTTAGTGAGATCAATTATTAGTTTTTCAAACTTTATGTCAAACCACAATTGAAAGATAACACATTCAAATAAAGATAATAAAACTATCAATTTTATTATGCAAAAAATTGAACCTACTTAAAGTAGTGTAATAGTGTCAATCAACAAAGTAACTAGTATAGAAAACAAACTCCCACTAAAATTGCACTTCATCAAATAAAAGTTAAAACAACATCCATATGAGCAGTATGCTCATGAAAGACCTTGGGTGTCAAAGCTTCAGTTAATAGGTTTGCTAGCATTAAGTTTGTTCCTATATGCTCAATAGTAACTATCTAACCTAAATCCTCTCTTTACCAATCAACTAGAAACTTAATGTCTATGTGTTTAGGCTTTGATAAGCTAATATAAAACTGCTGATAGATCATCATAATATACCTTTAGTGGTCTTTCAATCATAACTTGCATCTAAGTGACCAAATTACACAACTATATTGCATTATCGGTTGTCTCATAACAAGATATGAATTATGTTACCATAATAGAATTAGCTATGAGTGTCTGTTTAGCACTTTTGCATGATATAGCTCCTCAGACAACAAGTGGACATAGCCATAAGTGGATCTCTTAGTTTCTTGGCAGCCCACAACATCAAAGTTAGAATACCTGATGATTTCAAAATTTTCAAACTTCTTACAAGTGAGCATATAATCATTTATTCTTTATAAGTACTTCATGACCTTTTTGGCTGCCTTCCAATGATCCATACTGAGGTCACTTAAGTATCCGTCTAACATAGTCACCATGTACGTCAAAACTGGGTGCGTACATACCTGAGTATACACAAGATTTCCAATAGTCGAAGCATAAGGAATCTTCTTGCATCTTTACTCTTTAAATTTCGTTCTTGGAGCAATAGTTGAGACTAAAGTTATCTCTTTTCTCAACATGAGTTAGATTAATTTACTCCCATTGAACTTGTGAATACACAACTATCAACAACATTAATTTTAAATCTATATGAGACAATAATTTGATGAAATTGTGATACCATTAAAGGGAAGATTTCTTGAGACCATAGATTGATTTTGAGTTTACAACTATAGACTTTGGATAACCTGATACAAAATTTTCTAGTTGTATCATATATATGGTTTTCTCAATGTCACCATTGAAAAAAATTGTCTTAACATCCATCTGGTGTAGCTCTAAATCAAGATGAGCTAAAAGTGACATAATTATTCTAAAAGAATCTTTCGATGATACTGGAGAGAAAGTTTCTTTATAATCAACGCCTTCCTTCCGTATAAAATCCTTGGTGACTTGACAAGATCCTAAATGTCACTATCTTTCATGGATTTCATCTTATCATTCATGGCATCAATCAACTTTTGATAATTAACACTTTATTTGACTTGTTGGAAATTCATTGGATCATCTTCCATTGTCCTTATGTCGAACACGCTCTTTAATAAACATAATAAAATAATTTGAAACTGCACTTCTTTTCTCCCTAGTGGATCTTTTAAGTGGAACTTCCTCTTGAGGTTGTTGAGTTTGCTCTTCTTGAACAACATCTTGAAATTGAGTATCCTCATTTTTATCTTCGAATATGTCTTAACAATGTCAAAAATAGGTTGATTATTGTTAAAAAAATATTTGGTAGAAGAATTTATTTCTCTTTAAAAAACTACATTCCTTACTTTATCGTTCTCCTCAAACACAACATCCTCAAAAAGTCTCACATTTCTCGTCTAAACAAAAGGACTTGGCAGATGGATCATAAAACTTAAAACTCATCTTCCTTTCAGGATACCCAACAAAATAGCAAGTAAATGTTCTTAAGTCTAGTTTATTTTCATGTGGCCTAAAAGACCTTACCTTAGCTGGACAATCCCAAATATGTAAGTGTTTACTACTAGAATTTTTCCATGTCCATAGTTCATATAGGAGTTTATTAGCTACCAATTTGCTAGGTATTCTATTTAGAATGCAGACTGTACACTGCTAGACAATCCCAAATAAGATTTATTATTTATTTTATTAATAAATAATAATTAATTAACTCTCATTAATCTCTTATTTCACAAGGATTAAAATACTATTTTCACTAATATAATACATTTTCTCTCTTTAATACTATTTAAGAATAATATTACATTTAACTAGTTAATATAATTTTATCAAATAAAAATTAATTGTTAAATAATATTTAATTATACAATTTATAATTGTCATAATTATTCAAAATATAATTTTTATAAATGACTATTTTACCCTTAAAAATTATTTCTAATAGAAATTAATTCTCACTCAAATTTACTCATAAAATAAAATATTTCCTTGTACAATGTTGTATAGAAGTGACTTGGGACCATGGACTTATATTTCAAAGCTCCAATAAACACTTGATTATTATCGATCTCATCAATAGAATAATCTAATTCATAATTAATTCTATTATTACTCAACTATAAATATGAAATTGCACTCTTTGACAATATAAAATTATATTTACAGAATATGAAGTTTTTATTAGAGAAAAATAAAAATTTGTATTAACAAATATAAAGTGTTTTAGATATTTTTCTTTTACAAACTTGAAGCTTCATTAGATAGAACAAGAGATACAAAACTAACGAGTTCAAAAGGAAGGTAAAGAACCATTCTAAACCAACACACTATCTAACCCTATACCTAATTTAGTTAAGTTGTGAGCAATGACATTATGCTCTCGACCAACATAATCAATTGTAAGCCCATGGCTGAAGGATAATGAGTTCTTAACACAAATCAACAAATAATCAAGAGTGCTGTTATTCCAATTATAATTTATAAGTTTGTCTACTATAACCTTACAAATAGACTCGATGTCTGTTCTGTTATGATAAGATCGGACGTGTTGTGCATCTAGATATTTGAGGAGAAAACTATTACACCAATCAAAAATTTCATTAGGAGAAATAACATTATGCTGATAAAAGACATTGTTCTGTTGATTTCATAAAGCCCACAAGAAACATAACAATAGATCAACTGATTCTTTTTACAGTGTAGCAAACATGTTATATATAAAATCCATAATATCTAAATGTTTATAAATATTATAATAAATATCAAAACCCGAGGACTTCCAAGCTTTCTTGGATCTAGCGCAATCTAGCAAAGCATATGTAACGTTTTAGGAGCAAAATTGCATAAAGGGCACAAAGGAGAGGAAATAATATGCCTTTGAGAAAGCAAAGTAGCCATAGGAATAGAACTAGAGATAATCCTCCAAACAAAATGTTTCACCTAAGGAGGGACTCTAGAGTTCTAGATCTTACTCCAGAATTTTTTAGAAGCTTGAAACGATGAGGACGAAGGGATATCCTGTGCGAAGAGAGCTAGATAATAGGCAGATTTAACACTAAAAAAACCAAAATTCTCCCTTTCCCAAACTAGCTCATCCTTACCCAATAACTGGAACATCTAAAATGTCATCAATCATAACAATCATCAAAGTAATCCTTAAGCTTATTCAAATCCCAGGATCCAAAAGCATTAAAATGAAATATAAAAGTTTATTCGAAGTTGGTGTGCAACCATCACAAAAGCATTTAAACTTGTTGTTTGGAATCCAATGATCTTCAGTAGTTTTAACATTCTCCCCATCTCCAATTTTCCAGATCATACCCGAGGCCAAAAAATCCCTACCCCAAAGGGTACTTCTCCAAAAAAAAAAGAGGGATTGTGACTAGAACAACCTCTAGAGTAGACGAGTTAGGAAAATATCTGGCTTTAAGAGTAAGGCTAAGCAAAGAGTTAGGGTATTTGAAAATTCTCCAAGTTTGCTTAGCAAGCATAGCTTGGTTGAAATGGACAAGTGACCCAAAACCTAAACCCCCCACAAATTTAGATTGGCAAACAACTTTTCAACTTTTCCAATGAATTTTTTTAGAGTCTTCAGAGGACCCCCACCAAAACTTAGCCATCGTAACCTCAATTTCCTTACAGAGTTTGTTTGGCAATCTAAAGCAAGCCATAACACATGCTAGAATGGTCTGAACCACAATTTTAAGGAGGATTTCTTTTCTCGCCTTAAAGAACCATTTGGAATGCCAAGATTGAAGCACAAAGGTAACTTTATCCTTAAAAAAAGTAAATGAGTGATGCTTAGATCTAAGCAAACACTAAGGAAACCCTATGTATTTACTATAAAAGGCCTATCTTCAATACGAAAAGTGCTAAAAAAATGTTCCTAATGTCTTGAGAAGTATTAGGGAAAAACAAAATTTAGTATTTTACAAAATTTATTACCTCACGAGAGGCTCTAAAAAAAGTTGATAAAACATCATTAAGAGCAGTACAAGAGTTAAATGTTTTAAATATTTGGCACATCACATATACCGCTTTTTCTAAGTATTTTTTTTTTTATTGAAATTAAACTCTTATAAACAATAACCAAGAGTTAATGCATATCAAAATAAAAGATGTATAAACTTTAATCTAAACTAATTTACCATCCACTCTAAGTGCATATACAACTAATAAATATTTTTTTTAAGTACGTGTTTTAGACAATGTTTTTAAAGTATGTACGAATGTTAAAAAAAAGACTTAGAAAAAGCCGTACAATGATGTGATGTGCCAAATAAATAAAACACTTACATTAAATGGACTTTTGGCCTATAAAAAATATTATTAACAATATAGCGGCATGTGATATGTGACTGTGAGAGTCAATAAGATCCAAATTAGAATTGTAAAACAAAAGTTGGATTGGATTAGCATTCAATAATTATTAAAATTATTATTATAGTTGGTGATACTTCAACAATTCTTTTTATTAAGATGAACTATAATTTCAACTACCAAAAGCTTATCTTTTTATGTAATGCGATGACTATTAGACTTTAGAATAAACTTTATAACAATGTTTTGTTGGTTATCGTTATAGTACCTGATTGATTAGCTAAACTTCAATAATATTGTAATCGTTATTATTAGCTAAACTTCCTTTTTGAAGCTCGTGGATAAAATAAAAAGTTTGAATAGAAATAATCAATGGAAAATTTAACAACTCAAGGCCATAGAATTAGAAAGTAAAATGATCATCTAGTTTATAACTTCCGTAGCACGATATTTCATTTTCAACTAATAAATTCGTCAACCATTAAAGAAATCAGAAAATATGTCATCTTATACAAGAAAACCCTCTCTGGCTCTCACCCAGATTTGAGCTAGAATGAACTTTTACCATTTACATTGAATTTAGCAAGGAGATCAACCACAATATTTTTATTTATTTTTTATTTTTCAAAAAATAAGATTAATTGTATTATGCACATAAACCGCCATATTGAGGCACGAAACTCCTTTGTTGTTTCCCAAAGGATGACTTTTCGACGAAATTCTGTGTGTGTAAGCATCACAAAATGGCTGCTGACCAATCACAGTTAGATTTTCCTTTTTCTTTTTCGTATCTATTTAAGGACTGGGATTTGCATACTTTGAATGAACTTCTTTCTTGGTATTAGCTCTTACCTTTGTATAATTAATAAACCATGTCGAGTATAAACAGATCACCTATTAATTGTGGGAAATTGCTGTATGAATTCACTAAAGCCCAAAAACGATGGCGCATGGCTTACAAAGCTATTTATTTTGTCCGGATCATGCTATCGCTTCCCAAACATGTTGTTGTGTCAGAAATAAGAAGCTATTCCGAGACCTTGCTCTCACCTTCCAAAACTCCAAACAACACCTCTACTACTACTAAAGCTTCTACTTCAAAAAATCATGAAGTCAATAAAGCCTTTGATCATAAACTCATCATGGAGATTGTCAAGGAAAAAGACTTGACATCTCTACGCATACATGGAGGGGCTGAAGCTATTGCCACCACTCTTGGGACTCACCCTGAGAATGGAATCCAAGAAAACGAGGAAGACATTGACAAACGACGTCGAATCTTTGGTTCTAATACTTATCACAAGCCTCCTCCCAAAGGGTTGTTTTACTTTGTGGTGGATGCTTTGAAGGACACCACTATTTTGATTCTTATGGTCTGTGCTGCTCTGGCTTTAGGCTTTGGAATTAAAGAACATGGTGGAAAGGAAGGTTGGTATGAAGGTGGAAGTATCTTTATAGCTGTGCTGCTTGTTATTGTTGGCTCAGCTCTTAGCAACTATAGACAAGAGACTCAATTTGATAAGCTTTCTAAAATAAGCGACAACATCAAGATTGATGTGGTAAGAGGTGGCAGGCGACAAGAAATTTCTATCTTCCATATTGTGGTTGGAGATGTTGTTTTGCTTAACATAGGAGATCAAATTCCAGCTGATGGATTGTTCTTAAATGGACACTCATTGCTAGTTGATGAGTCAAGCATGACAGGCGAAAGCGATCACATTGAGATCGATTCAGTGAAGCATCCTTTCTTGTTCTCTGGTTCCAAAGTGGCTGATGGCTATGGGACCATGCTGGTGACCTCTGTCGGGATGAACACGGCTTGGGGGGAGATGATGAGCTCCATAACCCGAGATACAAACGAGAGGACACCACTACAAGCTAGACTCGACAAACTGACCTCTTCAATTGGAAAGGTAGGACTTACAGTTGCCTTTTTAGTTCTTGTAGTCATGTTAGTTCGTTATTTTACGGGTAATACTAAAGATGAATTTGGGAAAAAAGAGTACATCAGTGGTAGGACAGATGTGGATGATGTTTTAAACGCGGTTGTTCGTATAGTGGCAGCTGCGGTCACAATTGTGGTGGTGGCAATTCCAGAAGGATTGCCACTAGCCGTGACTTTAACTCTGGCTTACTCTATGAAGAGAATGATGGCTGATCAAGCTATGGTTAGAAAGCTATCAGCTTGTGAAACTATGGGATCAGCAACTATTATTTGTACTGATAAAACCGGTACTTTAACGTTAAACCAAATGAAAGTTACTAAATTTTGGCTTGGTCAAGAACAAATCAATGAAAAAGATTATTCAAATTCAATTTCAACAAGTGTTTGTGAACTATTCTATCAAGGTGTTGGTTTGAACACCACGGGTACTGTTTACAAACCTGATCATTATGATCAATCTAGCAATGTTCAACTTGAGTTTTCAGGTAGCCCAACTGAGAAAGCTATATTATCTTGGGCTGTTTTGAATTTGGGTATGAATATTGAAACGTTAAAGCATGATTATGAGATATTACATGTTGAAACGTTTAACTCAGATAAAAAACGAAGTGGGGTTATGTTAAAAAAAATCACAAACGACAATCTAAAGATATATGTCCACTGGAAAGGAGCTGCGGAGATGGTTTTAGCAATGTGCTCGAGTTACTATGAAAGTAATGGTAATAAGAAGCCATTAGATGAAGAAGTGAAACAAAAATTTGAGAAAATAATTGAAGGAATGGCGGCTAGCAGCCTCAGATGCATTGCCTTTGCTCAATGTGAAGTTTCAGAAGATGAGATTGAGTATGTTGATGATCAAGAGAAGACACATAGAAGGCTCAAAGAAGATGATTTGACCTTGCTTGGAATAGTTGGACTTAAAGACCCGTGTAGACCGGGTGTTAAGAAAGCTGTGGAAGCTTGCAAAAATGCAGGGGTGGCTATTAAGATGATCACAGGGGATAACGTTTTCACGGCCAAAGCTATAGCTGCAGAGTGTGGAATTCTAGAGGTAGCCAGTGGTGATGAAGCTAGCGAGGGACAAGTGGTAGAAGGCATTGAATTTCGAAACTACACGCCAGAAGACAGAATGAAGAAAATCAACAACATCCGAGTAATGGCAAGGTCATCCCCATTTGACAAGCTCTTGATGGTTCAATGCCTGAAAGAGCTAGGCCATGTGGTTGCGGTAACTGGAGATGGAACAAATGATGCACCGGCTTTGAAAGAAGCCGATATAGGACTTTCTATGGGGATCCAAGGTACTGAAGTGGCTAAGGAGAGCTCAGACATTGTCATCTTAGATGACAACTTCGCTTCAGTGGTCACAGTCTTAAGGTGGGGAAGATGTGTTTATAACAACATACAAAAATTTATTCAGTTTCAGCTAACTGTCAATGTTGCAGCACTTGTTATAAACTTTATAGCAGCAGTTTCTGCTGGAGAAGTTCCTCTCACGGCAGTTCAACTTTTGTGGGTGAATTTGATTATGGACACACTTGGAGCTCTGGCTCTAGCCACTGAAAGGCCGAGCAACGAGCTCATGAAGAAAAGGCCGGTGGGTAGAACAGCGCCTTTAATAACAAACATCATGTGGAGAAACCTGTTGGCTCAATCTCTCTACCAAATTGCCATTCTTTTGTTGTTGCAATTCAATGGCGAGTCCATCTTAAATGTCTCTAAGGAAGTAAATGACACCTTGATATTCAATACTTTTGTGCTTTGTCAAGTCTTTAACGAGTTCAATTCAAGGAGTATGGAGAAGAAGAATGTGTTCAAAGGTGTTCATAGGAACAAACTTTTCTTGGGAATTATTGGGTTTACTATTGTACTTCAAGTGGTGATGGTGGAATTTTTAAAGAAGTTTGCTGACACCACAAATCTCAATTGGTGGCAATGGTTGGGTTGCATTGCAATAGCGGCTGTCAGTTGGCCAATTGGTTGGTTTGTGAAGTCCATTCCAGTTTCAAATGAACCAATCTTTGATTATCTAAGAAGGATATTCATGTTTAAAAGAATCACAATGATTTTCCATAGAACAGAAAATTCTACCTCCACACTTGGGATTGGGTGCGCTAAATGTTAATTTATTTAGGTGTTCAAAAGGGTTGTCAACTATTTATGGAATCTCGTCTATTATTATTATTATTGTTACATTAGGATTTAGAAGGGAAAATAAGAACCAACTGATTGATTGTGTTTTTATTTTCTTTGAGACAGCAGATACTAATTTCAATTGACTCCAGTTGAGAATTTTGTGTGTTTTTGTGTAAAAGATCGTAATTTGTGTACTGTACGGTGATTACTAATTTTGATTATTTTCAAATATATTACTTATGTTTACCATATGATCTGGCAATTGAATGGGAATGAAAGATGCTCTTTTGTTTTTCTTTCTTGATTTTGCATAATCTTAGCTTTTTATTTTTTAAGAACATTTCTATTGGTATGTTAAATTGATGTATTATTAAAATAATGCTCACTTTCTAAAAAAAACTTGTTTTAATGGTGTACTAAAAGGAAGTTTGGTGCAACATCCTAATGTATGTGATTTATCTTTTGTTTTTAGAAAAGCCAATTAAATGGATCACAATTTAGCCAATCAAGTTTTGTTATCTAAAGCTAGTGCTATGTGAATCAAGATCTCCTGTTAAAAAGTTGTGTGTCATAGTGTATTAAATCAATCTAAATTTGACACGTCAACTAATTTTTCATTTAATAAAAAATTAACCACCTATATATACAGTTTTCTCCCCTTAAAATGCTCAAATTAATTGATATGTCACAATGAGATTAGTTTAATACACTATAAAATACAATCTTTTAACAGAAAATCTTGACTCTAGGGGTGTCACCTTGTATTCATCAAACTCTTTGGTTTGATAAACCTTTTCCTATGTAATTGTTAGTTTGGAATGAACACATTCCGTTTCAAAAAAAAAAAAAAGAAATGGTGTAATAAAATTTGTGTTTATTTTAAACATGCTAAAAATTGTATTAAATTGGACACACAAAATACCATATACCAACATTATCAACTTACTTTTTTCTGTCACTTGTTATTATTTTAGAATTATCTTTAGCTTTTATTAATTAAAAGATTTTTTTATTTTTATATTTACAATTTTTTTTTTTTATTTTTACGGAAATTCACATAACAATCCACGTAGTAACTAACATTGCAATTTAAATCGCAACTCAAATTTATATAATAACTTATATAGAAATTACTAAAACAACTCAAACGATAAAGATAAAAAAAAATTCTAAAAATAGTATATAAGTGATTCCCCTAAATTAAATATATAAGAAGAAAAACATTATTATTTCTTTTATATATTTTTAATAAATATTAAATGAACATTACATTGGACTAGTATAATGATAAATATTATGTTAATATCACATATTAATTTTTTTTATTTAAATATATAGCACATATTTGTATGGTCTAAGTGATGGAGCAAATATTTTTGTTATATATACTCGCATCCTATTTTAATATACATTATAGACAATACTTAATAAAGAAAATACTAAAAACATAATGAAAATAAGGAAAGATTATAGAAAAATTTATATAATTGACCAATAATTTAAAAAAATTTACAAAAATACATTACGGAAAAATTTTCACTTTTACTTTTAGATTTATTTACAAAAATACCCCTTTAGTAAAAAAATATTTTTTTTAGTTGTTTTATAGTTTATTTATAGTTGTCATAAGATTATTTTTCTAGTTGTTTTATAGTTTATTTATAGTTATCGTGAGGTTGATTTCTTATTATTTTTTAGTTGTTATTTTTACTTTTTGCCAAACAAAGTGTACTTTTGTAATTTTAAAACTTTACAAGAATATTTTCGTAATTAAAAACTTTAGACCGTAAAATTATAAATAAAATAATAAAAAAAAAGTATTATTAACAATTCCCTATTATATAATATAAAAAGAGAATGATTAAAAAAAATCATATCGAATTTTTCATCTTATATCCAATCTTGTGCAGATATTAAAGCTTATAATGTATAAGGATGAAGCATGTTACGATGAGGAGTCACATGTCTTCCACCCGTACTAAAAGCTGACTCAGAAGCAACTGTAGAAACTGGAATAGCTAAAACATCTCTAACAACTTATTGCAATATTAGATATTTGAAACCATTTATCTTTCACCAAATCAAAATACAGGGCCGGTCCTAAGGTATATGGGACCTAAGACGAAGTCAAATTTTGGGGCCCTTATATATATAGTTTAACTATTACGAAAATGATAGTTACAATGCTTAGTGTAATGGTAAAGTTTTTAAAAACTCTTAAAAGCTCCAAGGTTCAATATCTCATAACTATACATTAAATATTTTTTTTTAAAAAAAATTAAAAAGTAGAGGTTGGGAATTAATCCCATGATCTCTTAGTTTACAGTAAGACCTTTTACCACTGCACCAAATAATTTTTCTTATATTTTCTTCTTATTTAATATTTTATCTATATATTAATATTTTTTTTCACAATTTCGGGGCCCTGAGAGTTCGGGGGCCCAAGTCGCATGCCTAGCTCGCCTACTCTCAGGGTCGGTCCTGTCAAAATATCAAATTTTCTATTTCTTGACAAATACATTCCTCTAAGTAATAGTCTAGCAGAGATTTTTTAATATCTACATTTGAAGTGCTACTAACAAACAAATCAAAACCAGCCAAAAAATCTACAAATTTATTAATATCCATACCAGCTTCAGAATTATGCAATAAGGAATCAAAATAAATTTCTTTACCATCACTTAGTTTGTATGCTTTCACCAAATCCTAACACAACTTTGTAATTCTCTCAATTTGATTCGAAGAGTCATCACCATAAATTTGGAGAAAATAATATTCAATTAACTTCATCTTAAACCTTGGATTCAAAATAATTGCTATGGATAATATTCCATGTATGACAGACCATCAACCTTCTCAATCATATTTATAGCCATCATCTTAATCTCTACATAAGAGGATTTAAGGCATTCCCTAAGCAACAAATGAATTACACAAATTTAGGGGAAAAAAAGATTAGGAGTGGGATATTTGGTCCCTAAAAATATCTCAGTCACATTATAAAATAACTTCAATTTGTCACACATTAATTTTGCTAAAATCCAATCTCGATCACTAGGTGTTTGTTTATAGTTTTTCTCATTGTGTACTAAGCGATTAAAGACATCCTTATACACAGTGGGACTCATAAGCATCAAATAAATAGAATTCTCCCTAATTTTACAATTGAGAACTAATTTTCTATTACTTGAAAATGTTAATCCATCCTTAACCTCCTTAAATTTTTCCACTCTCTTAGGTATAGTCCAAAATATTACACTCTCACCAATAGTTTCTATCCCATCTTGAATTGCACCTAAATCTTGTTGAGCAATCAAATTCAATATATGTGCACAACATTTCATATGAAGCAATTTCCCTTGCAACAGTAAATTATTATTTCTCAATTTTTCTTTCATCCTATCTATCATGGAAATATTAACACTACGATTATCTTAAGTCAAAGTAGATAACTTACAATCAATAGACCATGCAACCAAACACTCTATCAACTCTTTTGTTAGTATTTTTGCATTATGTGGGGCAGACACATATAAACCTATAATTATGATAAAAATAGCTAATTAGTAATAGTATACAAGTAATCAATTATAAGTAGTCAAAATACAAGGTGTACCAATAAACTAACCTTATAATTTGATTGCGCAAAATCCATAAGTGATCGATGTAGTGTGCAGTTACCACAATGTAGCCTCTTTTTTGATTAGTGGTTGTCCACATATCAGTTGTGACTGCAATTCTACCTTGATTGTTGCTCAATGCTTATTTTATTTTGGTCTTCTCACTCTTAGATATCTTTATGATACCACTCCTAATGGTAGGTCGAGATACATGCTTGAATAATGGTTGAATTGTGTTCACAAAACTTATATATCCAACATGCTCCGCCATATTAAGTGGATACTCATGCAAAATGATCATTTTGGCAAGCTCTTCTCTTGAAAATTCTTGGACAAATGTGTGAGCACCGAGTGTAGTAGGTCCATCTTTCTCTTATTAGGATTCAAGATGGTTTGCTTTATGTCTCGATGCTTTCTTAAAGGACATCTCTTAAAATGTTCATACAAATGTTTAGTTATATTTTTTCTTGTTCCTCCTATTTTTTTTCACAGTAGTTTCAAATAGTCTTTTCAATTCCATTGACCTTTTGTTTTTCAAAGTGATTTCAAACTATAAGAGTTAGCCTTTTATTTTTTTTCTCCCCAACCTCACCATTTATAATTGGTGGGGATGCAGCCATTGGAAGAGAAGAATTGAGTTCTGTAAATTTATTATTTTCTCCAATTTTAAGTAGAATATTTTGTGTAGCATCTTGTGGAGAACATTCAGTTTCAGCCATTATTAGACTTGGACTACAAAGTACAAGGATACTGGCCAAGTTCTACTTCGAGGGAAGGTTAGAGATGGATTGAACATACTTGGAGATGATTCCACTTCAAAACCTAAAAAAGCCTTACTTTGTGAATTTTTTTCTGTTTTTAGTTCTCAAACATCCAACAATGATGTAATAACACATTGTACTTCATTTGACAGTAATAAAACATCTCCAAATTCTGCTTATGTCTCTAGCACTACTTCTCTTTTTCATTCTGCAGTTAGTAAAAATGTTAATACTTGGCATTGTAAACTTGGTCATCCCAATGAACAAGTCATGAGCAAATTATTACCACACCTTCTCACACAAGTCACTTTAAAATATCTCCATTTTTGTAAAGCTTGTCAACAGGGAAAGAATCCTTCCCTTCCCTTTCCTTGTCCAATACTCGTGCATCCCAACCACTTACTTTGATCCATACTTACTTGTGGGGTATAAGTATTATGTCTATTTTTTTGGATGACTATAGCAAGTATACATGTATTATCCCACTTACTCTCAAGGGTCAAGCCTTTGAAGTAATCATTAAATGAAAAGCTTTAGTTGAAAAACAGTTTAATCTTCCCATTAAGGCAACATAGGTAGATTGGGGGTGGTGAGTAAAGGCCATTTAAAAGATTCTTACTTGATCAAGGTATTCATTTTCAAAGTCCCTGTCCTCATACTCATGAGCAAAATGGTCATGCTGAACGAAAATATCGCCATATCAATGAAACTGGCCTCACTCTATTGGCTAATGCTGATCTTGATTTATCCTATTGGTGGCATGCATTTAGTTGCGTTGTCTTCACTATTAACAAGCTTCCTACAAGGGCTTTGAATTTTTCCACTCCATATGAAGCATTGTTTCACAGCAGGCCTGAATACAACATCCTCAAACCATTTGGATGTGCTTGCTTTTCACACCTCAGACCATACAACAAGCACAAATTAGACTTCAAAACATATCAATACATTTTTCTAGGCTATTCTTCTCATCATAAAGGATACATATTTGAAAATTTTGAAGGTAGAATATATATTGCACGAAATGTGGTGTTCAATGAAGACTTTTATCCTCATAAAGTTGCCACAGCCTCTTCCTCAGCAGCACAAAAACAGGTATCATTTTCTGCCAATCCTTTATTTTCCTGTTCTTCATTGTTTTCTACTCAGCACAACACATTTCCTAACCATAATTTTACCTCTGGTACTTCATGTAATGCTAAGTCAATACCTACTGTGTCAAGACCTGCATCTATTAGAATGCAGACTGTGATTGTAGATGCTCCTGTTTTTGGTGCAAATGTTGATAACCATGCTATGATACAACCAAATACTGGTACTTTATATGAACAACAACCAAGTGTTGTCCCTTTATCTGACTTAGAACATGTTGCTCCATTACCTGAACAAAACACAACTGGTAACAAGTTATCTGAAATGCAACAGGCTGCTACTTTACCTGAACCATTAATACCTACTGCACATTTGCCTGAACCATAAAATAATCCTTATCTCTTACTTGATACTCCACAAATTAAACCATCCATCCATATCACATACTACATCCATAGCAATTGCAACATTACCTATGCTTCAGTCTGATCCTCAAATTGGCCCACCTACTAATACTGCAGCACCCTCAACCTCCACTCAAACTAATACCACAAGACTCCATCCCATGAAAACCAAATCACAAAGTGGTTTACATAAACCAAAAGCTTATATGGCCACCAAACATCCCCTTCCTGAGTCTCTATTACCCACTAAGCCCAAGTCATTAAAAGCTACTCTCAACAGTCATCAATGGTTTGCCTCTATGAACACAGAGTTCATTGCTCTAAAGAAATAAGGAACTTGGACGCTTGTTCCTTATGAACCCCACATGAATATCATTGGCAATAAATGGGTACATAGAGACAAGTTAAACATGGATGACTCTCTTGATAGGTTTAAGTCTCGACTGGTTGCCAAAGGGTATCTTCAAACACCAGTGATTGATTATGAGGACACATTCAAATTTCTTTGTTAAACTAATGCTTGTTCATGTAATACCCGGAATTAAGAAATGGATTAGCGAAACCCTAACTAGATGATTATGTATAATGGAGGAATTATATTATTATATAGTTCAATATATGTGATTTTATATGAATTTTAATATATTAAAGACCCCATTGGTTAGCCAGGGGCATTTTGGTAATTATGACCCGAGAAGGATAAAATGATGAAATTAATTTAATTACGTGCTTAATAGAACTATATTATTATATAGTATGCCTGTGTTGTCTTTTCGGGTGTGTTCGACGGAGTTAGCGCGGTATAGTCATGGCAGGAATTTCGAGTGGGCGGGTTCGGGCCCGAAATGTAAATTGAATTGATTATTGGACATTTTATTTGATAAATGATAATCTGAAATTTATTTGAAATTAATTGAGTATTGAATGACTATTTTACCCTTGTGAGGGTGTATGTGGGTATTTAAGCCCTAAGGGCATTTTGGTCATTTGACCCCTAATTACTATGTTTGGAAAATGTGATTTTTGAGGAAATGAAATGTTAATTTCTGGTGGTTTTCCCCTCTCATCCTCTCTAACCCTCTTCTTCTTCAAACTTGATTTTTGAGAAGAAAGCTTGATTTTTAGCTTGGTTTGGAAGCTTGATTTGTGTTGGAAGCTTGAAGCTTGTTTGAGCAAGAGATTGAGGTAGTTTCTAGCTGAAATTATATGAGTTATTTGTTGAATTCATGGCTGAAATATGGTGATAAAAGCATGCTTGAGATTGTTTATTCTTGGTGTTGCATGCTTAGTGAATTGGATGTTTAAGCTTGTTAATCTCTTGATTTGTGTAGGATTGAGCTTAGAGTATGATTCTAGGTTGTTTTTCATGCTTGAATCTAACATTTATTTATTGTTTTACTGCTGGAAAATATTTGGTTGTTGTAGATGAAGCTCTTATTCAAGAGCTTGATGTTGCCATGAACATGCTTGAACTCTATGATTTTTATGCAATCTAAATTGAGGGATTAATTGCTGGATTTTAATGCTTGATAATGTGTTTTAAATCCTTAGTATTTGCTAGGTGTTGTAAGTGGATTAATTGAGAGTTTGGTTGTGAAAAGCAAGCTTGAGTTCATGGAACTCAAGCTTGGTGCTTTAATGGCACTTTTTGATTTTTAGTGCAATTGTTGTGTTTAAGTTGTGGAATATGTTTATTATGACATATATTGATGCTCTGGAAAGTTTGGGAATGTTTGGGGATGATTTGAGTGAGTTTTGGGGGTTTAAAGATTGAGGAATTTCGTGTTCTCTGCCCAGACAACCGGAATTCCGGTTGGTTCATCCGGAATTCCGGTTGGAGTTCATCGGGAAATGCTGAATTTTGTTTCGGCCATAACTTTTGACTCGGGACTCCGTTTGGGACGTTCTTTATACCGTTGGAAAGCTCTTTTCGAGCTCTATGTGATTATCTGTATTTGAAATGCCATGAATTTACTTTATGAATGTGAAATCAGGGGTTAACCCTATTTGTGAAAAAATCCCGGATTGTGTGACTAGGATTACGGCACACAGTCGGGAGCACCGGGGATTCGGAATCTCTGCCTTTGCGAGACAACAGGTAAGACAGTAGTTGCACGTAGAGATATGCACGGTGGTGCTTATATTGAATATTATATTGGTGATAATTAGAAACCGAGATTAGGGTTATTACCCTAAAGTGAGCGGTTTAATGGCCTAGGGTTATTACCCTAGTAATTATTAATGTGTAAATGCTATGCCATGCTAAATATATTGTAATAAAGAATTATGCGCACAAGGCATAATTAAGTTAGACTCGGTAAATTAGTACCTTGAGTTTGATAGTAATGCGGTCTAGGGTTATTACCCGAAGTTATGTGAAGGTAAGAAAGTCATGATTTGCAATAATATTGCTAATCAAGTGAAAGCATGAATTAGGGTTATTAATCTCTATAAGTGTTATTTTGAGCATGCAATGATATGTTATATGAGAGACTATTTGGTATGTAATTTAGGGTTATTATCCTAAGATTCTGTATGTTTTGTTATCTATTGAATACATACATATATTTCAAGAGTTATGTGCATAAGACATAACTTGGTTAGACCTAGTATATTACTAGGATAAACCACTGAAAGAACGTAATGTATGGATTACGTAAATATATATGAATAGGGTTATGTGAGCAAGGCATAACCAGGTTAGACTCGGTAATTATAATCGAGATAAACCTTACTAAGGCCTTATTGTAAATAGACGTGTGAGCGTAACACGTAGGTCTATGCTACATAGACATATATAGACGTGTGGGAGCAACACGTAGGTCTATGCTACATAGACATACATAGGCGTGTGAGCGTAACACGCAGGTCTATAGCAAATAGACAAATAGTGCAGTGGCACCAATAATTATATGATAAATATATATGTTGAGACTAAGGGTTATGCGCTCAAGGCATAACCAGGTTGGACTCGGTAACAAGAATCGAGATGAACTGATCTAAGGCCTTATTGTAAATAGACGTGTGAGAGCAACACGTGGGTCTACGCCACGTAGACATAAATAGATGTGTGAGCACAACACGTAGGTCTACGCTACGTAGACATAAATAGGCATGTGAGCGTAACATGTAGGTCTGTGTCACACAGACAAATTTGAATAACATTGTTGTTTATATTGTATGATGAGCATATTATTGATATGTTTTATCTTGTCTTCTTGGGCTTGGCTCCACGGGTGCTCTACTTTGTGCGGGGAAAGGGTAAGTCGGTGGGCCGATCAACCATGAGTTTGAGGAGCAAGATGAAGAATGTACATGTTCAAGCCATAGCAGACCAAGCGGGTTAAGGGTCTATCAGTGATGAACTTTTGAATTCTATTTTGCCGTTTAGGTCGGCTAGAAATAAATGACTTGTAATAGCGTTTGTAAATATTTTTGGGATCCCAACTATTTTAAAAGTTTTAAATATATTACAAGTTTATTTTCTTTCTATTTAATATAAAAGTTTAAATTCTGCGCTATTTTGATTAGTAATCTCGTTTAGGGGATTAGGGTTTCATAAGTATTTTGGGTAGCGTGCCTAATTATTTAGGGCGTTACAATTTGGTATCAGAGCGCCAAGGTTTTTAAACTTCCTGTAGACCGGCCGAACATGTACATTCGTCGGTCAGAGATAAGCTCGACTCATGGTGCAGTAAGTATTGAGAGTAAATACTTGTTGTATGTGTGATCATCTGTTTATTGCTTTCCATTTTAGGCAGTATGCAAGCATCAAGAGTATGTATGTGTTATGTGATGCCATGCTATAAATGCTAATTGTTTATGTAAATATGTATGAGGTAAATAGATGAGTTATGGTTTAAGGCATTAAGTGCGTAAGTGTGGTATTGGTGCTTAATTCGCTGGGGTTGTTGATTACACGGGTACTAGTAGTGGACCCTCTTTAATCATCTAGACCACAGGGCGAGTTAGTAGAGCTTGGTGTAGACCAAACCAATTCACCGCACTGCCCCCACCTCCGCGGAATTCGGGGAAATAATGCGGAGGTTGGCAATGCTAATCCTCCTGCTGAAAGGCAGCAGATGTTTCAAGAAATGCGAAGTGTCATACTTCGTCAAGAAGAAGAGTTGCGACGATTAAGGCAACCGGCTGCCCCTGTTGATCAAGTGTTACCACCGGCACCTGTGCCAGTGGTGGGTAACCAGGGGTTTGTTATGCCGCATTGAGATTCGGTGTTTGAGCGGTTCGTGAAGCTGAAACCTCCGACTTTTCTAGGAGGTATTGACATAATTAAGGCCAAGCAGTGGACGAATAGAGGACTTAATGCCACAATCAGTCGGGATTTGAAGGTTACCACTTCATATGACACTTTGTACAAGAAAGTGATAGAGCTAGCCTTAATTGTTGAGGAGGCTGAATAATCTGTAATAAATGAGCAGACCGCAAAGGATGCCGTCACGACATCGAATCTGCCTGCTAGTGGTAACGTCAGTAAGGGGACCGACAGTGGCAACCCTGATTACAAACGGAAGGCTAAGGCTTTCGAAGTATCAGGGAGTAATAGAAAGTATCGGGGAAATTGAGGTGACCGTCAAGGTCACGAATCCTCTTTCAAGTCATATCTTGAATGTCCGAAATGTAAGAATCACCATCAGGGTGAAAGATGGGCCAAAGCTACGTAGTTATTTGATATAGATTATTTGAATCGGACGTTCCAAGATTACCTGATTAGATGTGTGATCGTGTTTATCGATGACATCTTGGTGTAATCTGAATCAGATAAAGAGTATGAGTTGCATCTCAAATCAGTTTCACAATGATTACGGGACCATAAGCTGTATGCTAAATTCAAAAAGTGGGAGTTTTGGTTATCCCGTGTCTCATTTTTGGGGCACATAGTGGATAAATATGGGATCATAGTGGATCCGACCATAATTGAAGCTGTTCGGGATTGGCCGATGCGAAGTCGGCTACGGAGGTCGAAGTTTTTCGGGTTTGGCTGGTTATTATCATCGGTTCGTTGAGGGATTTTCAAAGATTGTTGTACCCTTAACGGGTGACCGAAAGAATCGAAGTTTGTTTGGACCGATCGGTGTGAGAAAAGTTTCACGGAGTTAAAGCAACGCTTGATTACCGCTCTGTGCTAACTCTTCCTTCGGATAAGGAAAAGTTTGTGGTATATTGTGATGCCTCGAGACGAGTCTTGGCCGTGTGCTTATGCGAGTTTGGGAGGGTAATAGCATATGCTTCTCGGCGAGTTAAAGGAGTACGAGCGGAGGTACCCTACTCACAATTTAGAACTCGCAGCACTGGTATTTGCGCTAAAGATTTGGCGGCATTACCTTTATGGCGAGAAATGTGAGATATACACTGATCATAAAAGTCTGAAATACTTCTTTACCCGTAAAGACTCGAATATGAAACGGGCGTTGGCTAGAGTTGGTGAAGGATTATGATTGTGAGATCACCCTGGTGAGGCGAACGCGGTTGCTGATGCCTTAAGTAGAAAGGGTCAGAGTCAGTTAAATACGGTGAAGCGAATCTCCCAGCAGCTAGCAAATGAGATGACTCGAGCTAAGATTGAGTTGGTTGTAGGGTAATTAGCTAATATTACCCTGCAATCTACTCTTTTGGAGCGAATCAAAGAAGCACAAGTGCAAGATTCAGAATTAGTAAAAACTCGAGCTAGGGTTTCGGTTGGGAAGGCTAGTGACTTCTCAATAGATGAAACGGGAATGTTAAGATTTGGGAATTGAGTTTGTGTGCCCATGGATGAGAACATCAAGATAGAGATCATGGATGAGTCTCACACGACTCCTTATTCAATTCATCCAGGGTCGACAAAGATTTATCAAGACCTGGAAGCCATGTTCTGGTGGCCAGGCATGAAAAACGACATCGCTTAGTATGTTGCAAATTTCCTTACGTGTCAGCAAGTGAAAGCTGAGCACTAACGACCTGCAGGGTTCTTTGTAACCACCGAAAATGCAGTGGAAATGGGAAGACATTGTTATGGACTTCGTGGTAGGTATGCCTAGAACCACGGGACAATTTGACTCTGTGTGGGTCATAGTGGACAGGTTTACAAAGTCTGCTCACTTTTTACCTGTTCGGACGAATTTCTCCATTGACCAGTATGCTGAGTGGTATGTTAGAGAAATTATTCGTCTGCATGGTGTCCCAAAGTCCATTTTGTCGGATAAAGATCCGAAGTTTACATCAAGATTCTGGAAAAGTTTGCATCGAGCTATGGGAACTCAGTTAAAGTTTAGCACAACTTTTCATCCTCAGACGGATGGGCAATCCGAGAGGACCATTCAGATTTTAAAGGACATGCTACGGGCATGTGTGCTTGACTTTGAGGGATCATGGGTAAAGTACCTTCCCATGATCGAGTTTTCTTATAATAACAGCTATCAGGCAACAATCGGGATGGCCCCTTATGAACTTTTATATGGAAGAAAGTGTAGATCGCCCATTCACTGGGATGAAGTGGGTGAAAGAAAGTTCTTGGGTCCCGAAGCTGTTAAAAAAAAAACAACAAGTGAGACAGTTGATAAGATTAGAGCGCGAATGCTCGCAGCTCAGAGTAGGCAGAAGAGTTATGTCGATTCAAAGCGCAGAGATATTTATTTTCAGGTCGGGGACATGGTATTTCTCCGAATATCTCCGATGAAAGGCATAAAACGCTTTGGGAAGAAAGGAAAGCTTGGCCCGAGGTTCATTGGACCTTTTGAAATCCGTGAGAGGATAGGGCAAGTAGCGTACAGGTTGGCTATGCCCCAGGCGGCGCAGTTTGTACATAATGTGTTTCATGTTTCAATGCTTCGGAAGTATGTCTCGGACTCGTCCCATGTTACGAGTTATGAAGCATTGGAACTTCAGCGGACTTGTCATACGAGGAATAACCGGTGCGAGATACTTGATAGAAGAAGAGAAAGTCTTGAGAAGCAAGACAAGCAGACCGGTGAAAGTGCTGTGGAAGAACAGTAAGGTAGAAGAGGCAACACAGGGAACTCGAGACGGATATACGGCGAAATATCCAGAGTTGTTCAGGTAAATTTCGGGACGAAATTTCTATAAGGAGGGGGTAATTGTAATACCCGGAATTAAGAAATGGATTAGCAAAACCCTAACTAGATGATTATGTATAATGGAGGAATTATATTATTATATAGTTCAATATATGTGATTTTATATGAATTTTAATATATTAAAGACCCCATTGGTTAGCCAGGGGCATTTTGGTAATTATGACCCGAGAAGGATAAAATGATGAAATTAATTTAATTACGTGCTTAATAGAACTATATTATTATATAGTATGCCTGTGTTGTCTTTTCGGGTGTGTTCTGACAGGTTAGCGCGGTATAGTCACAACCGGGAATTTCAGTAGAGGCTGGGTTCGGGCCCGAAATGTAAATTGAATTGATTATTGGGCATTTTATTTGATAAATGATAATCTGAAATTTATTTGAAATTAATTGAGTATTGAATGACTATTTTACCCTTGTGAGGGTGTATGTGGGTATTTAAGCCCTAAGGGCATTTTGGTCATTTGACCCCTAATTACTATGTTTGGAAAATGTGATTTTTGAGGAAATGAAATGTTAATTTCTGGTGGTTTTCCCCTCTCATCCTCTCTAACCCTCTTCTTCTTCAAACTTGATTTTTGAGAAGAAAGCTTGATTTTTAGCTTGGTTTGGAAGCTTGATTTGTGTTGGAAGCTTGAAGCTTGTTTGAGCAAGAGATTGAGGTAGTTTCTAGCTGAAATTATATGAGTTATTTGTTGAATTCATGGCTGAAATATGGTGATAAAAGCATGCTTGAGATTGTTTATTCTTGGTGTTGCATGCTTAGTGAATTGGATGTTTAAGCTTGTTAATCTCTTGATTTGTGTAGGATTGAGCTTAGAGTATGATTCTAGGTTGTTTTTCATGCTTGAATCTAACATTTATTTATTGTTTTACTGCTGGAAAATATTTGGTTGTTGTAGATGAAGCTCTTATTCAAGAGCTTGATGTTGCCATGAACATGCTTGAACTCTATGATTTTTATGCAATCTAAATTGAGGGATTAATTCTTTGGATTTTAATGCTTGATAATGTGTTTTAAATCCTTAGTATTTGCTAGGTGTTGTAAGTGGATTGATTGAGAGTTTGGTTGTGAAAAGCAAGCTTGAGTTCATGGAACTCAAGCTTGGTGCTTTAATGGCACTTTTTGATTTTTAGTGCAATTGTTGTGTTTAAGTTGTGGAATATGTTTATTATGACATATATTGATGCTCTGGAAAGTTTGGGAATGTTTGGGGATGATTTGAGTGAGTTTTGGGGGTTTAAAGATTGAGGAATTTCGTGTTCTCTGCCCAGACAACCGGAATTCCGGTTGGTTCATCCGGAATTCCGGTTGGAGTTCATCGGGAAATGCTGAATTTTGTTTCGGCCATAACTTTTGACTCGGGACTCCGTTTGGGACGTTCTTTATACCGTTGGAAAGCTCTTTTCGAGCTCTATGTGATTATTTGTATTTGAAATGCCATGAATTTACTTTATGAATGTGAAATCAGGGGTTAACCCTATTTGTGAAAAAATCCGGATTGTGTGACTAGGATTACGGCACACAGTCGGGAGCACCGGGGATTCGGAATCTGCCTTTGCGGGACAACGGGTAAGACGAGTAGTTGCACGTAGAGATATGCACGGTGGTGCTTATATTGAATATTATATTGGTGATAATTAGAAACAGAGATTAGGGTTATTACCACTAAAGTGAGCGGTTTAATGGCCTAGGGTTATTACCCTAGTAATTATTAATGTGTAAATGCTATGCCATGCTAAATATATTGTAATAAAGAATTATGCGCACAAGGCATAATTAAGTTAGACTCGGTAAATTAGTACCTTGAGTTTGATAGTAATGCGGTCTAGGGTTATTACCCGAAGTTATGTGAAGGTAAGAAAGTCATGATTTGCAATAATATTGCTAATCAAGTGAAAGCATGAATTAGGGTTATTAATCTCTATAAGTGTTATTTTGAGCATGCAATGATATGTTATATGAGAGACTATTTGGTATGTAATTTAGGGTTATTATCCTAAGATTCTGTATGTTTTGTTATCTATTGAATACATACATATATTTCAAGAGTTATGTGCATAAGACATAACTTGGTTAGACCTAGTATATTACTAGGATAAACCACGAAAGAACGTAATGTATGGATTACGTAAATATATATGAATAGGGTTATGTGAGCAAGGCATAACCAGGTTAGACTCGGTAATTATAATCGAGATAAACCTTACTAAGGCCTTATTGTAAATAGACGTGTGAGCGTAACACGTAGGTCTATGCTACATAGACATATATAGACGTGTGGGAGCAACACGTAGGTCTATGCTACATAGACATACATAGGCGTGTGAGCGTAACACGCGAGATATATAGCAAATAGACAAATAGTGCAGTGGCACCAATAATTATATGATAAATATATATGTTGAGACTAAGGGTTATGCGCTCAAGGCATAACCAGGTTGGACTCGGTAACAAGAATCGAGATGAACTGATCTAAGGCCTTATTGTAAATAGACGTGTGAGAGCAACACGTGGGTCTACGCCACGTAGACATAAATAGATGTGTGAGCACAACACGTAGGTCTACGCTACGTAGACATAAATAGGCATGTGAGCGTAACATGTAGGTCTGTGTCACACAGACAAATTTGAATAGCATTGTTGTTTATATTGTATGATGAGCATATTATTGATATGTTTTATCTTGTCTTCTTGGGCTTGGCTCACGGGTGCTCTCTTGTGCGGGGAAAGGGTAAGTCAGTGGCTGATCAACCATGAGTTTGAGGAGCAAGATGAAGAATGTACATGTTCAAGCCATAGCAGACCAAGCGGGTTAAGGGTCTATCAGTGATGAACTTTTGAATTCTATTTTGCCGTTTAGGTCGGCTAGAAATAAATGACTTGTAATAGCGTTTGTAAATATTTTTGGGATCCCAACTATTTTAAAAGTTTTAAATATATTACAAGTTTATTTTCTTTCTATTTAATATAAAAGTTTAAATTCTGCGCTATTTTGATTAGTAATCTCGTTTAGGGGATTAGGGTTTCATAAGTATTTTGGGTAGCGTGCCTAATTATTTAGGGCGTTATAGTTCAAATTGTATTAAGCCTTGCAGTATCTCACAATTGGTTAGTCAAACAATTATATGTGAATAATGCATTTCTTAATGGCACCCTCCAAGAGATTGTATACATGCAACAACCCCCAGGGTTTATTGATTAGAATAAACACAATCATGTGTGACTCCTGCATAAAGCACTTTATGGTCTTAAGCAAGCCCCAAGGGCTTAGAATGACAAAGCTCAAACAAACATTATATGAGTGGGGTCTTCATGCATCCATATCAGATACATCATTGTTCATTCATGGCTCTCATGACAGTCAAATTATCTCTTGGTTTATGTGGATGCATAATCTTATCACAGGGCCAAATTCTAAGCTAATCAACTCCATTATCTCTAATCTTAATGTTGTCTTCTCTCTCAATAACTTAAGTCCTGGTCACTATTTTCTTGGTGTAGAGATTTATAGAGATGATACAACAATATATTTAAGCCAAAGAAAATATATGGTTGAGTTGTTTACAAGGCTACACATGGAGGGAGCTAAATCCTGTCTAAATCTAGCTAGTTCAACTCCCAAACTCAGTCTTCATGATCCGTTTGAAGATATTAGACTCTATAGAAGTACACTTGGAGCACTTCAATACCTAAGTCTAACCACACTCGGTGTTGCCTTTATAGTAAATAAACTAAGCCAATTTATTCATGCTCTTACCAATACTCATTGGGAAGCATTGTTTGCTTCGTTATCTCAAAGGCACTATCTCGAATGGATTAAAGCTTCAAGCTTCTGACAAATTAGCTGGCCGATTGAACAAGTTGTGTGGATGACGGGGGAGATCAACGGGGGTATGCCATGTTTTTAGGCAAAAACTTGGTGTCATGATTTGCGAAACGAGCGGAGTAGTTGCTCGATCTAATACTGAGAGCAAATTTCGAGCCTTAACAAATGCAGCAACCAAAGTAAAATGGATTACTTTTCTCCTATCAGAACTTCAAGTTTCATTGTCACAAGCACCGATTTTATGGGTGGATAATCAAGGAGCAACAGCCTTAGCAGCGAACCCCGTGTTTCATGCTCGATGCAAATACATTGAGATTGACTTGTATTTCGTACGAGACCTTATCATTGCTAAGCAACTTGTTGTTCGTTATGTACCCTCTGTGGATCAAACAGCAAATATTCTTACAAAATCTCTTACTACTGAATGCTACAACTATCTTAAAGACAAACTTCACATGTCGAAATTGTCATTTCGTTTGAGGGGAGATGTAAACCAGTAAATTTGTGTTTGTTACAAGTTAGTTGGTTATTATAGTTAGTTAGTTAGTTGTAATATTTCTTTTTCAGTTAAAGATTTTATCATTTCCCTTGGCTTTGTATTGTGTACTCTATAAAGATAATTAAGCTAACCATTGATGGTTAAGCTCTTTTGGCTATTGTTTTGTTTCTTGCTCTACTTTCGTTTCTTCTTTTTTTCTCTGCTTTTGAGCTTCTTCACAGCGTATACAGTAAACGAGGTTCAATTTTGTACCTAATTTGTAATTGAAGTTTGTTGCAATGAAATAATTCTTACTTCCAAAAAAAAAATAAATAAATAAAATAATAAATAATAAAAAAAATAGTTGGAGCAAAGCAATTAAGTACCCAAATTTATACACAAAACCTCTCATCCATGAGTTGGAATAGAGGATGACAAAAGCATCAAATTTTTTTAATTTGCTGATCACATACACCAAAATAAATAAATAAGAACTACTCTATTTGTTTAATAACCAATTTTAATGAGTGCATGTTATGATGATTTTTGTTTAATGAGCGCGTGTTTAATTACTATTATTTTAAATTAATAATGTTGATCCCCCAAACAAAAATAAAAAATTAACATTCTCATATATAGCTCTAGCATGGCCCCTAACTTTTTCTTTTTCTTTTTCTATAGCTTTGTAACACGCATTTTTGAAAGAAAAAACAAAAAGATAAATATATCTAATAATTTATACTGGCCGGCCCTTCTAAATTTTTAAAAGAAATTTATACATTAATTATATATTTTGTATATATAGATTATTATAATTTTTTTGATCCTGTGTATATTTTAGTCCCGGCATCGTACGTTACCGTTACTGCTTGGACTGATTACTTCATTTTCTCATCTTACAATGTTAATAAATATAATATCACTTATTATTATAGGGTTATATGTTTGAAAATTAATTCTTCAATGGTAAAACTATTACAGGGTTATATGTTTTAATAAAGTTGGTGCTTCATGAACTTGATTGCATATTAATTATAGAAAAAGAACACGAAGGAAGAATATTTATAAAAGCATTTTTTTTTTCACTTTAAAGAATATATAATCAAACATATTCCAAAAGTACTCGTGATGAGCTAATAATAGATTAAGAGGCTTTTTATGAAAAAAAAAAATATGTAGTTGATAATAGGTGTGTAAATAATAATGGTTTGATGAGAGTATCCAAAGGGGGGAATTTCAGTTAGAACTTTCTCCATAGAATATTATGTTTTCCACATTTTGATACTTTGATTATTGATATTGGATTAGGGGATCAATATTTACTACTCTGCATTCATCCATTGGTTCCCAACCCAAACGCAAATATTAATTAATTAGCAGATTATGTACATATATTGAATAAGGGGATCATTATTTACTTAACAGTGTGTGTATATATATATATGTATATATTGTTCTCTTCTATCATGGCTTTATTAGAGATTAGATTCCCCACAAATGTTAATTAATCCATGGCCAAGTCTTCTTAAAAAATTGCCTTTAATGTAATAAGTGACACCAATGGGATTCACAAGGATCATGTCTCTGACAAATGGCAATGTATGTATAGAAAAGCAAACGAAAACATATATTAACCAAAACAAAAAGGAAAAGATATATGAACAGATGAAAAGATCCTTATAATTACAAACATTTATATATAAAATAAAATAAATAAGTGAGTGAGTGAGTGAGTGAGATCTAGAGAGAGAAAAGAGTCACATGACTTTGTTTGGTTTGAGATGCTTCCCTTTCCTTTTCTCCTAAATCTGTTAAGAAGCATGCAAAATAACTGGTCCCCCTTTTGTAATAACTACTTGCATTTTCCTATCTCTTTTTCTTTTGGGTTCATATTATTCAACCTCTCTTTCTCTCTCCTTCATCATGTTCATGTGTATATTTTTTATATATATATTTCATAATGTGAATATATATGATGTGTGTGAGAGAGAGAGTAATACTAAAGGAGATAAAAGGTGTAGGTGACTTTTTAAAACAGGTATATATCACTACCATGTCTGCATGGTGTTGGCGTGGGCATGATATGTATTCAATATTGTCTTATTTACTTTGATTTTGGGTTTGGACCACTGCCATCTGTTTCTTTCCAAAAACTTTATTTTCTTTTTTTTTTAAATAAAAAAAATATATATTTTATTTTTGAGTCCTCTCAATAATAACATAATCACCATTCACCAATAAAAAAAAAAGCTTGAATACCCGAGAGTTAGAGACATTCTTCTCTTACCTCCTCCTCCTCCTCTATTTATATCCCTCTCCTTATCCCCTTCTTCTTCACCTTAACAAAAATCTCATCATATCTCCTTTACATAAACCCTAGACTACCTCTCTTCTCTCTCTATATATATACATAAATAATCGTGTTTGAAAGAGTTCAGGCGATGCTTATCGTGCACCAGCAGCAGTTGAAGCTGCCAGCATGATCTAAACTTCCCTGTGCTCGAGGAAAGATCGGATCATGTGGTAGCTTCACCTGTTGATGGGTCACGTTTCAATTCCAGAAGACCCTTTATATAATAATATTTACTAATTGTTTTTTCTTAATTAACTCTTCTTCATTGGGTTTTTCTTGGGTAGTACCCTTGAGAAATTTTAGATTGATCTCTCTGTTACTATATATACTATAATATAATATCATTTTTGGGTATCAATTTTCCGTACGTACTCAATTTGTTTTTTCTCTTAATTTGATTCGTTTGGTAGCACTATATGTGGTAAATTCTACTTTCCTTTTATATAAATGTGAGTTTTTCTAATAATTATTAATCATTTCAATTAGAATAAGTAGAAAAAATGATGATTAATTTTGCTATTCCAATGAGAACCTGGAGAATTGGACCATCATTGTTTTTGCTTTTTGTTTTTTTTTTAAGTGTATATGATAATTATTATATTAACATATCCTATTTATAATCATCTCTGTAAATTATTATTAATAACTTTATTTTTAGGCGTGGAGTGGAATCATTGTGGGGAATCTTATTAACAGCGGTAAGATATGAGTGTTAGGGTTTTGAGTGACAGAATTTCTCCTGTTGAAACATGGTTGGTGCTTTTCAGATCTCATCTTATCCCTAATGTATCATTAAACTTTACCTTATTATTAGTTTACCAAATAAGTTATTTATTTATTTAATTTTAGCTGTGTGTGCATCATATATATATATTTATGTAGATGACATAAATATATTATTTTATGTATTGGTTTTGTTAAAGAAACAATTATATATAATCGTAAAAGAATATGTAACTGGTAAAAAGGGAGAAAAGTAAAAGGAAAAGCACTTCAATCTTTTATGGCCTGCAAATTTATTATACGTATACAATGGCCTGCAAACAATTGTTGTTATTATAATATGAATATAGGAACGGCAAGAATAAAAATAGGAATAGAATGAAATTAAATTTAATAAATATATAAAAAAAATAGATAAAAATAAATCATTTTATATTGATGGTTTTCATATTAATTCATTCTATTTTTAGTCCACTAAAAAGGGTGGAAAATTCATTCTAATCTATTAGAATGAAACTAACAAAACTATGAGATAAAATTTGATTCTATTTATACATCCAATTACTCTCAACCAAGTGCATATTATTTTTAATTAATTAGTCTCTCTCTGGAATCATTTTGATAGTGGTTAGTTAAGAGATTATTTGGCTAAATAAATAATTAATTAATATTATATATATGTATAATATTCAAGTGATACATTATTACATATACTTTAACAACACATAAAAAGTAAAAAAAAAAAACAAAAAAAAAACAAAACCAATACTTATTTTATTCTGTAATTGTTTAATATTTTTAAAATGATATGTTTTTTAATTATTTTTTTAAGTAACTTATGTATAATACTCGTTAGTATTCTATATATAAGTATATAATTAAATTATTCAAAAAAAAAGTATATAATTAAATCACTCCAACTACCTTCAAATTATCAATCAAGTATTATATTAACATTTATTTTGTTATTTTATTTTTATAAATGGATTCTTTGCGTACTTCAATTGAATATTCATTAAAGTATGACAAATACCATGTACATAATATATATAAAAATATTTAAATTATACACTTTTTACATAGTATTGAATTTTTGTTGTTGTTAATAATTTTAAGAGGAGTGCTAATTACAACCTCTTATTATAATTTTTAGTCAACTTTCATTGTTGAAATCACGTGTCGAAATATTTTTCTTCAAAAAAATTTCACGGTGATATTCGTTATAGTTACGATATAAATTCTTATAATTTTTTTAAAATTTCAAATAGTTTTACAAAACCAAAAACAAAGTTCCTTATATTTCGATCTACTACGCATGTTCAAAAAACTTCAAACCTATTTTCGACATTTGTAAACTATTCAAAAATTTACAATAATAATATTGTAAGCTATAACGAACACCACCATGAAAAAAAAAATTAAGAAAATATTTTGACATGTATTTTCCGGTACAGAAGTTGACTAAGAGATTAATATGTTAACGATAACACTCCTCTAATTTTAAATGATGGATTATATTATTAATTTTATAATCACTACGCAAGACCACGTATCACACTTTACAAGAAAAGATAGTAGTACGTAGGGGCTACAAAAGTTGCCCCTAAAAACCTTTATAATCAACCTTAAAATGTTAGACTTTTATTTGGGTTTACATTAAATTTTATTGGTTTTATTAAAACTTGGGTTGATTGGATAGTTCTTTCTTTGTGTTAGCTCATATTGTTGGTGATCACTTGTTAATGGGCTTAGCATACGTATTGTAAAGTCTAGGTGAAGCGAAGTGTGGGCTTTTACAGTTAATGAAGCCTTTGATGAGCGGGCACGGTCGTAGGGTTATGTAGCTAAGTCCCCTCACTGGCTTTCATAAATACATATTGTCTCATCACAATTGTATACTTTTTGATAATCGGATAAATAAAGCGCTTCGATTTAGAGATCTAGGGAGGAAGACTTAGTTGATAGTATTGCTTTATCAAATTGAAGTAATTAACATGGATCAATCAGGGTACGCATACCTAATTATTATATATTATTATTGTGTTCTATGTTATATACAAATTGATCTTAGGGTTTATATTAATTTATCTAACATGTGGTATCAGATTGCCTATTGTATATGATTTAGAACCTATAATTTGTATAACCATTAATATGTATATGTTAATTTTCTTCAATTACATATTAATTTCGTTATTATTTTATGTTGAATTTTTTGTTTTTCAATCTTAAAAGTTTAGGGGTTTTATTCCTCATTAAATTCTCGTTCTATTAATATATTATTTGCATAAAATTATTGAGTAAATTAGGAGAATTTTAAGATTAAATTTTTAGGGTTTATATATTTTCTTTATGAAATTAATTTTGTGTTTTTCAATTTTATTGATTATAATTTGAAGGCGGTTATTGCATATCTCATCAATAATTGATTTACAATGTTTCTACCCCTTTAATTTCCGAATTGACATATTTGGGTTACTTTCTTCTTTAGTTTTCGGATTTATTTTAGATTAGATCTACCTAAGTTTATGTGTTTTCACATGAAATAAATATCGTAGATCTGTTAGAAATTGTAAACCGATCAAAACCCCTATTTTCCGTTCGTTTCGTAACTTTTATGGCCGGAATTTCATCCCGACCCGACCGGGTTTTGAGCCGGGTCGCACAAGATCCATGTTGCGGCCATGGAAGGCTGCTTTGGAGGTTGAAGACAACTTTGTAAGGGACGAAGCCCACTCGCGGGCTGCCCAGGAGAGTGAGAGAGAGAGTGAGGTAGTTTCGTGACTCCGTTTTCGACGATTCTTTTTCTGACATTATTAGAATTTGATTTCTGATTTTTTGGTGATTTTTAATTAATTTTTTGACGCCGTTTAATAATTATTATTATTTTAATGATAATTATGCAGTTAAAAAATTATTAAAATAATTTTTGATGATTTTTCAAAATCAAGTAAATCATAAAAAAAAAAAAAAAAAATTGGGTTTCTTCTCGTTCCATAAGACATAGTCACTCTCTTATTTGATTTATATTGACTATGTAATCTCCACCAATATTCTTTATTTCACATCTTTTAATTATTTGTTGTTTAAAAGTTATAAAACTTGATTGTTTGATACAAGAATAATGTGTTATGGTAGACACTTTATTTTTTGATTATCAATATAATAAAAGCAATTATATATCTCTTTTGGAAATTTGGTTGAAAATTATTCTTTTTCAATGATTGTTTTATCACCAAATTTCACATGTTGAAGAAAATATTATATCTTTTGGTTGACTATATGTGTAATTACTTGCCCAAAGGTAGTATTTACATATATTAGTTCACATTCCATGAAGTGAGTTAATATTAAATGTATATATTTTAATTATTTGCCCAAAGGTAATAATTTAAATATATAAATTTATTATTACTTTTGACTTGAATTAATATATATTTTTTAAAAAATTTATTTGCCCAAAGGTAATAAATTCTTAATTGATTTTTATTTTTTTTATTGTTAACTTCATGAAGGTAGATCATGTGTGCGTTATATTCTCACCCTGAAGGGGAGTTTATAATGGCCAGTTGACTCTATAATATTTTTTAATTGCATTGCTCATATAACTTGATCAAGTTTTAATTTTAAATTTTTTTGGTCTCCTTTCTGAGAACAACAATAACGTTTTCATTCGCATTATGAATGCTTCCAACTTTAAGGCATGAAAACGAGATGTGATAATTACTTTAGGCATAATAGATTTGGACTTATGCCTTCGAGAAGAAAAATCTGCTGATCTTATACTAATATCAGAATTGTTGCCCAAAAAATTCTTCATGCACAATGGCAAAATTCAAATCATCTTAGTCTCATTGCTATGAAACGTGAACATCTTTTGGTGGTTTGCCAAACACCACAAATGCTAATGAATATTTCAAAGCGAAAAACTATTTCACACTAGTGAAATCGGCTGCGATTGGACATCTTATGAATGCAATGACAACCATTCGGTATGATAAATCAAAGGAGTGCGAGGTTTTATTTTAAAAATTATTAATGTTCGGTACAAGTTAAAAGATTATAATATTCCTCTTCCCGGAAGCTTTTACACTTTATTCTTCAAGTTCTTCATGCACTTTACTGCCTCTTTCAGCCTTATCAAGACAACCTAAACACTTATAGTAAAATATTAAGTGTTAGTAACCTTATTTCTCAGTATAAAGTTAAGCAAAGCAAGCTAACAAAATGAGAAGAATGAGTCTTCTCACTTTGTTTCTCAACTCAAGCCCAACAAAGGATAAAAGAAAATATGAAAAGAAGCAACCACAACCGGGGGCTAAGGGATCTCGAGAAGATAAGTGAGAGGGAGTCAAAGCTTAAAGTGGCACTTATGTTGGAGTTGATGTTATCTATATTGGCACACTTATTCTTGAATTACGGTTTAGTGTTCGGAGATTGTTTTGAACGGTACTTTCTTGATTCCTACTTTTAAAAGTAATTCGGTTTCGCTTCCGCTTTTAGTTAAACAATGATTTTCTTTTCGTTTTGCCAATTATAGTGTTGACATTATGCAAACTGTTTTTACTCTGATATTCTTTTCAAATTATCATTGACTTCCTTAGCTTCCTTTTTCAATGTTGTGAATATTGTGGGTAAGAAATCTTATATTAAGATAACATCCTTATTATTATGGCACGATAGATCGGGTCATATTTCTAAAGAAAGAGTTGATCGATTACTTCTAGCTAAAATTCTTCCTCCTGTTGATGTTTCTGGTTGGGATACTTGTGTTGATTGTACTTGTAGAAAATTGACTAAAACAAGAAAGAAGACTACATGAACCGCGAGTCAATCTTTATTGGAAATTATCCAACAACTGACATCAGTGGACCTTATTTCACCACGTTGTGCAGAAAAACCTATTTTATATGTTTTTTTTTTCTCTTCTTATGGCCTCACCTACCTGATTAAAGACAATCCAACACTTTTGATAAAGTCAAAATCTTTCGAATTGTTCTTGAGAAATCATTGGGAAGAGTCATAAAATTTGTTCATTTTGATCGCGGAGGAGAATATTCTGGTTGTTATAAAGAATCTAAACAACACATGAGGCCTTTTGCTGAATATTTTCCAGAAAATTGTGTAGTTTCTCAATACAATATGTCAGGTTCACTGAGAAAAATGGCGTTGTTGAAAGGAGAAATCGCACTCTCATGGATATGATCAGAAACATGATAAGTAGAACAAATCTTCCAGAGTTTTTATGGGGTGAAGCACTCATGACTGCAACTTATATTTTAAATCGTGTTCCCAGTAAATCTGTTTCCAAAATTCTTTTGAGTTGTGGATTGAGAGAAAGCCTAGTCTAAATCATCTTCATGTATGGGGTTGTCCAGCTGAAGTATGGATTTATGATCCTAATTTGAAAAGTTAGATTCGAGAACAAATCGTTGTTATTTCATTAGTTATCCAATGCACTCAAAAGGATATCGCTTTTACTGTCCTACTCGTGGTACGCGAATTGTTGAATCTCAGACTGCTAAATTTCTGGAATTTGATGTTCCTGACAATATTCCTTCAACATCTCTTGAAATAGGGGAGTCATGCTAAAGGAATTTGTATTCCTATGTCATTTTCAAGAGATGATAATAGTAGTCTCAATCCTACTCAGGATGGTAATGCTCTCATTGTTGATGAATACGTTGCTCCCGATATTGAAGATGATGAGGGTCCTATTATTGATGAGGAACCTTATTATTGAAGAAGGTTTTGTTGTTAATGAAGATCACATTATTGAAGAAATTCCAATTGTGGAATATGTCATTCAAAATGGTGGTCAACAAATAGAGGTTATTCTAGAAGTACCTCCTATATGGAGATCTCAAAGACAAAAGATGTCAATAAGGTGTGATGATAAATTTATTTACCTTGGAGAAGGTGAATGTGATCTTGGTCATTTTGTGGAACCTCTTACTTATAGTGAAGCACCCAATTGTCCACATTCTTCAAAATGGATAGAAGCTATGGATGATGAGATTAAGTTCATGGACAAACATAATGTATATGTGGAAGTTAGTTCTATTACCTGATGGTTTCAAACCAATAGGTTGCAAATGAATTTTTTAAGAACTAAAAGGATAAAATGGGACATATTGGAATGTATAAATTACATTTAGTGGCTAAAGGCTTTACTGAAAGAGAAGGTATTGATTACACTGAAACTTTCTCTTTGTTTCCACTAAAGATTCATTCGAAATTATTATGGCCTTAGTTGCGCATTTTGATTTAGAGTTACATCAAATGATTGTTAAAACTGTTGTTCTGAATGGAGAATTGAGTGAGCAAGTCTATATGTCTCAACCTGAAGGCTTCGAGGAAAATGGAAATGACAATTTGGTTTGCAAATTGAAATGATCTATTTATTGTCTCAAACAAGCATCTCACCAGTGGTACTTGAAGTTTGATAAGGTTGTGACACTGTTGGGTTTCATCGAGAACAAGTTTGACTAGTGTATTTATATGAAGATCAGTGGGAGTCATCATATTTTTTCTTGTTCTTTATGTAGACGATATTTTACTTGCCAGCAGTGATTTGTCATTACTAAATGAGACCAAAAAATTTCTGTCTTCCAATTTTGATATGAAAGATCTTGGAGAGGCATTCTATGTTTTGGGGATTGAGATCCATCGTGACAGGAATCGAAAAGTTCTTGGCTTACCTCAAGAAGCTTACGTTACTCGTGTGCTCAAAAGGTTCAACATGGATTTGTGTAAAGCTGGTTTCGTTCCTATTCTGAAAGGGACAAATTTACTAAGCAACATTGTCCCAAAAGAAACAACTTAAAAAGAGAAGCAATACGGAGAATATCCCATATGCAAGTTTGATGTATGCTTAGGTTTGCACTAGACACGATATTGCTTTCATGGTCGATGTTCTTAGGAGATATTTATGCGATCCACGGCCATGATCATTGGGTTGCAGCCAAGAAAGTTTTTGAGATATTTGCAAAGAACGAAGAGTTTTATGCTTGTGTATAAGCATGTTGACAATCTTCGAGTTATTGGTTATTCAAATTCAGACTTTGGTGGTTGTGTAGATGATTTAAAGTCAACTTTTGGCTATATTTTCACTTTTGTTGATACTGCTATTTCTTAAAAAAAAAGTGTTAAATAGACTTTAGTCACATCATCTACTATATATGTTGAATTTGTCGTATGTTATGGTGCATCTTTGCAAGCTCTATGGTTAAAGAATTTTGTTTTTAGAGATACGACTAGTTGATTCTATTTCCTCTCCTATACTAATCTATTGTGATAATAATATTGTTGTTTTCTTTTCAAAGAATAATGAGATTAGTAGTGCTTCTAAACATATGGAAATAAAGTATCTCACTATTAGAGACTTGGTCAAGAAAGGAGACATTGTGATAGAATATTGAAAGACCAAGTTGATGTTTGCAGATTCTCTAACCAAAGGATTAAGTGCCATATTGTTTGATTACATGTTGTTCATATGAGCATTTTATAATCTTTTGTTCCTTTGGGTTAGTGGGAGTTTCTTGCTTTATCTTTTAAGATTACATTTATATGTAATTTACTTGTTAATGTTATGAACTACTTTGTGGGCCAATACTTTTTGATTATTGGATGTTTATACTTTCAGTTAGGCTTTGTTATATTCTCGAGAATAATTGAATTGAAAGCATGTAGTTCATATCTTGTTGTAATCATTGTATATTAAGTATATTTGCTTAATGACAATGATATTTTGTTGGCTTAATTCTTAAGCAAATTTAGTGACACTGACTTATTTATTAAGTTGTGTATGTTTAATTTCACTGGCTTATTTATTAAGCATCACAGTATCAGTGAAATTGAGGATTGATAAGGATATTATGTTTGATAACTCTATGGTATAGAGTTAATTTTTATGCTTTTAAACTAAAGTATTGTGAGGAGAGTAATGAAAATGTGTTTATTTTGCTTAACTTTAATTAGTTTTAGTGTTATTTTCTATTTAGTAATCTAACCTTTAAGTTTTGTAAATATTGATATTGTTGGGTGTGTTTTTCCAATTAACTGTGCTTATTTTGCTGAAAAAGGAGGAACTAAATTGACAGGTAAAAGAGAAAGAAGCAAGGAAGAAAAGGAGTGCAAGCTGGAACTGGGTTGATTGCTGAAGCGATGCTAAAGCAATGCTGAAGTGAATTCAGCATCCTGGCAGTGACGTGGAAACACGAATTTCACTTATCCACCTCAGCAATTTCGGTCCAATCATTCAAATCGCATCAGCTAGCTGACATGGAAGAAAGAGGTCTCACCCTAGTGGGCCAAAGTGGAAAAGTTTGGGCTTCTATTTTGGGTGAGGAGGTTGGTACCCTAAGGACCCAACATCAAAAAGAAAAGGAAAGAGGAAGTACACAATAGTCATCTTCATCATCTTGTATGTACAGTACGGGGCAGCTGCCATTTTTCTATGGAGAAGCTTTAATTGCAGCAGGAAGTACAACAAAGAAGAAAGAAGAGGGGACCAAGCCTAGTGTTTGAATTTTCTTTTACCCTTTCTTGATAGTCTTCTTTATTTTTCTCTTTGTTATTGTTGTTTGTACTTAGTATTCAAAACTTCTTGAGACTGTAAATTTGGGCAGCAGCCATGGATGAAGTATTTTTAGCTTGGATTTTATCTTCTTATTTGAATATGAGCTAAACTTTTGAGGCTTGAATGACTATGAACTTCTAAGTTGGGTATGATTGAATTTTAAGCTTATTTTAGTATTTGTTTGCCTTTGTTCATTCAAGTGAGTTTCATTTTAATTGATTGTTGTTTTTTGGCCATGAATAACAATTTGCTAAGCTAGATCTTGTACCGGAAGGGCTAGATCTAGTAGTTCAACTTGAATGGAGCAAGTGAAAACCTAGGTTTAGGCTTTTCTTGTAAGTGGAATAGGAATATTTCATTTACCTTGCATAACTTACTAAATGAATGCTTGAATGGTGTCCTGCTTGCTGGTTTGATATAGGAATATATTGAGCTTAATGGTAGGATTAAAGTTGTGAGTGTTGGAAAATTCTCACAAGCCTAGAGGAATTTGTTGTTATCTCTGTGCAGAATGCTAAAGTAATCTTGAACCAATGTTGTCTTATTTTGTAAAAACACGACTAGAAGGAATTAGTTATTGAAGCCATTTTTGCCATATTATATTTTTTATCTTGCAAACAATTTTTCTAGCAGGTAGTTTTAATTTTAGCAAGTTTAATTCTTGTCAATTTTAATTTTGAATCATTACTCGACCATTTACATATTATTTCTTTTTATTTTAAGTTGTAATTAGTTGATTTTATATCAAACTTTGTTTGCAATCCTGTGGAGACGATCTTACTTATCAACTTTATTACTTGTGTATTGCGTATACTTGCGTATATAATTTTCACAACAAGTTTTTGGCGCGGAATTGTAGGGGACTTTAAGTTCTAAATTTTGTTTTATCAACTAATTGACATTCTAAGAATTTTTGTGCTTTTAATCTTGCTGGTTTTGTCTTTGAAATCTCAGGTATCTATAGTGTATGAACCAACAAGAGGACTTTGAACTTGCTCCTATTGACCCCGAGATTGAACGTACATTCCGAAGAAGAAGAAGGGTTCAAAAGGTTAAGGGCTGAGACATCATGGCTGAGAATTTTGATGATGATGGGGTTGCTCAACAAGTTGTTAATCCCATCATATTGGCAGATGATCGAGCAAGGGCTATAAGGGAGTATGCAGCCCCCATGTTTAAGGAGCTCAATCCAGGCATTGTGAGGCACAGAAATACAAGCACCGCACTTTGAGCTCAAGCCGGTGATGTTTCAAATGTTGGGACCAATCTTTTACTGTTGGGATTTACAACCTTCTCCAATATGCCTTTGATTTCAGATTAGATACTTGACTTGCCCATTAGTTTGTGGGTGATAGGCGGTGGCAATTTTGTGTTTTACACTATATTTTGCCAAGAGTGCAGCCAACACTTTGTTCACAAAGTGTGTTCCCTCATCAGCTTATCAAAGCTACTGGGGTCCCAAACCTTGTGAAGACATGTTTATGAATGAATTTCATGACCACTCGAGCATCATTCTTCGGACTAGCAATTGCCTCTACCCACTTTGACACGTAATCCACCGCCACTAGAATGTAGAGATTCCCAAAGGATTGTGGGAAAGGCCCCATAAAGTCAATACCCCACACATCAAACAATTCCACCTCCAAAATACAATTAAGGTATCTAAATTCTTAAGCAAATTTAGTGACAACGACTTATTTATTAAGTTGTGTATGTTTAATTTCAACGGCTTATTTATTAAGCATCACGGTATGGGTAAATTGAGGATTGATAAGGATATTATGTTATTTTAAATTGATCACATGTTGAACATAATTCCTTACCACAGCTACTAGAACTTATTGACCATGTCGATTTAATACTTTGGTATTTGTGATTATGAATGTCTTTTGTTGAGTTAAAAACAATATGATTGTCATAGTTCATTATCAAAGGTTAAATTGGACCGGTATGTTGAGATGCTATCAGAGAACTATCATTTTTTAAAGTGGCCACAAATGTTTTCCTGTTGTTCAACCCATGAGTCGTTTTCAAACAAAATTATTTTAATATAATATATATATGTATTAAAATTAATGTAGCCCAAGTGGGAGAATGTTAGACTTTTATTTGGGCTTACATTAAATTTTATTGATTTTATTAAAACTTGGGTTGATTGGATAGTTCTTTGCTGTGTTAGCCCATATTGTTGGTGATCACTTGTTAATGGGCTTAGCATACGTGTGTGTAAAGTCTAGAGTGAAGCGAAGTGTGGGCTTTTCTAGTTAGCGAAGCCTTTGATGAGCGGGCCCGGTCCAAGCTAGGGTTATGTAGCTAAGTCCCCTCTAACTCTATAAATACATATTGTCTCATCACAATTGTATACTTTTTGATAATCAGATAAATAAACTGCTTCTGATTTAGAGATCTAGGGAGGAAGACTTAGTTGATAGTATTGCACTATCAAATTGAAGTAATTGCTATGGATCAAATTGAAGTAATTGCTATGGATCAATCAGGTACGCATACCTAATTATTATATATTATTATTGTGTTCTATGTTATATACAAATTGATCTTGGGGTTTATATTAATTTATCTAACATAAAATGTATTAGGGACGACAAGTCGCCACTAGCATGTTGCTCCTAATACTTTGTCCCTAATGCTCCTGTGACAAAATAAATTGCCCCTAAAAGTGATTAATTATTAGGGGCAATTTTTTATCGCCCCTAAAAGTATTAAAATCGCCCGTATTTTATGCAAATTAGGAGCAAAAAAATCGTCCACTAAAAGTGTAATGTCACCCTTATTCGCATGCAAGTATGCCAACATTTAGTAGCATTAATCGACCCTATATTATTTAACATCAACAATTAAATATAATATCAAATGAATTTTAATTTGTAAACAGTTTTGAATTTCAATTACAAAGAGAAGTTTGTATATCAAATGAATTAGTATTCATTTTTAAACTTTCTAGTTTCTGGATACTATATGTATCAAGCAATGTACATATTATGGTAATCCAACAAAAAGCGATAATAATGGCCAGACATTATTATTCTATCTTTGAGTACAATGGCTGGCTTCGACCAACAACTTTTGGTCTAGTAGCATAGACAATTCAGGGACAGAAGTAACATCCTATCAGCACCTACATCGAAATCAATAAATATAAGCGCATTCATCGGGTGGGATACCCAAGTCAAAGAAATTTAAAAAAAAAAATAAGTGTTTATTTAGATAATTGATTGAAGACACCTACAAGCTAAAGTTTCAGTTTAAGATGATAAAATTATGCAACTTATTATCACAATTTCAAGTGAAACAAAATATTTCTAGACACAAAAATGATGGAAGCTTACAGTAGTTATGTAATAATAATAATAATAATCAGTATATAATAAAAACTACTGGTTACATACGCACTCATCATCCTCCCTATCCTCGCTCTCATCGTGTTGGTTTTGTGACATCTATTGTGGCATTGATGACATAGGCACCATAGGCCATGAATACGATGACATACGGTGAGGAAAAGATGAAGATCCGAGGCATATCTCTATGTTAGGGATAGACATAAGGCGGCATAGATTGTGGGCGAGGTTGTTGCGATTGAGGACCATACATGTAAGGATAGTGATATGGCGATGGAGGGTGTTGTGATGGGGGTCAAACATGTAGGGAAGATAAGGTGTAGGAGTAGGTTGTTGTGATGGTGGTGGTCGTGGCATACGCCACTAACACGAAAAAGTTGAGTGCATGTTGGAGTGGCTTCTCGAAGTTTGAAAAGACGGAACCGGAGAACCATCTCAGGACATTTTGAGGTTCGGGCCTCTAGTTGAGTGCTTCTAAATCAAGTAATCTATCTCATTGTTTGGTGGCAGGATGCTCCTTTTGACTTATATGCTAGACCAATTTAACTATTACTCACTTCAATCGTTGTATTTCCTACGAAAATTCTTAAGTAGGCATTGTTTGTGTTTGGAAATGCGAGTGTGACTAGTTGTGGATTGACCTTCCATTTGCGTCCCACTGCTCGATTGTAATCGCTCCTCTCGCCAAGCACTTGTTAAAGTATTTGTATCTGATCAACTGAGGAATAAGCATGCGAACTAGAGTCATCATTTTGCTGTTCATATTGTGCTTCATATGCATCTTTTAATCGTTCCTGTATTGAAGAACAAGACAGATACCACAAATATCATCTATTAAGTATAAACAACAAAACTATTAAAAAGAGAGAGTTTGGGCACGAAAACATACGAGCTTGGACACGATACGACACAAAAAATATTTTCTTAAGAATGACACAATACGAGAAGCACGAAAGGCACAAGATGTAAGCACGAATAGACTAGTCCAAAAGGCACGGTACGGGACTAGCCAGAAAAACACAAGATGACATATTAAAAAATATTATAATTTAATAATATTGATAAAATGCATTTATTAATTATAAATAAGTTAAAATAATAATAAAATTTAAATATAATACTGAATATTAAAACATCAAAAATTAATATTATATATTAATTTATTTATGGAATGTGATAAAAAATTATGTTTATATGATTATCTGTAAAATATTGTTGAAAAGTTATATAAATATAATTAAAATTATAAAATATACATATATTTTAGTAATTATGAAAAAAAATATGAAAAAGTAAGTACGAATTCAAGTCTGAATATAAAAACGGTCTGACTGTTTAAGAAATATATATGGGTCGACACGAGCAAAACACGGCACGAACATACAAAGTCTACTTTTGAAAATGAACACGGCACGATACGATCCATATTGTTCTATGGCACAGCACGATACAACCCATTTTTTAAAAAGCACGAATAAATATAAGTTGGTCCAGCACAACATGCATTAATTTACAACACTATCGGTCATAACCTAGAGCTAGGTCGTGATAAAAAAATATTAAAATAATAAAAAAATAATCATTTGTTTTTGGTATATATATGATCTTGAAAGAGGGAGAGTACAAAGCTTAATATGATTACCTATCTGTACAGCATATACTCATATAGTGCTTTACTAATTATTAAGTGGCAAAGATTAATCACAATTTTTCTTGAAAAAAAAAAAGAGGTGTGGGTCTCATTATTTTGAGATAATCGTGGTTAAAATTGAAGCATATAATTTCGTACATTGGTCATATTCATTAGATTTCTCTAGTCTCTATCTAGGTAGTTTAGTATATAAACATGTTAATGATGGTTAACATATCTATTCTATATATAAAGTGTGTCTATATAATAGAATTCTTGGTTTATGAGAAATTCATGGATGACTTTTTATTTATATTAAAAATAAAATGGCTTATGAGAAATTCATGAGTCACTTTTTATTTACATATAATAAAATAAATAAAATAAATCCCATTAAATTAAAAAAAAAAATACGATTGGGTTTTTGCTGTTGTACATGTACGATTAAGTTTTCTTTAATTATTTATTGATTCTTTTTCCTATTACAATTTGGACATTCCCATTCTAATTTATATCGGAGATTCTTTGAGTTATGTATGTTTTCAAAGGTTGTGATTGATGTTATTGGGGTGTAAAAAAACTGAAATGCTACATATCACTTTTCTCAGGTGTTTAGTGAACAATATGCGGCCATTCGGAGAACACAGGGTGATGGGAATTGCTTCTATCGAAGCTTTATGTTTTCATATCTTGTATGTATAAGATTAATGTCCACGCATCTTTCTACATTACATATTTGTCCACTGCTGAGAGGCTTCTGGACTGATGAAAGCAGATATGTTGAAATATTGAAATTATAAACATTCAATAGTAAATATTGAAATTTAGATCTTTGAGTGTATATAATTGTAAAGTGAAGAACTTGATTATAAACAATTTTCTCTGCAATTTGGAATTTGATTAAGAACATTTATTGATGAGTACGAGTTAAATGCTAATCTACACTAAGATTTTCAAGTGGATTGTTGATAGGGATATGAATGAGAACTGAAATTTGTACGCCTTTATATATTGTAAGCTCTTTAGATTTTATTTATGTCTATATTTCCTGAGAATAATTGGTACAGGACTAACATTTAATTTATTTATTTTTTGTATGTTAGTCAAATTATTTTGTATATACATGCGCCTACTTCTTCTTCTTCTTTTTATTTTTAATATTATGTAGAATCTTATTCAAAAAAAAAAACATATTATGTAGAATTTTACGGGGCATAGTTATTTTACTCTTTGTTTTACCTTACCTTTTGTTTAGCATGGTTCTTTACCTCATTTTCCAATTCTCTACATAGGCTTATTAATGACTTTATTAAAAAAAAATACACTTAGACTATAATAATAAATTAAATTATATAATTATTTATTGTATTATTTTTAATTAAATTAAAATGTACCTAACAAGTATACAGTGCCTTGCACGTAACTTTTCTAGTAAATATATATATGTTAATGATGATCATATTCATTAGATCATGTTATATATTTATGTGGGTTTCGTATAAATATTATATATGATCCTTTTTCCTTCTCTCCTTAGTCTTTACTATTCTTTACCACTAATATTATATAATGATTAAGTGTTTATTAGAATTGCACTTTCGGTAGATTATTAAATAAAATGTCCCCTTTTTTTCATCCTTTCCCATCTTTTTCTACTCTTTATTAATTTCCCTTTTTCCAAAGTTATATATTTCTTTCTATCGTTATCAATTCAAAGAGGACTACTACAAATGATTTTACAGTTTATGCTCCCCTCAGTCATTGGAAGATTTCTCTTTTACGTGAAAACTAAGCATCATTTTTCCACCGACCTTAAAACAAACACATCATGATAATACAATACTACATGCATGGAATTAATATTGTTTGATGGTTCAAACCCAATCAAAGATTCTCCTCTTAAAAAAGTTAATTGTTTTTTCACTAATTAACCACTTGCTCGACTTCAAATCCACCTTCATCAAATAAAGTAATGATCTTGTGAAAACTAGATAAAGATGCAATTATTAATAATATTTGTACTACTTATTCAAAACTAAAAAAATAAAAGGGTAGCAAATCGTTTCATCTTATTAGTGTCTTGTTTGATAAGATATTAATTTTTTCAATTCTAATTAACAAATACTTATTCGTGTTCAAATTTTGTCGAACTTGTTAGGCTATTACGCTACGAGTTTTGATTGTAAAGAAAAAACAAAAAAGATTGGCAGTTAATAATCTTATATCTATGTAAAATAAGTATTTACATCGGATCCCTAAGAATTTTATAAGATTATATGGCGAGATTTTCTACGTGGTCGGGTTACTATTGCGGTGGATAAACCGCTCATGCTATCAAGATGAAATTGAAAGCTATTGGTGGGGAGGAATTTTGGATGCTAACTTTAAAATACGAACATATCACTACAAGAAAAGGTGTTTTTGCCGGCGCATGTTCGTGACATGCGCCGGTAAAAGTTGTCGAGACTACCAAAATTGTGGAATTCCAAATTTATTTTGGGTTTACTTTTGCTGGCAAGTAGTACCATTTGTGCGCCGGTAAAGCATAGCAATGCCGGCGTAGTCAAGTTAATTGCGCCGGTAAAACGTAACACCATTAGGTGCGAGAATTACGCTTGATTTCATTTTTGGGGCGCTTTCCTACTTTTACAGGCGACATATATGCGTAGCTGAAAAGGCTTGAAAAAAGTTGGAGGGGAAAATTCTAGGGTGGGTTTTGTTATTTGGTAGGTGGGGACACTTTAACCGACGCAATTATGCCGTTGTCATGAGCAAAGTGTTAATTAAACGCTTCGTTTTACTAGTAGGTCGAGATAAATTTTTTAAAACAGCTTTCACCGGCGCAATTGGATGCGGCCGTGCGCTAATAATATGTATCGGGGGTACGAAGCCCCACTTTCTTCCCCATTTTCATTTTTCGGCCAATCCAGTAGCCAGCGCCTCTCTCTCGTTCTCTCTAGTTCTCTCTCGTTCTCTCTCTCTCCTTTCCCTCTCAATCTCTATCAAAACTCTCTCAATCTCTCTAAATTTATCTCAAAATCTCTCTTTCCCACTCAATCTCTCTTTTTTCATCTATTTTTTCCCCAAAAAAAAATTCAGAATACAACTCCGTCCTCACCACCGCCGGCTGCAATTTTCACCTTGCACAGCCGCCGTTATACTTTCTAGCACCCCCAAGCGCCGGCTGCTAGGTATTTTTTTAATTTTAATGTATTGTTTAAAAATTTAAATTTTTATATATGTGTATGTGTATTATGGTATATATGTATGTATATGGATGTGTATGTATGTATGTGTATATATGTGTATGTGAGTGTATATACGTATATGTGTGTATGTGTATGTAGGTATATATGTGTGTATGTATATGTATGTATGAAGAAATGTATGTAAAATGTATGTGCATATATGTGTATATGTGTGTATATATGTGTATATATGTGTATATGTATGTATATATGAATGTGTGTATGTATGTTAAATATGTATGTATATATGTATGTGAATATATATGTATATATGTGTGTGTGTGTGTGTGTGTGTGTGTGTGTGTGTATAAGTGTATGTGAGTGTATGTGGTTGTGGTTGTATGTGTTGATATGTATTTAGGTATTAAATTTTTAATTTAATTTTACTATTTTATTGAATTAGGTGCCGTGTTCATGTACGGCTCGGGATTACCTTATGCGCACGAGTTGTTATTTTTTGCACTCGATTCGGGTATATTTTTTTGCTTTCGCTTAGTACGTAGTAGTTTTTGATATTAGTTTATATGTATATGCATGTTAGTGAAGTAGGTTACCGCTGATAGATTATTGACTTTGCTTGTTTGGATGGGTTTGGATTATTTTTTTTGTTTATATATATTGTCTTGCAATATTTGTTTGTGTTGTTTATAGGTTTTGAAAATTTTGGGTTTACAATTTTTAAGCTAGTTATCTTCTTAGAAATTTTAGTAAGTGTTAAAATGTGAAATTAATTAATCTGTTTAAAAAAAAATTAAGAATAACTTAATAAAGTAATTGTTGATAAAATAAAATAAATAAAATGTAAAACATAAAATTGAAATTGGAACATGTAATTTAAAAATTTACAATTTGAAGTAATTTTATTTTAAAAAAAAATATTTTCAATTTAAATAATAAATAATTAGAAAAAATATTTAATTAAAAAAAATATTAAAAAATGTAATATATAAGTTAAAATGCTAATAAAGTGGTATTAAATGTTTTTAAAAAGTTAGTAATTTTAATGTAAATAATAAATGATTAAAAAATAATAAAAGTAAAAAATAATGTAATACTATAATTTACTATATATTAAAATTTTTAAAAAGTTAGTAATTTTAATTTAAATAATAAATGATAAAAAAATAATAAAAATAAAAAAAATGTAATATATAAATTAGTATATATTATAATCTATAATAGCTAATTAATTATTTTTTATTTTAAAAAATTTTTAATCTTTAATTTAAATGAATAAATGTGAAAATTATAAATTACTACTTATTGTTTAATTTTAAAAAGTAAGTAAGTGATATTATTAACTTTAAAAGAGTTTGTAATTTTTAAGTTAAAAAAAAAATAGAAAATTATACATGAATATTTATTGTTAAATTGAAAATGTAAGCAAATGATATTTTGAAAGATTAAAAGTTTGCAACTTGTAATTTAAATAAATAAAATAAAAAATTATAAATTAACTTTTTATAATAAAAATTAAAATTTAATCAAGTGATATTTTTAAAATTTTAAAACTTTTATACTTATAATCTAAAAATAAAATAAAATAAAATTTTAAAGTAATTATATTTAGAATTTAATCAAGTTATCATAAAGTAAGTGTAATTATAAAGTAAGTACAAATGAGCATAAGATATTAAAATAGCATAAAATTAAATTGTTTTTATGCTTTTCTTCATCTCTTTGGTTATACACCAAAAGATAGGATAGAACAATTGTATTTGTATTATCACATAGTGATAATTTAATTTTTTTTCAATTTTACACATGTACAAAATACCTTGGAGCCGTTTGAAGGAAGGCAGTGTCGATAAGGACTCTTAAATACGCTTCTCCAAATTATCCGGGATTTTATTTGTCCGCATGGATGGTTGGGCTTGTTTCTCTTATAGTATGATCTATTGCTTATTTGATTATTTCATTAGTACATATTTTGGTACAACGTCTTCTTACACGTTCTTGTAAGTCGGCAAACTTAATTCTTGCAAGTTTGCTAACTTATAAGAACTATGAGGAGAATCTTCTTAGAAATTTTTACAAAAATGAAATAATCTTAAGAGCTTGTAGATTGCACTATATGTATATTACAAACACTTGAATGGGATAGGTTCTTTACCACTTTTAGTAATGGAGTAGAGAAGGTGGATTAGGACACTTGCACATTTTTTTTGTTTGTTTTTAAAATTTGTTTTTGTTAAATACTCTAAAGTAGTGGAAGATGCACACTTAACCAAGTTGGATGAA